>NC_043708.1:16420983-16519808 GCF_006229205.1 Suricata suricatta | reverse complement strand
TCCTTCCTCCCACAACCCCCTCCAGTAACCTTTTCTTTGTTCTCCATATTTAAGAGGCTCTTATGTTTTGCCCCCCTCACTAGTTTTTTTTTATTACTTTTGCTTCCTTTTCCTTATGTCCATCTGTTCTGTGTCTTAAAGTCTTCATATGAGTGAAGTCATATATTTGTCTTTCTCTGACTAATTTCTTTAGCATAATACCCTCTCCATCCCTGTAGTTGCAAGTGGCAAGATTTCATTTTTTTTGATTGCCAAGTAATAATTCAGTGTGTGTGTGTGTGTGTGTGTGTGTGTGTGTGTGTGTACTTCATCTTCTTTATCCATTTATCCATCATTGGACATTTGGGCTCTTTCCATACTTTGGCTGTTGTAGATAGTGCTGCTATAAACATTGGGGTACATGTACCTCTTCAAAACAGCACACCTGTATCCCTTGGATAAATACCTAGTAGTGCAATTGCTGGGTAATAGGGTAGCTCTATTTTTAATTTTTTGAGGAACCTCCATACTCTTTTCCAGAGTAGCTGCACCAGTTTGCATTCCCACCAGCAGTGTAAAAGAGATCCTCTTTCTCTACATCCTCGCCAACATCTGTTGTTGCTGGAGTTGTTAATGTCAGCCACTCTGACAGGTGTGAGGTGGTATCTCATTGTGGTTTTGATTTATATTTTCATGATGATGAGTGGTATTGAGCATTTTTTCATATGTTGGCCATCTGGATATCTTCTTTGGAGAAGTGTCTCTTCATATCTTTTGCCCATTTCTTCACTGGATTATTTGTTTTCTGGGTGTTGAATTTAATAAGTTCTTTATAGATTTTATATATTAATCCTATATCTGATATGTCATTTGCAAATATCTTCTCCCATCCCATTGGTTACCTTTTAATTTTGCTGATTGTTTCCTTCACTGTGCAGAAGATTTTTATTTTGATGAGGTCCCAACAGATCATTTTTGCTTTTGTTTCCCTTGCCTCCAGAGATGTGTTGAGTAAGAAGTTGTTGCAGCCAAGGTCAAAGAGGTTTTTTCCTGCTTTCTCCTAAAGGATTTTGATGGCTTCGGCTTCCTGTCTTATATTTAGGTCCTTCATCTATGTGTGTGTGTGTGTGTGTGTGTGTGTGTGTGTGTGTGTGTGTGTGTGTGTATGGTGTAAGAAAGTGGTCCAGGTTCATTTTTCTGCATGTTGCTGTCCAGTTTTCCCAGCACCACTTGCTGAAGAGACTGTCTTTATTCCATTGGATATTCTTTCCTGCTTTGTTAAAGATTAGTTGACCTTACATTTGTGAGTCCATTTCTGGGTTCTCTATTCTGTTTCATTGATCTGAGTGTCTGTTTTTGTGCCAGTACCATTCTGTCTTGATGATTACAACTTTGTAATACAGCTTAAAGTCTGGGATTTTAATGCCTCCTGCTTTGCTTTTCCTTTTCAAGATGGTTTTGGCTATTTTGGATCTTTTCTGGTTCCATAGAAATTTTAGGATTGTTTATTCTAGCCCTGTGAAGAATGCTGGTGTTATTTTGATAGGGATTGAATTCAATATGTATATTGCTTTGGGTATTATTGACTTTTTAAGAATATTTGTTCTTTCTATCCAGAAGCATGGAATATTTTTCCATGTTTTTGTGTGTCTTGCTGAATTTCTTTCATAAGCTTTCTATAATTTTCAGTGTATAGATTTTTCATTTGTTTGGTTAGATTTATTACTAGGTATTTTATGGGTTTTTTTGGTGCAAGTATAAATGTGATCAGTTCCTTGGTTTCTCTTTCTGTTTCTTCTTTGTCAGTGTACAGGAAAACAACCAATTTCTGTGCACTGATTTTATATCCTGAACTTTGCTGAATTCATGGATCAGTTCTAGGAATTTTTCAGTGGAATCTTTTGGGTTTTCCATATGGAATATCATGTCATCTGTGAAGAGTGAAAGCTTGACCTCCTCCTGGCCCATTTGGATGCCTTTTATTTCTTTGTGTTGTCTGACTGCTGAGGCTAAAAGATGATCAGTGGTAAGTTGCTGGTGGACAGTTGCTCACATGGCCTAATTCCTTTGACTTTATCACGGTTCCAATTAGCATGATAACAGATACATTTGCTCATTGATCTATTAGGTCACTATTATTTAACACAAAACAGGCACTCCTGAAACATTTGAAGTCAATTTGAATATTGAGGATAATATATTTCTGATTTTTTAAGATGGAGATTTGGCATATATCTGGAAAAAGACAATTGAAACAATTTTCCAGATAAATAGAATAATTAGAGTCCATAAATAAAAATGATTGCTATTTTAAGAGTAAAATATATCATTTAATAATTGGAGAAATTTAACCTTGACCAAGTTCACTCAAAAAATGAATGAATGAATGAATGAATGAATGAATGAATTACTCCAAATGTACCCACATGTAATGAAATCTGAATAAGTATTATTCAAACATTGAGAATACTAGCAATATATGGTGAACTCTACCGGTCTGTTCTTTCATGGTGACTAGTAAATGATGAATCAAGGTAAATTAAGCCTTCCTCACCTAGCAGCCCTCAAATGTTTCAAGATTAAAGAAAAATTAAAGTAATGACTTCTTGTTCTTGAAGCTATTCAAGGCATTAAAATTCTGGTTTAACGAAGGCCAGTGTCCTTACTATTAGTTAATAAAATGGTAGGTGTGATCACAAAGAATGACCATTCTTTACTTTTTAATACATTTTTTTTGGTAGAATCCCAGACAACTGACTTTGTGGTAGCAACGGCTCCCCTTAACCAGGAGGACACAAGGGTTCAGCTCAGGGACCCAGCCACTGATAGTCCAGGTCTGGCAGGCTTCCCTGGCTGATGAGGTGGGCTTCTGGATTGTTCCACACTATATAAAAGATGTTATTCAATTTCACAGTAACAGGGAATTAACCCGTATTACAAGAGAAATGTTATTTAAATCTTTGGGCTTATGATTCTTCATTTGTGATTTTGAAATAATAAATACTAGCTTCATCTACTTAATTGGATATTTAATGAATATCAAATAAAATAATAGAACTGAATGTGTTTTATGAGATTTAAAAGTGCATAAAGTCATGCTATTAATTATGTTTGTATTTTGGCACATTTCAAATAAACTAGGAAGATATCACTGGTAGATGATACTTTAATTCCAGGAAGGAGGTGCATGGGTGGCTTAATCGGTTAAGTATCTGACTTTGGCTCAGGTCATGATCTCACAGTACGTGGGTTTGAGCCCCACGTCGGGCTCTGTGCTGACAGCTCAGAGCCTGGAGCCTGCTTCAGATTCTGTGTCTCCCTCTCTTTCTGCCCCTCCCCCACTCTCTTTCTGTCTCTGAATATAAAAGACATAAAAATTTTTAAAAAATTCTCGGAAGAAAGGACACTGATTTTGCTCTTTGACATGTCTGTAATAATCACTTCTTGCCCTTGGATTTGTTTTTATTGATTCAATAGAACAAATGGCAGAGAAGCACATACCCTTTTATTCCTGACTACCTTACACATGAAAATTAGAAGTCTCTAAAACAATGAGTTTTGAACAAACACAGTGACATCAGTAGCGTGATATAAGTAAAGAATGTTTGTCTTCTTGTTTTTGGAAAGGAGGGTAACTTCCAGGCTTTATTGTCTCCGTAAATCACTATGTCCTTGAAAACGCAAAAGGGAAAAAAAAAAAGAGAGAGAAGAGTAGGAACCCAGACTAGGGAAACCTGAAAGCTGGTTAGTGAAGGTGACCATTTCATAGGTATATTTTGCTCTTCTCATCCTTTACTTCTTGGTGGGTCAGGGAGGTATTTCAGCTGCAGTGCTGGCATTTAGCTGTAGTTACAATGAATTGCAGCCATGATTGCAATTGTTTTGTGATGCCTGTGGTGTCATTACCAAGATGCGATTACCAATTGCTATATGAAATTAGTTATGCATGAAATGAATAGGAAGCATAAATACTAGGAGGGAGAGTCGGAGCACAGACTTCATCCTCATTGTCTTCCAGATCCACTGATGCTTATGCATAATGTGGTCATAAAACTTTAATTTATTTCAGAGTCATAGGACTAGAAGGGATCTTTAAAGGTCAACTAGGACATCCCCCTGTTTCCAGAGCCTTCAGAAAACCTAAAAAGATAATGAATGAACCCCTTTCCCCCACTAGGTATGGATTAACAACCTTCTAACAGTTATAAGTTGAAATAAGGCAAGCTGTGGTAGGAAGAGGAATTTCTCATTGGCCAATGAGCATAATTTATGTTATGTATATTATGGACCAAATTAATGTAACGATATATACATTGGCTTTTAAATATTTTAACGTTAGAATGTGATTTCAGCAAAAAGCTTTCGGAAATTAATTGTCATTTTGTGTCATGTTTCTTTTTAAGGAATGGCGTGTTCATGAAATTTTGTATTAATTGAAATTTCTCAATTGAATAGTTAAAGGCTGAGTGGAAATTGAACTGAGACCTTTTTCAAAGGTCTTTGAAATCGTATGATGATGCTTTGCTCTTGTAGGAAGACTGCCTTCCTGTGGTGGAGCAGACGTTGGACCACCATGACTCAGTGACCCATTCTGTGTCCCAGCAAGGCTAGCAGACTCACGGTAGGTCAGTTATTCTCTCTTGAACTTCATTTCTTCTTCTGTAAAAATGAGCTCATAACTCTTTTATTTTTGTAAGGATTAAATAAAATAACACACATCGTTTTCTTAGCAAATTGCTGAACACATTAATTGCAGATGGACTGCAAATGTTCGTTCACTGTTGCTTTTCTCCTTTAAAATGAAGGGCTGGAGGGGCACCTGGGTGGCTCAGTCGGTTTAAGTATTAAGGGTTAAGCATTAAGGGTTTTGGCTCAGGTCATGATTTCGCCGTTTCATGAGTTCAAGCCCCGTGTTGGGCTCTGGCAGTATGGAGTCTGCTTAGGATTCTCTCTCTCCCTCGCTCTCTGCTCCTTCCCTTCTTGTGCTGTCTCTGTCTCTCTCAAAATAAATAAACTTTAAAAAAGTTTTAAAAATAAATAAGAAATTAATTTTTTGCAGAGGATTCTGACAAAGAGAAACTTTATGATTATCTGACCTCTTTACACAAGGCTGAACATATGATCAGGTAAAGATGTGCAGAAACCTACATGTGACTCAATGTTTCAGCTTAGGAAACTATGGTACAGAGGTAAATGTTTGAAAGAAATATTACTCAAGAGAGGATTTTTTCATGTTTCTATGCAGATTATGTTCATTATTAGTAACCCAGAATCTTAATGTAAGTATGTATTGAACACTGATTCATAAAGTGTGGTCAATATTTCCTCACTTTCTATGATACTTTGTTCTTCTATGCCTTTTCTATTAAAGAGGCTAAACTAGCATCCAACATGTATGGCTTTGAAGTTGTGGAGCTTTTAATATTCAAACTTACCTTATTTTTCCTGCTAATAATTTTAAAATTCTCAGATAGCTCTTTCAGTCACAGAATTATGTAGCACTTTTCTATTTTTTATGAACATGGGAAGTTATATTTTTAAGTATTACTATATTATGTTATATTATATTACATATATTATGACAGTATTATATTAACATGGAAAATTATATTATAGCCTTGGACCTTTATTTTGAGGAATTTAGCCATGTTATTTGACACCTGAATTGTCAAATGATTGATATTGCTTCTTGTTGCACTCTCTTCCTGCTTTGCTATCCTGGGAATATATGATAAAACAGATAATCAGCAGGATCTGTGGAAATAATCTTCATGTAAACCAAAGGAAGCCTTGGGTTCAGAGTAAATGAAAGAATAGAAAATGAATGAATAGCTCATAAATAGAATAAGGGATAAACATTAACAGAATAGAAATTAATCCTGATTCATTCACCTATTGGGACCAGGATGCAGCTGTAACAAGCATATTCCTTATGTCAAACTTTCTTCTAGGATGAGAAGCCAGGCTATGTATAATGGGGAATAATTGGAGGGTTGAAAGCAGGGAAGTAGCATGACTTGATCTATCTTTTTCAAAGTGTCCCTCCATTACAGAATTGAGACTAGACCAAAAAGGGAAGAGGTAGAAGCAGGGAGACCAATTAGGAGGCTCTGACAGAGCACGTGAGAGACCATCACAGTTGGGATCTGGGTGTTGCAGAGCACGTGGTAGTAAGTGCTAGAATATAGTGTATTCTCCTGCTTATCTGAGGTTTCACTTTTCATGGTTTCAGTTGCCAGTGGTCAGCTGTGATCCAAAAATATTAAGTGGAAAACTCCAGAATCCTACTGTAAGTTTTAAAGTTGTTCACTTTGAGGAGCATGATGAAATCTTGAGCTGGCCCATTCTGTCCCACCTGGGATGTGAGTCACCCCTTCGCCCAGCTTATCCAGGGGCCCAGCCTGCCAGTAACTTCATAGTCTGTCTTGAGTCTCAGATCCACTGTCACAGGGTCACAGCGCTTGTGTTCAAGTAACCCTTATTTTACTTAATAATGCCCTAAGGTGCAGGAGTAACGATGCCAGCAATTCAGATATGCCACAGAGAAGCCATAAGGTGGTTCCTTAAAGTGAAAAAGTTCTCAACTTATTATTAAAAAGAAAAAGAAACAATGATAGGCTGAGGTTGCTAAGATCAATGATGACTTTTATTTCAGAATATTGTTATAATTGGTCCATTTTATTATTAGCTATTATTGCTAACTTCAGTGCCTAATTTATAGATTAAACTTTATCATCGGTATGTATATATTGGAGAAATCATAGTATATGTTGGGTTCCCTGCTATCCGCAGTTTCAGGCACCTGCTCGAGGTCTTGGAATGTAGCGCCTGCAGGTGTATACAGCTGTAATATATATAGTGGAGTTTTGACTAACAGGATTTGCTATGTATTGAATGTGAGTGTGAAAGAAAGGAGTGAGTCATGAAGGGACCCCATGTTTTGGGGCCTGAATGGATGAGTGAATTTAAGTGCCAGGATTGCACAGCTGGAAAGGGAATCCAGAGTTGTGAGCAGGACTTGTTGAGTTTATGATGGCATCTGGATATTCAAATAAAGACATCATGGAGGCCACAGAATGTGAGCCAATAGTCAAAGGAGAGACTGAGGAGGAGGACAGGTATTCTTAAGTCATCAAGATATTGATGACATTTAAAGCCATGAGGCTATATGAAATCACCCTGGAAGAACCAAGTTCTGAGTCATGTGAACATCCAGAAATTATGGGATCTGGCAAAGGAGATTGAAGACAAGAGTTCAGAGGAAAAGTAGGACTGGGGTGGTGCTCTAGAAGTTGAGTGGAGAAAGTATATTAAGAAGGAGTGAATGACAGACTGTGTTATACTGCTGATAGATAGGCTGGGGTGAGAGCTGGAAATACCACAGAAATGAATAGTTTCAATGGCAATATGACTAACTCAAATGAATTTAGGCAAAGAAAAGGGGCAATGGAAACCTAATTGAACACTATTAGGAGTACAGAAGGTGATAACTTGGAGATGATGACAAAATACAGTAAAGCCTTCGATTGTGAGTAACTTGCTCTGCGAGTGTTCCACAAGATAAGTGTTTCTAATAAATTTTAACTTGATAAATGAGAGATGTCTTGCAATGCGAGTAGTATGTGATGCCAGATGTCACAGATTACAAATGAGCCAATGGTTTTTCTCTCTCTCTCTTGCTGAGGTATTGTGGGTGATCTTCAATGCAGTATCACATTTCTGCAAAATCTTCAAAAGGAGCCAAAAGTACTGGATAGGTTCCTTGTTAACGTTACACAGCAAGAAAAAGATTCCATTGAGCCAATAGAAGCAGTGATTCCATTAGTGATACAGAAAGTCGTCCTACATAATAATCCTCTTTTCTCCCTCACAGAAGCCATGAAGGTTTTCAAAAGTAAGTGCAGGATAATTTGTATATTTTTTCTTTATATTTTGTATTTATTATTTTGCAATATATTGCAGTATTGTAGTAATTTTGTATGAATATTTTTGGGTTGTGGAATGAATCATCTGAGTTTCCACTATTTCTTATGGGGATATTCACTGTGTTATACAAGTGCTTTCTCAAACATGCTTCCAAAACGAATTCTTCTTGCAAACCAAGGTTTTACTGTATTTTGAAGTGTTGCTATGAAGTAGAAGGGGAGGAGACGCAGCGGGGATAGCTGATCTATTGTAAAACAAAACCATCTCCTGGCGATGGAGAGTTGGTGGGAAACGTGACTCTAACCTACTCTTAAGTGTCTGTTCAAATTTGACTGTTACTCCATTAAGTCTTTTTCACTGAACACAATTTGTAATTTATTTTCAGTCAGAAGAAGTTGTACCTAGTTCTGTATTTCAATTTAAGGCACAATAATTGAGGGTTTGGAGTTGCTTTAAATGCATCTGACATTAAAAATGCAAAAATAAGGCAAGCTGATTTTTAATCTGTTGCTCATAGTCCTCCTGGAATCTCATAACTTGCACTAGATGTAAGATTTATCAATTCTTTTTCTAGTCAAGCAATCAGGTGTTGTTTTTAGTGTCACAATTTTCCATTCGGGGCTAATGGAATAAATGTTTAAGTGTTTTCCTTTATCAAAGTAAAAACAAATTTGAAGCATCTGAGTAGGAGTTTTACCTATTCTTTTGTTTGTTTGTTTTTGCTTTAAATCATAATCAAGTTGTTTTATTAGGGAGCACTTGGTGGTTCATTTCCTTAAGCATCTGACTCTTGGTTTCAGCTCAGGTCATAATCTCCTGGTACGTGGGTTTGAGCCCTGCTCAGGCTTTGTGCTGACAGTGTGGAGCCCACTTGGGATTCTATTTCCCTCCCTCTCTGTCCTCTATCTCTTTCTCTCTCAAATAAATAAAGTTAAAAGAAGTTAAAAATGTTTCTTCTGTATGTGCACTAGTATCAAATCAGTTTATTATCTATCTATTTATCTGTCTATCTATCTATCTATCTATCTATCATCTATCTATCATCTATCTACCTACCTGTCATCCATGAAACCCTCATATAACATTTAAAGCAAATTTTAAAAGGTTTTCTGTCTTTTTTCCCTCCATGCCATCCTTGGAATAATTCTTATTTAAGAAAGTTTTTGAATAAATATTTCTAAATGCCACGTTTAAAACTATCTTAAAATGCATGATTGCTTTCACGGAATATTTTTTAAGGCATGGAATTACCTCTGATCTGAAAGCATTTATCCCATTAAATGTCTCCACTTTAAGTTATGTTTGTTCTGCAAAATAAATTACCCTTCTGTGTTTAACACTTGCCTAATTTATTAAAATGTAGCCTAAAGTTTTCAAGCTGATAAAAGGTACTCACAGTAGGTTTGCGAAGGTATGGCAGTATTCTTCAGAAAGGTGAATGCTAAGTTTTATGTGGTTTGCTGTTTCTTGATTGCAAATAACTTTAGTGTTGTTTTGTCTAATGTATAAACTGTAAGTCATTTTCATTTCACCCATTATTGATGAATTATATTTCTCCCAAGACAGTAAAATTTGTAACCTAAACAGGACCACTTGAATTGGCACAACTCAAAACACCTTTTAAGGAAAACCTGGGAAATACTGGTAACAATCACAAATATTGGAATGCACTGACCTGTAATTTGAGAGCACATTTAACGGGATTCATTTACCAAACGGATATAACGTGATCTGTTAGACTACAACTATATCAGAACATAATATTCAGGAAGTTAGATTTTTTTAAACAGAATTCAGCAATTTTATTGAAGTGGTCTTTTGAACTGCTAAGTGCTTTCCATGAGGTCAGGCTCTATATTTATTTAGTAAGATTATTACATAGAATTTATCATGTGCCAGATGTTCTTCTAAACACTTTACAAAGTTTAATTTATTTACTTCCCAAAACAATTCTATGAAATTGTTAATATAATTGCCGTTTCAGAGATGAGGCACCTGAGGCAGTGAACAAGTGAATAATTAATTGTCCAATGTCACACTGTCAGTGGTGCAGTTGAGGTGGAAACCCATGAATGTATCCTCGGACATGCCTGCGAATATCCACCTTGCTAGGTTGCCTCTCTCAGACTATGATGAGTGGTATGTTTTATAAGATTTTACAGTGTGGGCTTTTTTTTTTTTAAGTTTACTTTGAGAGAGACAGAGACAGCTCAAGTGGGGAGAGAGAGAGAGGCAGAGAATCCCAAGCAGCCTCTATGCTGCCAGCACAGAGCCCAACACAGGGTTTGAACTCTAGAAACTGTGAGATGATGACTTGATCTGAATCTAAGAATCAAATGCTTAATTGATTGAGCCACCCAGGGACCCCTTATGGTGTGGGCTTTTGAGCCAAATGGACTGGGTTCAAATCCTCTCTGTGCTGATAATAGCTTTGTGATCATGTGAATCTCTGTTTGCTTCAGTTCCTTCATCTGTAAAATAAAGATATTACTATATGAGAGCCAGAACATTGATTAGCACATAGTTGATTTGTAAATCAGAAATTAGGGAGGTTTTTTTCATATCTAAAATTTGGCTCTAAGCTGAGAAAAATATATGTGACTGATTAAATGGTTGATTATCAGGCATGTGTTGTGAATTCATACAGATGTGGCTAAGAGAAAATTGTGTTGGTGGGTTTCATGTCCGTCTGTGAGTAATGAGACATGTTTCTTTTGTATTTTTTAAAAATGCTGTGCATAGATAAGTGGCCTTTCTCGATATTGCAATTCCCCAGTTTTAAGGTCTCTTCCCTTTTCTTCAGGAGAGGAGATGAATTTAGAATACCTAGAGGGCCACCTGCCAGATGATGTCAGTATCTATGGAAAGCCAGACCTGGAATGTTCACAAAGCTAACCATACCCTAATTGGAGTTCAATTTTCTTGTATTGTGGGTTTGATGGTCCCATCCCAAAAGTCAGTGGGCCTCACTCAAGGTTGTTGGCTAGCGCTGTCATGATTCATGACTTTCATCACCATCCTATACCCGTTTGCATATATATGGAAATATACACACAACAATTTGCATATATATGCACATATAGATGTACATTTTACATATACACTGATATATAAAAATGTGTCTATAGAGATAGCTATAGATGTAAATATATCAACATTTATATCTATTTATATACACATTTTCCAATTAAAAATAGTATTGGCTATGATACAGGCAACACAAGTTTTCTGGTCCTTATAGACCATCCATTATAGATGTTCATGAGCTGTCCACTGCTTGGGGTCATACCCATTTCCTTCTCCAGAAACTAACTGCCAGAACTCTACTCAGAATTAATTAAAAATTTTATGTCTTTTATTTATTTTTGACAGAAGGGAGAGAAAGCACGAGCCGGGAAGGGTCAGAGAGAGAGAGGGAGATACAGAATCTGAAGACAGGCTTCAGGCTCTGAGCTAGCTGTCAGCACAGAGCCCGACTCAGGGCTTGAACCCACAAACCATGAGATCATGACCTGAGCCGAAGCCTGATGCTTAACTGACTGAGCCACCCAGGCACCCCTCAGAATTAATTTTAAAGCTTATACAAGTTATATTAGAGCTAACGTAAAAAATATGTGTACCTAAGATATATGGGAGTATCTTTCTTTTGTAACTAAGATTGTATAATATGTCTCTCTGTGGATGTGTCGTTGCCTCACAGCTTTAAAACATGGCTCAACTTTGTAATTTACCCACCTTTACCTTTACATTTCCGAATAACTTCATGATCAATTGTTCTTTAAATCACTTTGATTTGTGGAATATTTTTCTTTTATTCATACCCTACTTCAATTTTACTTTCAAAAATATCCATGGCTTTACAACAAAGAAATATATATTATATTATATAGTCATACCATATATAATATATATTATATATATACATCTATGCAATATATACCTGTAACACACACACACACACACACACACACACACACACACACACACATAGACCTGCAATGCATATATGTACTCCTTGTTACAAGTACATGGATGCTCATTGAAGGCAAAATTGAAGTTACATATGACTAACTAAAATAATAACTCACACATTGTCTAAGGAAACAACTGGGCCATCCCAGTACTGTAGTTATTTTACTTTAGTTAGATAGAATTACAGATTTATTTAAAACCGGTACTTTGTTGCTGAAGTTAATTTTCCTTCCTCAACAGATACAGCGTATATGATTTTTGAACCTGTTAGTTTTTCTAAAATTTACTTTAACGAGCATATATTAAACACAACTGTGTAAAACACCCTGATCGACATATGAAGACACTAATTTGAATAAAACAAAAACTCACTCTTCCAGAAACTTAACGTCTCCTTAGGGAGTTAGCTGGAGTGCAGCGCAAGGAAGGAAGACATTCTCTGAACAAAATACAAACATCGGGTTGCATAATGATTAAACAGACTTCCGACTTGAGGAATGACATATGAAAAAGTGCTTCTGGTTTCTGTGAGAATGGAAGATATGAAATTTCAGACCAATTCTGGTGACACATAGGTCTTCTGCATTACAGACCTGCGACCAATGCTTTTGAAACAAAGAGGCAGACAGGAAAGAAAGGAAGAAGGCGGGGGGAAAAAGGTAGAGGGGGAGTCAGGAAACAAGAGAGGAGCTGACCTTGCAGTGGTTCTTTTGGAATTGTTATTTATTATTGTGCTCTACCATTTGAGACAGGACTGATTTTTTTGTTTTGTTTTGTTTTGTTTTTCAAGTTTTAGTTTATTTTGAGAGAGACAGCAAGAGCAGGGGAGGGGCAGAGAGAGGTGGAGAGAGAGAATTCTATGCAGGGTCCACGCTGGCAGTGCAGAACCCAATGTGGGGCTCGAACCTGAGATTATGTCCTGAGCCAAAACAAAGAGCTAGAGGCTGAATCAAACGAGCCACCCAAGAGCCCTCTGACTTTCAGAAATTCCTCCTGGAATCAGCGGATCCTTGGACATGAAACCCTGGGGCCAGAATTCCAGACCCAGTTCTTATCTGAGAGAGACCCCAGTCACCATTCCCTGGGTAGGAAGCACATTCCCTTTGCCTTGCCTGGATTTTATCTTTATATGGTCAATGGATTGTTCACAGACATGCCCCGTGCATATGAGCAAATTCTTTTTTATCTTTTTCAATATTGTTTTGGTAAGCAACTCTTAGAACTCCCATTGGCCTCCTACAGCTTTTTGGAAACATAGATGTGCTTGGTATAGCTTTGATTCCAAGTTTAACCAATTTCAGGGCTGAGTCCTGACCTCCAGTGAATCAGATGGTATAAAGTACATTTTTGTGATTTGTGAGGCATGATGGCCAAAAAAACCCAGCTTTTCAAAAAGCATAAATATATATAGTGACTCCAGCCCTGAGCTGGGGTCCAGCAATCCCAATGCCCACAGATGAGGATGCCCTGGGACTGGGTCCCTGCACCATAGCTATCTTGTAGTACCTTCCGTGCAGATGTAGGAGGTATCTTTACCCCTTAGAAACCATTTGGCCTATGTCTAATTAATACTTCACCTAATCTTCTAGTAATACCACTAATTGTTCACAAACCAGCAATTTAATCAACACTCTGCTAACAGGCAAAGTTTCCCCCCCCCCTCTTCACTTTTTTTGTGCTCTGACACAGTGCGAACTTAGGCAAGTATGTCCCAATTGCTTTGTTTCCATGTAATTTAACAGCAAGACATTATTTTCTCATAAGAGGTGCTTTGAATTTTTACTGCTAATGAATAAATTAACTAAAAAAGGTTAATCTGCCTACATGTTTATGAAACATTATGCAAATCGTTCTCCGAAAGATTTAATGGTAATTGAAAGCAATTGAAAACCATGGTACATTTCCCCCAATTTTCATCTATTTTTTTAAGGGTATAGATTACACAGATTTTTACATTTTACAGATGTGCATGTAGAGGGGAATCTGTGGGCCCTGGCATCATCTGTATGGATTAAGTACATTAAGACAAACATGCAGGGCCTCCATTTTTGATCAGGAATGGCACTAAATTTGGTAATTAATTTCAAAGCAAAGCTATAAAAATGAAAAGAATCTGTGTGATTAATATTATTACAGTGCACAGCAAAAGAAGTAATTATGTGTAGACACTCATTGTAAAACTTTGACAAAATGGTTCTTGCATCGAGTTCAAATTGCATAGAGTTTATGACCTGCTATTCAGTTTGGAGGTATTTTATGTGAATGACACAGGTGTTATAGGCTGAAAAGATATGAATCACTAAGTATTTACATGAGTGCCACTTTATAAGGCGACGTTTGCCTAATAAAGGGCCTCTTTTCCTTATCTCACCTCTTCTCCGCACTGCAGTGAAGGCATGGTGTCTTACCTGCTGGTAAGCGCGATTTTAGAAGGGAAAACGTCCATTCATGAGTGTGTGTGTGCACACGCGTGTGTGTATTTTGGTGTAGCAGAGGACATATTTTGGGAATTACATATTGAAATAAAAAGAAAGTAACAGTTTTCCTATCTGAATCTGAAAGGCTACATGGCTTAGAATCTGAAGACATTAAATGACTGATAAATCTGATATGATTAAAAAGATGTGGTATACAGGGGAACCTGGGTGGCACAGTCGGTTAAGCCTCTGACTGGCTCAGGTCAAGATCTCACAGTTCATGGGTTTGAGCCCCACATCAGGTTCTGTGCTGACTCCAAGTCTGGAGCTTGCTTCGGATTCTGTGTCTCCCTTCTCTGTCCTTCCCCTTCTCGTGCTCTCTCTCTCTCTCTCTCTCTGTTTCTATCTCTCTCTCTCAAAAATGAACATTAAAAATTAATTTTTAAATGTGGTATATAAAATTATGACCTCATAGTTTTTGTTCTCAAGGACACTTTTACATTCTTTTTTCCTCCAAAACTTTGTTTAAATTCTAGTCAGTTAAGATATAGTGTAATTTATTTTCAGGAGTGGAATTTAGTGATTTCTCTATCACATATAACACGCAGTGCTCATCACAATAAGTGTTCTCCTTAGTACACAGCACCCATTTAGGTCAGCCCTCCACCCACCTACCCTTGATCAGCCCTCGTTTTGTCTCTATCATGGTCTTTTATGATTTGTTTCCCTTTCTCTCCCCATTTCCCCCCTTTCATATGTTCATCTATTTTATATCTTAAATTCTACATATAAGTGAAATTATAATGTATTTGTCTTTTTCTGCCCAACTTATTGCACTTAGCATAATGCATTCTAGCTCCATTCACATCATGGCAAATGGCAAGATTCCCTTTTGATGGCTAAGTAATATTCCATTGTGTATATACCCCATTTTCTTGATCCAGTCATCAGTTGATAGACATTTGGGTGTTGTTGATAATGCTGCTATAAACCTCAAGGTATATGTACCCCTTCAAATCTGTATTTTTATATCATTTGGGTAAATACCTAATAGTGCAATTGCTGGGTTGTAGCGTAGTAGTTCTATTTTCAGTTTTTTGAAGAACCTCTGTCCTGTTCTCCAGAGTGACTGCACCAGTTTGCATTCCCACCAACAGTACCAGAGGGTTCCCCTTTCTCTGCATCCTCGCCAACACCTGCTGTTTCCTATGTTGTTAATTTTAGCCATTCCGGCAGGTGTGAGGTGATATTTCATTGTGGTTTTGGTTTAACTAAGCACTTGCCTAATGATGAGTGATGTTTGAACATTTTTTCATGTGTCTGTTAGCTATCTGGATGTTAGCCCTTCAGCTTTCCTTCTCCTTCTATGCCATCACTTCAGTGTGACTATCTTGATAATATAGGGAAGTAACACAAGGGTGAAAAGATATGGGGGAGTTCTTTGGCTGTTAGTGTTTCCTAAAGTGCCATTGCCTTTTGCCTGCATTTAAAATAAATTCATGCTCAAAGAGAAAGCATATCTTTTGAGGTGTCAGCTGTTGGCGGATAATTTTCCTCTATCTCAGTCTTAGGTGTAATGTGTTTACCTTGCACTTGCTTTGAATCTTGCTGAATGTCCACGCACTGTGGCCCCCTAGAATTCCCTACTTATGTGGCATTGGGAGTGCTCTATACTAATTGGGTGGCAAGGAAAGGTGGCCATGAATGTCACATGTGTCTCTTCTGCTCAAGCATGTGCTGCATTATCCCATTGGACTTCAAAAAAAAGTAAGAATTTTAGGTGGTGACAACAGAGCAGTAAACCAACCACGGAACCCTTCTCTTTCTTTTAAGCTTATTTATTTATTTTGAAAGAGAGAGCATGTGCAAAGGTGCAGGTGGGAGAGAGACAGAGAGAGAGAGGGAGAGAGAATCCCAAGCAGGCCCAGAGCGGACTAGTGGAGACCAACGTGGGGCTTGATGTGGGACTCGAAGTCACGAAATGTGAGACCATGACCTGAGCCAAAACCTAAGAGTCCGATGCTTAACTGACTGAGCCACCCAGGTGCCCGCTGAATGGAATCCTTCTGAGTGCAGG
Organism: Suricata suricatta; assembly: GCF_006229205.1. NCBI lineage: Eukaryota > Metazoa > Chordata > Mammalia > Carnivora > Herpestidae > Suricata > Suricata suricatta. The sequence goes on along the minus strand of NC_043708.1, from coordinate 16,503,437 downwards.
ACTCATACCTGTGAAGCCAGCCCAAAACATAGCAGTAACAGACCCATTCATTAAATATTTTCAGGAAACATAACTATATTTTCAAAAATGTGGAAAAAGGGACTTATTTTACTTTTGCAAATGATACTAAAGATTAAAATCTTTAATATCTAGTTTAATAGAAGACAGCTGGATTCTCATATCTGCTTTTGCAATATATTGTTTGGGTTCAGGTACTTGAAGAATATCTGACCTCTCACAAATATGTAGTTGGACAAAATAGAAGTACATTAATAATCTTTTCAATAAATTGTGGATATTCTTTTTTTTAATTTTTTTAATGTTTTATTTATTTTTGATACAGAGAGAGACAGAGCATGAGAGGGGGAGGGGCAGAGAGAGAAGGAAACACAGAATCTGAAGCAGGCTCCAGGCTCTGAACTAGCTGTCAGCACAGAGCCTGATGCGGGGCTCGAACCCACGAATGTGAGATCTGACCTAGGCCGAAGCCGGAGGCTTAACCAACTGAGCCACCCAGGCATCCCTGGATATTCTTATTTGATGTTATACTAAAACTCAAAGCTGGTTGTTTCTTATAAGTTAATGACCATATGTAATCTGATGTCATATTAATATTTTTACTCTTAAATTTTAAGCCATGGATATCTTGCACTTTGAATAGATTTTTACTTATGCATGATTTTCTTTTAACCATGATGCATTGCTAATTAGGAAACAATGGCTCCCTGAATTATTCAAATGTTACGAATTTTGATGCATTTTATTGTACAAGACTAAGATAATATTTATTATCACCATCGGACTTTTTATAAGCTGTCCAGCTCACAGTGACTGATACAAGTTGTGATACAATTTGTAATAATTTCCCAAAAACTCAAATTTTATCATTGACAACATATATACTACCGGTTGTTTTCCTTGCAATGACAGGATGACACCTCATTCATTTTTGAGAAAATTTCTTCCTAAGACCTAAGAATGAATGAGTGTGCTCTGTCAATCATTTTTAAATTTTTTTATGTTTTTTATTTATTTTTGAGAGACAGAGAGAGACAGCGTGAGCAAGGGAGGGTCAGAGAGAGAGGAAGATGCAGTAAAAGATACAGATTCTGAAGCAGGCTCCAGGCTCAAAGCTAGCTGTCAGTACAGAGCATGATGTGGGGCTCAAACCCACGGACTGTGAGATCATGACCTGAGCTGAAGTCTGATGCTTAACCGACTGAGCTACCCAGGTGCTCCTGTCAGTCATTTCTAGCAGCGCTAACTCTTCTCCCTGACACACAGCCTCACCTTCCACGCTCTGCCTCACCTGTGTGTACTTATCACCAACTGAGATTGTTTGAGATATTTCATTGGATCTATAACTTCTTCATCTATGAGACATTTCATTATTTTGTGTACACTAAAACTTACCAATTATATTGCTGTATTCAGGTTTTTGAGTATTTATTTTCAAAACTTCTCCAATTTTATCTTTTATAAGGTAAGTAACATAAACATGTCTATCCTTTTCCAAACAATGGCATTCTCTTTGTGATACTATATAATAGCATTTATTTCTTAAAAGAACAAAAAAAAAGTTTCACTCTTGTCTCTGGGATTTTCTTGAAGGCCTTAATACAGTTTTGATAATAGTGTTTTTATTTTATTTTTTATTTTTCTATTTTTTGAGAGAGAGAGAGCACATGAGCAGGCTAGGGGCAAAGGGAGAGAGAGAATCATATGTGGGCTCTACCCCCAGTGCCAATCCTGATGCAAGGCTCAATCTCATGCCTGTGAGATCATGACCTGAGCCAAAGTCAAGAGTTGGATGCCCGACTGACTGAGCCACCCAGGCACCTTGATAACGATGTTTTCCAAATCTTCCTAAAAGATGCCAATGAAGGTTTTAAGATGTCAGCTGAGGTTCAGGTTCCTTCTTTAAATGGTCTTTGGTGATCCATGCATTGAAATGTCAAGGGGCTGAGGTTGGCCTTCAGTGCCTTCAGGCATAGCAGCCAGGTTCATTCAGACATAGACAGTGACAGTGCATTACTACTGCCACCTGGCCTGCTGTAATTGAAAGAAGCCATCCTAATTTCACTTGAAAGCAGGTGGAGAAAATGAGATATAGTCTTATTTATTTTATAATGTGTGCAGTTTCTTTCTTCTCCCATTGAAGTATAAGCTTATTGAGGACAGGCTCTATCTGTATTGTTTCTCCAAACATTTAGAGATTAAATACACGATTTAAGTGAATAATTAGTGAAAGCTCCACACAAATATGAAAACCTTACAGGAATAGGGAAACAGGGTATACTTGAGTAAACAAGGGCTTTCTAATCAAAGAGACCTCTGACTCTCTAACCTGTTTTGATACTGGCCATGTGACATGACATAAACGTTGAAACTCTACAGCCTTCAAAATAAGAACACCAGACTACCTGGGGATTTTTGGATTTAGTGAGTGACCAACATCGTACAAGGTAAACTGTAGGCACAGGGTTTGTAGGTAATTTCCTTCTTCATTCCTTTGTGAGGACATGTCCTTCCTCATCCTTTTGCATCTGGTACTAATTGCAACACTTAGCTCAGGATTCTTATTGCGATGGCCTTTTTCCTGACTCTCGGAGTTTACACACTTGTGGAAAACCATCTGAATAAAATAGATCTCTTTGCATTTCCACATCTGGAGTTTGCCTTCCTCCTCTTGTCCAGATCAATAGGCAAAACCAGAAAAAACAAACAAACAAACAAAAAAAAAACCCACCACGTGCTGCCAGACAAGGCACAGTGAGAAGGGGAATAAAGATCATTTATCCATTCTCTACACCCCAAACAAAAAGTGTGTTGTTCTTTTTTTCTATGAGTTGAAAGTCTGTGATGTTTCAGAATTCAGAATTCTCCAAATTCTCAGCTAGCAGGTGTTAGTGTCATGTTGTCATTCATCGTTGGCAGAAATGAGTCAGATGAGGCTGAAGTTTGGAAAGAAAACTTGATATTTACACTTGAGCTATCGTCCGTGTGTCCTACAGCACATACAGTTCAAAGCGAGGCTGTATTTTCTCCTTCTAAACAGCCAGTAATAAAGAAGTGGGTGGATTGGCCTTTCAAAATAAACTGGTTTGTAGGTAGGAACTTGAGGCAAAGAATGTGAGTGCATTCCAAACCCCTCAAAGACAAAGTCAGCAATGGAACTGGGATGTGAAACAAGTTTTGGATTTTATTATCTTGCACTTTTTATTTAGCCAGTGTTCCCAAAACATTATTTATATGTATGTGTTTAGCCTGTTAATACATTCCTACATGATTTGAAGAATTTGACCATTAAGATTAAAAGTAATAGGTCTAACAGGAGAAACCTAACAGAGGACCATAGGGAGGGGAGGGGGAAAGAGAGTTGGGGAGAGAGAGGGACGCAAATCATGAGAGACTATTGAATACTGAAAAGGAACCAGAGGGCTGAAGGGGAAGGGGGAGGGGAGAAGGGAGATAGATGATGGTCATGGAGGAGGGCATTTGTGGGGAAGAGCACTGGGTGTTATATGGAAACCAATTTGACAAAAAAGTAATACTGCATATATTTAATGGATTATAGCACTTTTAGTTTTCTAATAATTATTGTGTTCAAAACTAAAAGAGGAAATGAAGTCAAACTACTACAAGAGGGAAACATGCAGAAAAAATCCATATAACCAAACCAAAGACATTAGATGAATTCAAGATTATACCAACGATACTAACATAATATGCAAAAGAGATTAACAATTAGTAGAGTGTTCTGAATCCTTGAAAGTAAAATTAAAGAAAATGTCTCATTTAAATGTTGAAACCCTAAAGCATAGAAAACAATGTCAGTAATCTCCAGAGAATAGATGTCACTGTTGTTCCTTTCAATGAATTGGATAGATGGCAATTTTGTCAAAGTACTTCTGCTGCATTCACTTTTGACAGCTAGAATTGTGATTTTAGTTCCAAACTGAGAGAGAGTCTTCAAATAATTCACTAGTTCATGTTCAATTCTGCATTGGTTCAAAACAATCTATAAATCACATAGCTTCAGGTGTGTGTTTGTGAAACATGTCTTTTATCTCATTACTTTCCCCAAATTTAATTCTGTCACACAAATGTTTTGAAAAGCTTTTGTTGATTTTCCAACATACCTTTGCAGTTCTTAAGTCACGGTGGTCTGAAAACCCAAAACCATTCAAGTCTCTGGTTTTATTTTCACCCAACACATAGAACTGTACACAGTCTAATGGTGTCAGACAATAGATTTAATTCATGTCTTGTGTCAAAATAAATTCGCTGAAATAATAGGAACTTGATTTAAACAAGAAGAATTACAATTTTTCATATCTTTTTTCTTTTAATTTATTTCTCTAACTCATAAAGCCATGAACCAATTTGAATGTTTAGCTTCCCTTCTTGTTTGATGTCTTTCATGCCAAGTGATGCCCAAGGGAGCATTTCACCTGGTGCTATAGTGGGAAACTTGGCAGACCTTAATATATCACTGCAATGCTTTTCTCAATTATATACTTTTCTCATTGTAGGTTTTGGACATATTTCAGATGGTCTTGACCATTCAATTTCTTTAAATGAATATTTTTCAGAAAGTTTCTTTAAAAATATCTTTGTAGAGCAATTTAGTAGCCTCATGAAGACCCTATTATAAGACAGACAAGATTTTTAGTTACTTAATGTATAAAGATGTTATAGAAAGATGAAGCTGGTTGAAATTACTTGATGTAGAAATTTTAGTTAAAACAAACTTTCCCTTCCTTGTCCACTTCTGATTCACCTGCTGAAAGAGTTCAAACAGTGGAGTGATGATATTTTTTGAAAGACAAGAGGATGAGACAATCTGTCTAAGGGAATAGTCAATGATCACTTGAATTATGCTGTCTGTGCTAGATAATGAATAATGATTAATGTGCATTTTATTCTTGATTATTTTACGTATTGCAAGCTTTATTGTATCATACTGATGTCCTAGTTCTGTATCTTTATTTATTCACTCATGCAACCACTATTTCAAGTATCAATTAAGTACCAGCCAACATATAATTTTAAAGAGAAATGACAGACAATAAGTAAACAGGGTAATTAAAATAAGTTCTGACAAAGGCCAAGAGAGAAATATGCACAGAATATAGAAGTCTCCAGGGAGAACAGTCAGTCCAGACTTGGTAATAAAGAACGGTGCCCTGTAATAAGAGACAGCTACACTAAATTTTAATGTCTGAGGGATTTTAGGACCAGTTGGTGTGAGCAGGGGCGGATTTATAATCTCAAGTAGGACACTTTGTGGCAAAATGAGTAGTGGATCAGTGGGATAGAAGGCTGTGATCCAAGATGTTCCCTTATGCTCTCAATGCTACCAGCCATCTTCATAGACAACAACTAATCCTACGAATTCTAAATGTCCTTCAATTGTCTTTGAATACATGTGTAACAGAATACAATTTATTTTCATTTAAAACTCCCTGTGATATTTTTTGCCGTTTTAAAATAAAATTTATTTATTTATTTTGAGAGTGAGAGAGAAAGATCTCAGGCATGAATGAGCAGGTTAGGGGCAGAGAGAGAGAGAGGGAGGGAGAGAGAGAGAGAGTGAATTCTAAGCAGGTTCCAAACCATCAGTGCCAAGCTAGACAAGGTGCTGGAACTCATGGACTGGGAGATCATGACCTGAGCTGAAATCAAGAGTAGGACACTTAACCAACTGAGCCATCCATGTGCCTCTGACATTTTCTGTCTTTTCACAGGAGGGGAAGATGTGGCAAATTTCTTTCATTGGGATATAATTTTATATTATTTTGTACAAAAAGACTGGTGAATAGTAGAAAGAAAAGGCTCATTATTTAGTACTATTATTAGAATAAAAAATGAGTTTTATTCAAAATCATAGTAGAAATGTAAAGGTGGACTCAGTAGCCTAAGCAACAGTAAGCTAAGTAGATGAGCAAAATGAAGGCAGGAGTAGCTGGGGGTGGGGTGGGGTGATGCGGTACAGGAGTTTTAAAGAGAAGGGGCCAAGCAATTTAGATAGGTGGCCAAAGCCATTTCAGATTCAAGATAGCTATTAAATTTTAATTTGTTTGGGTTTTTTGATAACATACCCTGATATGACTATGAACTTTGAACAGGACTGTACAACACAAAAATATTTTGCTTTTGAGGAAAATCAAAGAATAAGGCTGAATTGCCCTTACCAGATGGCTTGGTGAAGAGTAGAGCAAAGAGAAAGTCAAGACAACAGCAGATCATATGGTATTTTGTGAAGGACATGAGGTGTGGTAGGACACGGGGATGAACTGTGCATGTCAGTTTACAAAAATCATGGGTAGAATGACCTCAACTGATATCTGGTTGAAGATGTCTTTTGAGGAAATATAATGCATAGTTTCTACACATCTAAAACAACAGAAGAGGGTCAAATTTCAATTGTTTGTGCTAAGAAGGGGAGAAGCAACAGTGGTCTCAATTTGTTAATATCTATTACAGATTCTTAAAAATATTTAGCTTTAAATATATTTCTCAGCTGATTTAACTTTTTTATAGCATTTTGCTAAGGCTTATATTAAAATGGTTTCATTTCTTAAACACAGTATGGCTGGCCAACAGGTACAATAAGGTGAAACTGTTTTGTAAATAGTATATTACCTTAATGCACATGACTGAGAATTCACTGCATCTTGAATACTGTTATGTTATTCTTATAGATTCAAACAGTTAACTTGGCTTACATGAAAAAAATTCTTCCATCAGCAATCTCATGCATGTGTTGCAAGCTGAATATATATTTTGATTTCCCAGCTATTGGATAAGAGTTAACGTTCCTTATATAGTTCTTTTGATTGCATTCTGCAGTTACATTAAAAAACCCAACTATAACTATAAACTTTAACTTACTACTGTCTTCAAGAATATCTAGTTTCTAAACAGTTTAAAACACAGTTTATTATTTTGTTGCACATTCCTTCTCATTTACAATTCTTATAGAGTTCTAGAAATAGGAACCGATGTTTGTGGTCCATGACCTTAGGGGGTGGATGGTCAGCTAAGGATCTTGTAGGAACGCTGTCTTGTCTTTTCACTGTGATGCCAAGAGCTGCTTAGTCTCCTCCAAACTGGATAGAAACAAATAATCCATTTACTTTTTATCCTTCATTTTGCCGACTCTTTGCATTTCATTCTGTTTGGTCAGTAAAAACACTCAGGTCTATTTCAGTGTAGTTAGTCTTTTACTCTATTAGTTTTAGATTTTAATTTTCTCATGTTTAGCCTGGACAGAAACCCAGTGGGTTTCTGGGATGGTGTTGAAGGGTTTAAACAAAACGAAAATTGGTTTTCACTTAATGCCAAAAATAAACTTGTGAAGTGATTTTATTATTAGGTTTTATAGCTCCTCAATCTTCACTCTTATGAAACTGAAATTATGGATCAAAGCTAAATGGCCAGCGTCTTAAATTTTAAAAGCATGTTATAAAAGCAACTGACCTCTAGTCCATACAATTTGGGTTCAATCATGTCATTTAGAAGGTAGTACTTGCTGCACCAATTGCTTATAGATGGATTTTAGTAGGAGACATGTCTTCAAACTCATCACCACAATGTCATCCACATGCAAATGGAAATCTTGAGAACTACTCTTGCATGAAAGTGAATTCAGTTTGACTTTCTTAGAACTCTTGTCTTTCCTTGGTTTTGATTTGTTTGCAATAGTACAAAACTGTTTATTATGGCAGCTAATAAGTTGAAAGGAGAAAGTAGAAGATGTCTCTAAATATACTAGTATGTTGTCAAATTATTCTGGGTTCATGTCTTTCCTAAGGGTTTCTAAGAAACCTTCAAGACCGGAATAACTGCTGGCTACTTTAGTTCAGCCTTCAATTATATTTAATTGAAAAATGGAGTGGAGAAATAGCAAAAAGCAAAACTGATGAGATTTCTATGGTCACAGAATGTTAACTCATTTGATTTTCCTGAGATTCTAGACACAAAGCAATTCTGCACACGTCGCTAGATGTTGCCTGTGGCTTGTATTAGAAATGTCACTTGGCTGAAGCCTTTTGAGGGTATTACACGTGTGTACAATATAACATTCCTCTAGGGTAGAGGATTTCACTGTATGATCAACAGCCCAAGGACTCCTGCACTGAACTTGAAAAATATTGGTTTGTCAAAGTGGTTGTTGTACTCTGCAAATGTATGTGATCAAAATTTTATTTTCTCTGAATCCTTCCCTTTAGATGTATATTATTCCCATGCTTTCATCATAGTACTTATTGAGAGAGTAACATGTCTCTATTTTAAATGAAAAATAAGAGATTTAGTTGGAAAAGAAAAGCAGAGTCTGAAAACCATTCACTGACCTCTCCTAAATCAAGCTCTGAGGCACAAGAAAATTTTGCAAACACAGTTGTGAATGTCAAATTCCAAAGTCTTCTTTCCCCCTTTACTTTAACCTGCTAATTCGACTGCTCACTGACCCAACATCTATTGAAATATATTTTACTTACCAAACTTCTAAGTTCAATGCGAAGTCAAAGGAGTGTCAAGCATTATCCTGTTCACTGAGAGTTTTCAAAGCTAGTGTATGTAAAGAACTAATCATAGTACAAAACCATAAACAATGAAAATTATATAAGTGGTCATAGTGCTACATGTGTGAATATGTTTCCAGATGTATGTGCACAATGTACTTATTAGTGTATGATCTTTTCATCCTTCTACGCAGTGAGGTAAGTATACATCTGTTCAATTAAATGAACATTTCATATTATACATAGAATTAATAATAACAGGGTCATATATTAAGCTTTAGGTCTCCCTGCCGAAGTAGAATAAGTGTAAATGTATTGTTTTTATTTTTTAATCTTTATTTATTTGTGAGAGAGAGAGAGAGCAAGTAGGGGAAGAACAGAGAGAGAAGGAGACACAAAACCCAAGCAGGCTCCAGTCTCCAAGCTGTCAGCACAGAGCCCAACATGGGGCTTGAACTCATGCACCACGAATTCATGACTTGAACAGAAGTAGGATGCTTAAACAACCCAGCCACCCAGGCGCCCTTGTATTCTGTTGTAAAGCTATTTCATGTATTTTCCTACACTTATATTTGCTTCTACTGCTCAAGGTAGAGGCAAGAATATCTAGATCCTTCCTGCCTTTTGAACTCTTCTTTTCACCTTTTTTTTTTTTTTTTGCCTACATGCATCAAAGAATTCTGTTATTCTGGAATTATGTAGTGTAAATATTCCCCATGATGAGTCAGTAGGAAACCTCTGGATTCCTGCAGTCTCCATCTCCAGTCTGTGGGACTATAAAGTGCAACTTGCAAGTTTTCAGAAGAGAATAAGTTCTGGAGAAAGATAACACAGTCAGATTGTTGGGGAAGTTATCATTGTTTATCTGGAACTTCTTTACATTGTGTAGGGAAAGCAGCAAGAAAGTTGAAATGAGAGAATCAAGGCACAGTTTGTCCAAAGGAGCCCTGGCATATGTTCCAAGAGGGCTCCCTCCACCACTGTGTGAGAAGGGGCCACTACCTGGCTCCTGTTCCCTCTGTGAGTTCATTTATTTGCTGCCAGTGCTAATCAGAAGTCATTAATTTGACAAATATATTGTCAGTGCATACGCATTGGTCTTATAAAAATGCACACATCAGATTGCAGTGACAGACTGTAAACTCCTCGAGATCAGTTAATGAATGGGACATACATTTCTTTTGTTATTACCATACTTTTCATACTTTTGTACCAATACCACCTCTAGTATATCTCCTTTTAAGGCATTGAGTCACTTAAGCACTACTTGTTTCGATAGTAAAAAGACAAGGGGTGCCAAAGGGACGATTAGCAAGTATATGAAATACGGTATAAGCTACTACGAGGTCAGGTTGTAATTTCGCAGGAAAGCAGAATGGCATAAGCAGAATCACCAGAGTGAAAATTACAAATTATATTCAGAAAAGGTCAACTTGTTCAGAGCATGGAATTTGTCTCAAGAAGTAATGGCACAAAATGACAAATCTAGTCCCAGAATCTCACCTCCTAGAGCCTACCCATCTCTTTTTAGATTCTAGAGAGATCAGCCTATACCCCTTAAAAACTCAGCACATGTATGCACTTTCCTGAATATTTACTGGTGAACCAAACAAGCTAGGTACCTGCTCTCATGAATCTCATTCTAATGTGTTGGGTTTGGGGTGGAGAAGAGACCCAGGAAATGATTGATGATAGATAGATAGATAGATAGATAGATAGATAGATAGATAGATAGATGATAGATAAAAGATATGAAGGATAATATCTCTCAAGCCCGTTTATGCTGCACATGAGAATATTATACTTCCTGTTTTCACATTATTGGCAACCTTGGATCTGAGCAGGATCTGAGCTTGATAAATGGGACTGAGTTGAGTGTTTTATGATTAGAGAAGTTTACTTATGAGTTGGAGTCAACAGGAAGTGTCATCTGCTGATCTGAATCTCAACTGAGGAAAGAACAGTGTGGAAATGAGAGAAGCCTAGAGAAAAAGACCTCTCTTTTAAAAATGTATTGAATGTCTATTATTGTCCACATACTTTGCGGGGGGAGGGGGGTTGGTTAGCAGTTATGTGAGCACAAAAAAAAATCCAGCCTCCTGGAGTTTATTCTCTGGGCATGGGGTATGTGGGATGATAAATAAACAAATTGATCCATTATTGAAACACAGACATAAAGTATGGAATATTTTAGTTGTAGGTAAGTACTCTAAGAATGAAGCAGAGAAGAGGAGTTAAAGCAGGAATTGAGGAGGTAGAGTAGTCAGGAAAAATTTTACTGAAGAGGTGACATTTAAGCAAGGTCTGAAGATGTAGTCACATGGATATTTTGCATGCTAAGCGAAATAAGTCAGACGGAGAAGAACAGATACCATATGTTGGTTATAAGTACAAACAGTCATTTTTGAACCCTGGTTTTGAACACAGAGATTATTTTGAACCCTACCCTTTGATCAATTGACTGTCAACTCAGTTTTCTTTAGATACCAAAGTCCCCAAATTTAGCAAGAGAGAACCTTCCGGCTCCTAAGATACATAGAGGGCCAAGTAGAGCACGTAATAGGCACTCAGTAAATATCCAGACATTGATTAATAAGTGTGATTGTGGTCCTGAAATATATGTTGATTAATTTATTTAAATTTATACTAAATGGATGCTTTAAACAACTATAATCAAACTTATGTTTGCTTTAGAAATAAGTATAAGTAGGGACACCTGAGTGGCTCAGTCTGTTAAGCATCTGACTCTTGATCTTGGCTCAGGTGATGATCTCTCAAGTTGTGAGTTCAAGCCCTGCACTGGTCTGTTTGGGTTTCTCTCTCTCACTCTCTCTGTAACCCTCCCCTACTCGTTCTCTCTCTCTCTCTCTCTCTCTCTCTCTCTCTCTCTCTCTCTCTCTGAAAAAAATGACTAAACATAAAAACAATTGAAAAGGAAATAAGGATATTTTTAAAAAATAAATACAGATAAGTAATTTATTGAAAAATATAAGGGAAAGCTGAAATATGGGCATTCATAATGATGGAATCTGAAGTGTAAGATTTAATTTTTAGTCTAATGATCAAATGATTCATCAAACTAATTGCATTCATTCTAATTGTATTAAGCTAAAAAATTTAAAGGATTCTATACCAGTAGCTTTTTCAATAAGAATTTTTGTCTTTACACACACACACACACACACACACACACATATAGGAAAATTCTACGTATCCCTCTATGATATGGTGGAAAGAACATTCCCCAGGACAAGACCTCTGAGCTCTGGGTTTGGTGAAATTGATAGCTAACTTGTGTGGCTTTGGGGAAACACTAACATATCTGAGCCTGTTTCCTCATCTATAAAACAGATTTTCTTACAGTTTACATTGGATCTGCATTATTCTGAGCATTTTATACATACTACCTCATTTAATCTTTCCAATATCCATAATGTAAGACAACCTCTTAATGAGAAAAGTAAATCAGATTATGGTTTCAAGGTCTGTCCTAGCTCTAGAAGTCTAATTGATTCAAATAATTTCATTTATTCCCCCAAGGAACGGGAAATGAAGCACCATGCAGGAGAACGTGATGGTAGCTAAGCAGACAAGGACTCTGATGTCATTTTACCACCTGCCTTAGCGTCTTCATAGTTGTATGAATAGTGAACTGAGGGTTTAATGCGTAGGGTAGATTTCTCTCCCTCCCTTTGGCTACAGAGCGGGGTAGTAGTATATGAAATCTGACTTCTTCCTGGAATGATAGAATCACTGGGGTAATGTGAGTCAATTAGAATATCTCTGCAGAACCCTGGATAATGATCCATCAAATGTCACAATTTCAACAAACATATACTGTATAGAAAATGTTATTTTGGAGGACTGTGTTCACATTATCTTGTTATAGGACAAGTTAAAACTCCTGTCACTACCACAACGCTACCAGATGATTCTTACTGCTGGTCGTGGGGGGCCAGAAGTATTTACTACAGCAGTACTAGGACATTGCTCATGTGTTCCTTCTTCCTTGTGCATGAAGACATGGACTAGATGATTCTCAGAAAATGCTAAATGCTCATAATACAAGAAGTCCCTTACACAAAATTATTTTTGTGAATATATCTTTTTCTTATCAACAGTTACGGCCTTTCTTTACAATTTGAAATGTTTTTTCAGGCAGTTTCAGTATAAAGAAAACAGTTTTTATTATTTGTCTATTAGTAAATGTTCATATATCTCTAAAAGGGAGTCTGGAACAAAAGAAATATTAAGTAGATATAAATAGGATAATTTGTTTAAGTATGATGAGAGAAGGGAAAATAAATTCTTATTTAATAAAGGTTTGAATCCAACCATGCTTTCTTTCTGTTACCAGTAATTACTGCCTAACTAGATAAGCCAGCAAGTAGTTATTGGAAAATGTTTGTGAAAATATAGCATCACTTTACCACTATTGGCCTATAACTGCCTGTATGGATAGTCATTGTTCTTTATCACTGATACTGCTATGCTCTGCTCAGATGAGGAAAGGCAAAGTTGTGGGTACCAAATTCTGGGAATAGAGCAGCTCAATTATCATTTGGACTAATTCAAATCCCACAGGATCACACCACATTTAAATGATTGATATTGATTCAAGGAATAGACCTCAAGTGAGCTGGTATGGCAGATGCAAAATTAGCCTCTGTTGAAATGTGAATGAAATCATGATGAGGGAATCTGGTTAAAGATCTGCCTAATAAGAACAGGATCACCAAGATCTATGATGATTTTTAATATTTTCTCTAATAATTAAGAACAGAAGTTTATATGTCAGGAAAGATAAATAACAGAAGCATTTAGGGAGACAGAATGCACAGGATAGATATAGGAAAAGCCAAAGGAGTGTGTTTAGTATTAGAAGAGTGTCTGGAAAAAGAATGAAGTATCTGGATGACCTGAAGGTAACACATCAAAACCCTCATAGAAGATATGTCATTAAAGACGGTTTTCACTTGTTTCAAGCCATTATATTTTGAGTAACTACTTTCTGTACTATGCATTTTTATCTGACAAAATAGTGCTTGGGAGACTGTAGCTATGGAAAGAATAAAAATATTAAAGGTTTCAACAAGTTTTTAAAGATAGGAGGGGTTAGTTAAAATCAGGAAAGAAAAGGAATAAAAACTGCAGGAAATAACAGGAAGGTAGCAAGTTTAGAAAAATTATTCAGGAGATTCCTTATACATTCTTATAGTAGAATCTCTTAAATCAGAGGGTGGTAGAAAGCACGTATGTAATCTTAGGCTGGACACATTTTGCATTGTATTAAGGCAAAGACTACTGACATTTTGGACGTCAAAGCTTTTGATATCTAACTTTCTGCATTCTGAGTCATAGAAGGGGAGTAGTATCTGGCAAATGGTAATAATTCAGTCTTGTGTTGCCACCAGGGGTGAACTTCATATTGCACCACTGGGGATAATGGAAGTGCTTTCTTACTTGGGTGAGTTACTGCACTTTAATATAGGTACCAGAATAAGAATCTTTGTTGATAATAAGGATAGGGTATAGTTTTCGTTTTTAAAAAGTTTGAGTTTCCTACAGGAAATCATGAGTTGGCCCACAAGAGACATTAAATGTATATTTATATAACAGTTATAGGTCTAGTATTAATCTTTGGTCAGTTTTGATCAAGTCAATGATAATACCAGTATTTAAATACCAGATTTATTCTAAAAGTAGGGAATGCTTCCCATCAGACTATACTTAAAGATGACTCTCAAGTTGGTGTTATTAATGGTGGCTCAGCTTTAGGAGTTTATAAAAAATATAACTTATTCTATAAAAGTAAACACTGACTATTGAAAGTTAATAGCATGGTTCAGTCAGTAGAGCATGCAAGTCTTGATCTCAAGGTTGTTAAGTTTGAGCCCCCACCTGGATCTAGAGATTACTTAAAAATAAAATCTTGGGGCACCTGGTGGCCCAGTCAGTTAAGCATTCGACTTCAGCTCAGGTCATGACCTCACGATTCATGTGTTTGAGCCCCACGGTGGGCTCTGTGCTGACAGCTCAGAGCCTGGAGCCTGCTTCTGATTCTGTGTCTCCCTCTCTCTGCCCCTCCATCACTCATACTCTGTCTCTCTCTGTCTCAAAAACAAATAAAAACAATAAAAAAATAAAATCAAGAAAAAGTTAATAACACGAATAGTATTTCCCATGACTCAGACTCATCACTGATTAATTCTTAATCAGAATTGGAAGCTGCTGGACCCAGGAATGATATGTCCTAGAGTTTAAGCTGGGCCTGATTCAAAGCTGAGCTGCTCATGGCATGTGCTGGAAAGAATTATAAATGACAAAATACTACGAAGGGTTTCAGGTCAGTGTTTCTGAGGTAAATTCTTTGAAGCATATTTATAAAATCCAAATAGAGCAAAATGAGCTGCTTCAAATTAATTACTATGAATGTTCAGGACAGGATATAAAGACAAGACCTGAGTAAACTCCTTGGAATAGACAGAAGATTGGATTGGCTTTTTAACATGGTTGTGGTCAAAGAAAAGAGGCATAATCAGAGCCCTTAAGAGCTCATCTTGAGAGTAGAAAAGACCCCTGATTACTCGTAAAATTCAAGAGACACTATATTTTCTTGGTTATCACAGGTTAAATTTAATTATTGCTCATGACAAAGTTATTTTGATAGGGCAAGTTTATGATAATTGGGTTGCCTTCACATCTGCTACTCTCTTAAGTCTGGGAGTTTGCCAAAGAAAATTAAATCAGCGTAGTCTCTTTTTACCACCTTGTCAATCCAGAATTTCTATTAAAAAATCTTAAACATTTTCATTTTAAAATGAATTAATATTCCTTATTATTTTTATTTTTATTTTAGAGAGAAAAAGAGAGAGAATGCAAGCAGAGGAAGGGGGGCAGAGGGAAGAGAGAGAATATCTTAAATAGGCTGCATACTCAGTGTGGAGCCCAATATGGGGCTCAGCTTCACAAGCCTGGGGCCATGACCTGAGCTGAATCAGGAGTCAGTTGCTCAACTGAATGAGCCACCCAGGCAACCCCAAGGAATTAATATTTTAAACTCCTTGTCTGATCTAAAATCTCATGAGGTAAAGAAGAGTCTAACAAATTGTGCTTCTCATTTAAACATACAAGGTCTTTGGATACATCAAACCACCCAATTGAAAAATGAGCAAAATATCTGTACAGATATCTCACCAAAGAAGATATGAAAGACAAATAAGAATATTCAAAGATACTCATTGTCATATGCCATTGGGAATTTCAAATTAAAATAACAATAAACCACTAACCACAATTAGAATGGTGAAAATTCAAAGCACTTCTAATGTCAATTGCTGGTGAAGATGTGGAGTCGGAAGAAGTCCCATTCATTACTGATGGGGGTGCAAAATGGTACAGCCTCTTTGTAAGATAATTTGACAGTTTCTTACAAAACGAAGCATAATCTTAAATGCAATGTAGTAATCATGTTCCTTGGTATTTATTCCAATTTCTGTCCCCAACCAACCTGCCCACAGATGTTTATAGTAGCTTTATTTATAACTGTCAAAACTTCTAAGTAACCAAGGTGTCCAATGGTAAGTGAAAGGATAAATAATGTTACATTCAGATGATGAATTATTATTCAGCACTAAAGAAAGAAATGAACTATCAAGCCCTGAAAAAGACCTAGAAGGACCTTAAATGTATATTGCTAGGTGAAATCAACCAATCTGAAAAGGATAGATATTGTGTGATTACAACTATGAGATTCTGGAAATGGCAATGCTATGGAGGTCAGTGGTTTCCATGGATCGGGTGGAGAGAGGGAAGTATGGGTAGGTAGGAAACAGAGGATTTTTTAGAGTAGTAAAGCTATTTTGTATAATGGTAGTTTCATGTCCTTACATATTTGCCACTACTCAGAGAATATGCAATACAAAGCGTGACTCTTGTAAACTGTGGACACTGGTTGATAATGATGATGTTGGTGCATAGACATTAACAAATGTACGACTCTGGTGCAGGAAGTTGGGACAGGTAATATAAATAAGGACAATTTCTTGTCTACTCCCCACTATGAAGTATGGAAGTTGGATGAGGTGCTATTTTAAGTCGATCAAAATTTAAACTCGGGGCACCTGGGTGGCTCAGTTGGTTGAGAGTCCAGCTTCAGCTCAGGTCATGATCTCACGGTTCATGGGTTTGAGCCCCATGTCAGGCTTTGTGCTGACAGCTCAGAGCCTGGAGCCTGTCTTCAGATGCTGTGTCTCCCTCTCTCTCTGACCATCCCCTGCTCATGCTGTCCCTCTCCCTCTCTCTCTCTCTCAAAAATAAATAAAACATTTTTAAAAATTTAAACTCAAGGGAATCTGGGTGCAAGCCCCAGCTGTATAATCTGCTATATAAAGAACATTGTGTAAGAAATATAGCTTCTTTAGTCTTCAAGTCTGTAGTCACCTGAGATTTCTGTGAAGGTTAAATGGGGTAATATATTTGAAATACTTCTTGGTACATGTCTCTCCCCAAATGGCTAGTCTTATTATAATTGAATAGAGAAATAAGTAGGTAAATAAACTGGGCATAATATACTCTTCTATACCTTTCATATCCCATAGACACACACACACACACACACACACACACACACACACACACACATACCCTTCATTTCAAATGTCAATTGATGGCAAATGGACTCACATTTTCCATGTTTCGACCAAATCTTTCATATTTCTTATAAGCAGATGGTTCATATGTGTAAGCAAATTAATTAAAAACATTTTTCTGCATGCAGTTTTCAGATATACTCTAAACAGTGTCAAAACATATGCTATAGACTCCTGTTTTGTTTGGGGCAACTGAGTAGCTCAGTCAGTTGAGCGTCCAACTCTTGATTTTGGCTCAGGTCTCATGGATTGTGAGTGCCAGCCCCAGGTTGGGCTCTGCACTGTAAGTATGGAGCCACTTGGGTGTCTCTCTCTCCTTCTCTCTCTGCTCTTCCCAGCTCACTCTCCCTCCAACTCAAAAGAATAATAAAAAAAAGGACCCCTGCCATAAAACATTAGCATTTTCTTTTACTTTGTATTAAAAAGCTTTATTCAAATTAATTCATATGCCATGCATCCACTCACTTAAAATGTAGAATTTGGTATATTCAGAGACTTGTACAGACATCACCATAATACATTTTAGAACACGCTCATTCACTCCATTTCCCTCCAATTCTTCCACAGCCTAAAGCAAACAGTAGTTACTGTCTCTATAGATTTTCCTCTCATAGGCCTTTCATATAAAGGAAATCATAAAGCATGTGGTCTTTTGTGACTGGGTTCTTCAGCATACTATTTTCAAGGTTCATCGTGTTTTAGCATGTATTAGTACTCCATTCCTTTTCCATCACTGAATAATATCTCATTTAAAATAATTATTTATTTATTTTGAGAGAGAGGGAGAGAGAGCATGAATGAGGGAAGAGCTAAGAGAAAGAGAGAGAGAGAGAGGGAGAGAGAGAGAGAGAGAGAGAGAGAGAATCCTAAGTCAGCCCCACACTTAACACAGAGCCCAACATGGAGCTTGGTCTCATGAACCTGTGAGATCGTGAACTGGAATCAAGAATCAAACACTTACCCAACTGAGCCACTTCGGCACCCCTTATAAATACTTCACATTTCATTACCATTTATTAGTTGATTGGTTAATTAATTGGGCGTTTGAGTTGTTTCCAGCTTTGGCTTTTATGAATAATACTCCTATGAACATTCATGTGCAAGTATTTGTGTAGACAAATATTTGCATTTCTTTTGGGTACATACCAAGGAGTAGATTAATACCTACTACTCAATCAGATGGCAACTTTGTGTTAAACTTTTTGAGGAGTCCTCATACTGTTATCAAAATTGGTTGCACCATTTTACATTCCCACCAACAATGTGTGAGCATTTCAATTTCTCCTTTTTTTTGCCCGACATTTGTTCTTATCATTTCTTAATTTGTGTGTGTGTGTGTGTGTGTGTGTGTGTGTGTGTGTGTGTGTGTGTTTTAATTTATTTTTGAGAGACAGAGAAAGTGCGAGCAGGGGAGGGTCAGAGAAAGAGGGAGTTACAGAATCAGAAGCAGTCTCCAGGCTCTGAGCTAGCTGTCAGCACAGAGCGTGACGCAGGGCTCGAACCCACAAACGTGAGATCTGACCTGAGCCGAAGTCGGAGGATTAACCGACTGAGCCACCCAGGCCCCCCTACATCAACTTTACTAATCTGATGCCACAACAGTTCTGCTCCTCTTTCCATCAACCCTGCAAAATAGAAAGAGAGGCATCTTGATTTTTTCCATATTATTGATGACAGTAATCATGCAGCTATTCTGTTAGACTTAAACTGTTTAAGTAGAATTAGTGGTGAGTGTTATTTATTTATTATTTTTTATGTTTTTTTTTTATTGTGAGAGGCAGTGAGTGGAGGTGGGGCAGAGAGAGAGGGACACACAAAATCTAAAGCAGGCTCCAGGCTCCAAGCTGTCAGCACAGAGCCCGACGCCGGGCTCGAACCCAAGGACTGTGAGATCATGACCTGAGCCGAAGTCAGATGCTCAACTGACTGAGCCACCCAGGCGCCCCTGGTGAGTGTTTTCCATGTAGCCTGAGTGTAATGCCGTGAGAAGAGAGTTGTGAGTCTTCCCGGTGGTACTAGGAAGACAGGTTCTCCAAATCAGGAAGGAGAGGACTTATGTTTGAGCAGGACTTTTGTGGTATCAGATTACACAAGTGGAAACATGAAAGAAAAAGCCAAAAATTATTATTAGTATTAGTATTTATTTTTTATTATCTGAGTATCAGGTACTTGACATGCATAATATATAGATATAGGTTGCATGTATATATATATATATTCACATATAGTGTAATATTTATCATTTTAAACACATTATATATGTATATGCTTATATTTTATATGGAACATGCATATTTTATTTTACATAACAAACTGTGTCCAAATGCTAGAAATCCTTTTTCAAAGTTAGTCAAAATAGGAATGTTAAGTGACCTGTCTACCTACCTGAAATCATCCAGAGATGCTAATGATCCATGTTCATACTGAGCATTTGACGGTGGAAGAAATAGCCATTTTCCCACTATTATCTGGTCTCTTTTTCCATAGTAATAAAGACCAAAAGGGGTGCCTGGGAGGCTCAGTCTGTTTAGGGTCCAGGACTTCAGCTCAGGTCATGATCTCACAGTTTGTGTGTTCGAGCTCCGTGTAGGGCTCTGTGCGGACAGCTAGCTCAGAGCCTGGAGTCTGTCTTTGGATTCTGTGTCTCCCTCTCTCTCTGATCCTCCCCTGCTCACGCTGTCTCTGTCAAAAAATAAATTAAAAACATTAAAATTTAAAAAGCCTAAATCTTCATGTTTCATCCTTATTTGTACTTTGTTTTGCCATTTATCTAAGTTTTAGTCAATGGAGGTGAGTGGTATGCTTGAAACTTTTAGGTCTTATTCTTTAAAAAAAGAAGGAGTATACTTTTCACTTCCTGTTTCCTTGCCTTCTTTTAACTGCCTTGCAATTATGAAGGTGGGATCTAGGGCAGTAATTTTAGACCAAGAGATAGTGACATTTTGTGACACATGGAGAAGCAAGATAAAAAGACCCCAAACCTTGAAGGTGCCCTATCAGGCCTGAAATGCTTAGTGCATATTCTGTAAGTTTGGGTCTCTCTGTTGGAGCGGCGTAACCTATATTCTAACAAGGGAACTACCTCATCCACAGCAAGTCTTCATTCTCTGAGGCAACCCTTCAATATGCAAAAGCTGCTGGATTGTTTGTCCTAAGTGTGTTCTATTCTAGATCTTTCCTTCAGTTCCTTCAACTGGATTTCATACATTTTTCATAGACATCTCACTTTACAGGAGTCTTGCTTTATCAGTGTTTCTCTGAAATGTTGTTGCCTAGGATGGAAAAGACCCCTCTACATGTGAACTGAGAAGCATAGAGCAGACTGATTCCTCTCAAGATAAGAAGGCAATTCAGTTGTGAATTAGCTTTTCTAACAACCTCATTTATTTATTCAGCCAGTAATTAGGCTGAGATTATATTATGAGATAGGCTATGGGCAGATGGCTGGATTAATCAAAGGTGAATATGCTCTGAATTCTTCTTGAATTTGCAGTCAAGGAAAATATCTTCGTAACCTGTTGCTCAATCAGAAATTTCTTATGCTCTAGCAGTGAAATTAATAAATAACAGACTATGCATGAATTTCATGCCTGTAAAATTTCATTATGTTGTTTGTTTACATAGGTCCAACCTGTGGAGTTAGGCTCAGGGGTTGGATTAGAGGCTCAGACATGTCCTGAGAAGAGATATGTATTTTTATTGCTCTCAGATATTCCCGGAACTCGGAATGAATGTACTAAATGCATTGCCAGGCCTTGAGCAGAAGGGTAGGGAAGGGAAGACTTGGTAACCCTTGCTTTTACGTGTCTATTCCTGCAGTTGTTAGAGCATTTTCTTCAGGGAATTATGGCTTTGGACCTCAGGCGCCATGCTCACTCATATTTAAAATTCTTGGGCCGTGCAGTGCATGGCTTCTCTTTCTGCTGTAGTTCCAGAGGCCTGGGTGCCAGCAAGGACCCTAGGAGTATAGGATTATTTTCCTTGATCAACTTACTATTCTATTCAGCTTAATTTTAGATTCCTTTTCAATTTCTCCCCTTGTTTGCCTGTACTTTTTCCTTAAAAGGCCCTCTGCCAATAGTGTCAAATAATGTTATTTCCAATACATCATTCCCTTTCACTCCTTTATGGGGGATCTAGGGCAAGAGGTGGTTAACAACCGTTAGGTTTCAGCCATTGAAAGTGAAGAAAGCAATGGCGGGGCTGCTGTGAAGGGGGCTTCACCAGGAGTTTGTGTGCAGTTCCAAGCGATGGGAAGCTTCTTTAGCTCTTAATTACCCCCACACAAAGAACAGTGTTTGCTCCTCATGCACATGGGATTGACCCGCCTACTTTTCATTAGTGTTAATGGGGGTCTCTATGTATAAATAGTCTTCCCTTCCCCCACTACCAATGTGGAATAGACGCCAAGAGAGCTTTCTGCATTTTCACTCACTGATTGGTTTCAGATGGGACACAAAAGCAGATCTCTGAGCATGAGCACACTCACTGCCCGCACAGGGCACTCCAGGCTTTGTTAACACTTGGGGGTCTTCCGGTCTCATTTGCTGTCTCAGGAGTGGCCAAACAATCTTTCTGCTGGGCCCCACTGCACCCCCTCCCACGCCATTGAAAGTGACTTTTATTTTTTTCTCACATCAACCTTATTCTAGTTTCCTTGATATAAGTCGATCAACATAAACCTCACAAGCTAAAAATCCACAAAAATACAAATTTCCTCTTCCTTAGTTGCCATGAACATTCTTTAGATTTCCTTCCTGCCGTCCAGGTGCCTGATTCCATTTGCATGTCCCATCTCACCCAAGGCTATTCATTAAAGAGTGAGGTCATTCTGCTGGGGCATTGGTCTCTCCAGATCTATCCTTGTGTTTTTCAGGATCCTTCATATTTATATCTTAATGAATTTCAGGATTCCTGGAATCTCTGAGCTTTCACAAAAATATTTAGCTCTCAGTTTGTCATAATATTACTCATTAGCAAGGAGGAGCTGGCCAAGCTTCCATTAGCTGCACACAAAACTCTTCTGTTATTCACATTGCCCTTAAATCATATAGTCTACCTATAATGCCTGTTCTTTCTTTAGTTTTATTGGTGGGCTTAAACCTGAATATGCTTATTGATGAATTTTTTCCAGCTACCCTGGGTATGGTGCAGTGAGAAGAGGCATGTGGGTTTCTTTGGCAACACTAAGGACAAATCAGAACAAAGAGGGTCATCCCAAATTAGGGCACAGACCCCAGATTGTTCTTCAGCTGTGGACTGGACGTGATTACACAGTTTTCCATCCCATCTTTAGGGCTGTGAAAGTCAGAGACAGAGGATGCAATGTCACAGGGTATTTATGAGTGCCATCTCTTTTATCAAATAAAAACACACATCTTTTTATTTATTTTATTTTATTTTATTTTTAAAATTTTAATGTTTATTTACTTTTGAGAGAAAGAATACAAAGCAGGATCCAGGCTCTGAGCCTTTAATGAGGGGCTCGAACCCATGAACCGTGAGATCATGACCTAAGCTGAAGTTGGATGCTTAACTGACTGAGCCACCCAGGCACCCCAAACAACATCTTTTTAGTAAAATAGTTGAAATATGGAATTAATGTTTATTGATCTCTCTCTACATATACATCTGTGTGTGTGTGTGTGTGTGTGTGTGTGTGTGTGTGTATCCTAAGCTAAAATTAAATCTTTTTATGGGGTTAGTTTGTTTAATTAAAAAAAAATTTAATGTGTATTCTTGAGAAAGAGAGAGACACACACACACAGAGCATGAGCAGGGGAAGGGCAGAGAGAGAGAGAGGGAGACACAGAATCTGAAGCAGGCTCTAGGCTCCAAGCTCTGGGCACAGACGGACATGGTGCACAAATTCACAAACTATGAGATCAAGACCTGAGTCAAAGAGGGATGCTTAGCTGACTGGGGTCTAACTGTTTAGACCTGAAAAAAAAAACATTAAAATTTTCAGAGACTAAATTGCTTATTTAAGCACTAAGTTAAAAAAAAAAACAACACACTGTCCACAATTATGAATATGCTACCTTACAGTTTTACCAAACAGTGTCATGTATACTTTTGTGGTTGATGCTCCAGAAAATGCTGTTATTCAGGGATCACAGTCCCCTTTCTGACAGTAAGGGATCAACCTGCTTCCTTTAGTATACTAACAGTCATCTTTTGTCACAAATCCACAATGCTTTTCCTTGATCTAAAGTTCCTTTGATGAAAAAGAAACCTTAGTCATCAAGCTAATCAGAAACATCTTCCACATTAGCCAGGTCCCCTTTGAGGTGCTTCCTGATTTCACTTATTTTTCAAGTATGTTTTCCTTCTCTCTCTGACTCTTCCCTCACTCCAAAAACGTGCAGATTTAATATGTGACATGCATGGTGAGGATATTCTTCCTTGCAGATTGGAGATCTGGATGGTGGAGGACTGACTACTAGTCCTTTGAGGCTGTTGGTATATACCTCACTGGCCTTATGTATGCAAGGGATAGGTTATTAACATTAGGTAACATTCTGTTCTAACACTGTAGAATATTTGTATTTGTTATTTTTTTTAATCTTGACACATTTGAGGAAGTAATACATCTGATTTACTGATCTGACAAAAGCCATTTGATTAGTTGCAAGGAATTCAGAGTGTGTTTGTGGAACAAACAGTACCCACCTTTCTAAGAGCACCACAATGGCTTGGTAATTAAGAACAAACAGCCTCGCTGACAAGGTCTGCCGTACTTGATAAATTTTCTGTGAGTAAGAGCTGCATTGAAAGATGAAGTGAGGCACTTGGGGAGGAGTCTCTGAGCCTGACTCAACATAGAAGGGTATGAAATGTCAATTATTGCTACTGATATAGACCTGGCGGGGCTGGGGGGATTTTGAAGGATGATAGCCATGGGACAATCTGGTTGATTATGTAAAAATGATAAATGCCTTAACAAAAGCATGTGTCTGAATTAGAAATGAAATGATTTGAAAGTCAATGCAGCATAGATTAAATTGCTTTTGGCCTACATGTTTACTACACTGGTATACTTGCATAATAATTAAGCCTGGGAGTTAAGTTCTTAGAGAGCAGAACCCTCACTGTCCCTGGACAGGCAGGAAACCTGTAATCCTTATATCCACACAGATCTTTGAAAACAGGATAAATTGAAAGACACCCTTGTGTCTTAGAAAGTTCAGTGCCCGTGTGTATGTGTGAGGGAAGTGGGGTTGAGTGTGTGTGCCTGCGTATAAACGAAACTACCTTTCCACACAAGCTCCACATTCATGTATGGAAATGATTAATGCCCAGGAGCCAAATCTTTACACTCAGCAGCTCCAGAGGATGCGGTTCCATTGGTTGTGGCTTCAGCAGCCATTGTTTTCTGCAAGATGAGAAAGATCTTGCATATTAAAGCTCTACCCACCTTCTTCCTGTTTGCCTCCCTGGATTGCCAGAAGAAATGAAATGCAGAACAAAGGTGAAACTCAGCACAACACAATATTATGCATCTGGTAAAGGAGTCCAGCTAATGGTTATTGCTGCTATCTTCATCAACATCACAAATAACCATGATAAATAGATATCTTGAGCCATGAATGGACTGGCTTTTGAGGACAATTGAATCAGTGAAGGGCTTGATCTATTTTATTCCCTTTAAAGAACATTGATGAATGCTTATTATGTAAGCTTACTCTAAGTAATATAATGAAGAGTAAGACACAAATCCATACTCAGTATTATGCATAATTCTATGGGGATGAAGAGAGGGAACTCCAGGTAGATAAATAATAAAAGAGATAAACCAGAGACAGAGAGAATGGGGAGGAGCAGACAGTGAGGTACTGAGCCCAGGAATACAGTCTCTCCAATTTCATTTTGAAACATAAGATCGTGGCTCCTATTAAAATATATCCCAGCGACTTTGTTGGGAGAGTACTAAGTTGGTGGAAGTGGCAAAAAAAAAAAAAATGCTGGCATTAATTCAGGTCCCAGCTTACAGGTAAGAGGGAAATCTTATCCAGGTTTATGGCAGTGTTTCTCAGATCATGGCCCAGAAGCCCCCTGGGCTCAGAGTTACTTTGAGTGTCTATTAGATGCAAATCTGTGGTATCTGCCTTAAGATTCTAATCAGAATCTCTTGGGGGTAAAATTCAGAGCCAGCATCTGAAACAGGCTCCTCAGGTTTATTTACAAGGACACATCCAGGAGAGAAGGACATTGCAAGACTTTGTGTGACTTTTTCAAGAGTCTTGATTAGATATGAGTATTACCTGTGCCCTATTTTTATTCCTATACTTCCAATCTTAATTAAAAGTAAAGTAGATGTACGAAAGGGAGAAAGAGTAGAATATATGATAGAAAGAGTTGGAAAAGGATAAATTTTGTTTGTTTATTTATTTATTTTGAGAGAGAGAGAGAGAGAGAGAGAGAGAGAGAGAGAGAGAGAGAGAAAGAATCCCAAGCAGACTCCATGCTGTCAGTGCAGAGCCTGACACAAGGCTCAGTCCCATGAACCAGGAGATCATGACTTGAGCCAGGATCAAGAGTCAGACATTCAACCTACTGAGCCACCCAGGCACCCTTCCAAGAATAACTTTTAAGGTCTCCCTTCTTCACTCAACTCTTGAGGAGACATTCTAATTATAGGTCAAGGATTTATGGCAGGGATGGAAAATACCTAGCACTTGTGTCTATTTTCATACCTCCAGGTCCCAGGTTCATAGGTAACAACAGTTTCCAGCAGAAACCTAACATTGTCTCTCAACTTGTTCCAACGTGTCCCTCCATGTAACCAAATTTAGCCAATGGAGTTGCTGGGGCTGATGAAATCTTTCTGCCACCTGAGGGAGGCACCATTCATCTCGGTCTCCTTCAGTGAAACAAACAGGTGAAAAATCCAGTTCTTCCTTGGGAATGACCTTTGAGACATATCTGAGGGTGTCTTGTACGTAAGATAGGTGTGAGCCTATGTCCCATTTGGGATCAGTTGTCTTAAAAGTACAAACATGCATTCTTAGAAGGTTGTGAAGCTCAGAGTGGGTCCTGAGGTAGGGAAGTATTTTGTGGATGGTTTAGGCAAACTTTCTGCTAAATCAGTGAGAAATACTTGTATATTCTTGTATAAGGTGGTGATCAAGAGACACGTTCTGGAGTCGGACTGCAAGAGTCACATCCACACCCTGTACCTTTCTGGGAGGGTGGATAAGCTCACATGGGTCATGTTGACATGTCCTCATCTGTGAAATGAAAGTGATAATGCTAGCTGTTTTAGTGATACATTGAGTGGATTAACCAAAGTAATGCACAATGTCTGGCACATGAATGCTAGTGATTATTAATTAGTGTGGGTATACCTACTTGTGCTTCCCTTTTACTGTAGAATATTGAGACCCAAAAGGATTAATCAGGGCATAGAGAAGGGCACCTAGGTTGCTCAGTCTTTTAAGCATCTGATTCTTGGTTTTGGCTCAGGTCATGATCTCACGGTTTGTGAGTTTGAGCCCCAAGTTGGGCTCCATGCTAACAGTGCAGACCCGACTTGAGATACTTCCTCCCTCCCTCCCTCTCTCTCTCTCTCTCTCTCTTTCTCTCTCCTCCTCCTCCCCTGCTCATTCTTTCTTCTCTTCTCTTCTCTTCTCTTCTCTTCTCTTCTCTTCTCTTCTCTTCTCTCTCTCTATCACTAAATGAACTTTAAAAAGGATATATAAAATAAACCCAAGAAACAAAACTCAAAAACAAAAACCAATCCCCTCCCCAAAAAATAAAAACTCTGGTATTGTTTTTCTTTTTTTCCCAAGGCATTAAGCTTGAGTGGCAAAAAGACTCCCACGGAGCTCACGTATGATCAAATCCCATTTACCAGAGCAGGATAGCTCAAGTGTGAGGAGAGTCCAAATCCAAGGATTGGAGAATATGCATTGCCTGTTGAGAGCTGTGGATTATTCCAGAGGGGTTAGATTGAATGGCTGTGACAAGGGGTGGGAGGGGGATGGAGGCTGAGTGACAATTTCAAATAAAAATGATTAATCTACTACATAGAAAAAAATGTTGGGGAAGGGTCTCATGCATCTTTTAAGCAACACACTAAAAGACAGATAAGGCTTTTGTAATTCTGACTGCCTCTCACCGCCTCAGCAGCTTAAGAGGCTAACATTCTCCTAGACTTTCCTTTATGGGATTCCCTACAATCCAATTTCCAAGCCTCATCCTGGCTGCAGTACCTGCTCTGTAAGTGAGCATTGTCCAGCTTCCTTCCTCTCCATGGTGGCAAGGTAATGAACTGTTGGTTATAAACAGTTGAAAACAAATATTAGAAGGTCATTGTGCCGCTGAAGTTTGATATATTGAGAAATGTGAACTTTAGCAGGGCTTCTGAAGTATTGTCATGCAGGAGGTGGTGGAGTAAGTGGCTTCATCTATCACTGGTGAAAGCATGGGCGCAGCATCACTGGCTGAAGGTTGAGCATGGAAATGCTCAACCCTGATTAAATGCCCATAATTCCTCAAGGCTATGACATGGCTGGCAGGCCTGGGAAGCTGGGGCCTTAAAATATAAATTGTTGGGATTTATAACACACTGTCATTCTGTCAGGAAGAAAAGAAGTGTTGGATTCTCTGTACATTTAAACTATGGGATAATTATTTTAGCATTTTCAAATGCTAATTTGCATGGTTATTTTGGTGGTCAAGGGGAAAATCTGTATTTTTTTCACATAAACACATTTGATCATGAGCAGTTTGCATATGAAGATAATACTTAATGATTCTTTAAAATGCATGCCTTTCTTTGCTAGCTTGGGTGATTGGTTAAGAACCTTATCTTAAAGTACGGATTGTGAGGTTGGGGTAATTAGGGATGCTGAATAGTAGACTTATCCTTGAAATTCAGACACTTACATTTCCACAATGAAAAATCATCCAGTGGGTATATTTTTTTTCTTCCAAGAAGGAAACTCCCAAATATACATTGTACTTATTTCTGAATACGAGAAGGTACAAGAAACTTAGTGGGGCAAGAAACAAGGCTTATGTCTGGCACTCAGAACCAAGACCACGCTTGGAACGATCTTGAGTCACATCCATGAAGGTCAGGGTTATGTCAGCATTCCATCTATTTACAGTACTCTGCATATGTATATAGTGAAGAAATACTAGGTAAGAAGAGATTTTATTAAGAATCTTAAGATCATGGGCACCTGGATAGCCCAGTCATTTAAGTGTCTGGCTCTTGATTTTTGTTTAAGTCACGATCTCATATTTTGTGAGTTTGAGCCCTGCTTTGGGCTCTGCACTGGTAGTGTAGAGCCTGTTTGGGATTCTCTCTCTCTCTCTCTCTCTCTCTGTCTCTCTGTCTCTCTGTCTCTCTTTTCCTCTCTTTCTTCCCCTCTCCCACTCAAACCTATAAAAAGTATCATGATCATAAGTCAACAAAAGTCATTGCTGAATGGATTTAAAAGGGATTTTTATAGCTCTAAGACATGTGGTCTAGTCACAGCAACAATTATTTTTTAGCTATCATTATATGCCTTGGTATATACCATGGAAGGTAGGACAAAGATCAAGGAGAAGACATCCTTCAAGTAGGTTAACATCTGGGGAGACAAAACATAACCACTTGTAGCTATATGCATATGATTGTTTTAGAAGGCAAATGAGTTAAATGCATTCCAAGAAGAAAGAGAGTGCACTTCCTGGCTCAGTGGTTGGGGGAAGTTAAATGGAGTAGGTAGGGCTTCACAAAGACAATTTTTAAAGTCTGATAGAACATTCTTCAGATGAGAAATTTCAAAGGTAAAAGCGCCCTAAGGATATGTGTGACATTAAACTTCTCTCTGTATTTACTCCACATTTTATGATAATCTATAACTTCCCTTACCTTTCCGGAAACTTCTCTTTGAACTTTCTCTTCCAGTCTCAGGAGTTAATTAAACAATCCCTACTCTGGATTTTCCTTTAGTTACCCTTTTCTTCCCCAAGGTTCTGATAATAGAATATTTGAAAAGATTCCATCAAAGTCCTGTTCCTGTAACAGCCACTCCTAGGTGATAGACTTTGCCCCCACCATGCTCTGTTTATTTTCACTCTTATATATGTGTTTCCTCTTCTTCTCTCACCCTTTTATGCACCCATAGACTCCAAGCCATGTTTGAATCCACTACAGCACCTAACAGAGTGCTTTGCTTCCAATAGGTGTAGAATAGATGTCTAGTGGATTAAATTTCCTGCTGTCAATCTTTCTATAATGAAATGATACTAAAATGAAAAGGAAATCAACATAATGCTTAGTGGATGAAAATGGAAAAAGCAAATACCATCGTCCTCAGTACTGAGCAGATGACCACTACTAAATTGGAGCTCCTTGAGAATTGGGCCTCTCTTATTCATTGATCGCTCCCTAGTGTTTTTTTGCAACACCTGTTAGAGTAGGTGCTGAAAAGTGTTTGACAGGTGAATGAACGAATATACATAGGTGGCCCCAGGGCTAGCTGTGTACTTTATGGAGCTCATGCGTGTGTCATCACTGCACCTGTCTGCACTATCTGGCTAGAACCAGGTCCCCACAGCTGGTTCTAGTGAGATCAGTCAGTGTTTACCCAGATATTGTATGCACCACCCTGGCCCAAGGCTTTGTCCCTTCTTCCCTTGGAGACAGTGTGTCATAGAGGAAGCTATAAAAGGTAGCTACTGTGGAAGCAGGCAGACATAAACTGTCTGCCAGATCTTCATTCTCATAGTCAAAAGAGCTTGCCCTGCTTGCAGTGAGAATATAGAACAAAATCCAAAACCTTTATCTTGTGACTCAAGTCAAAGTGACTGAGATTTGTGTGATTCATTTGTTGGAAGGAATTGTCATATCTTTTAGAAGCTAGGCAAAATCCTGGCTATGATTTTAGTAATCAGATTAAGCTAAACCTAGTATAGTTACAAACAATATATTTTCTATGTAACTTCTGGGTCTTTCCTCTTATTGCGTCTGATGAGGCATACAAACCACTTTTTCTGGGAATACACACTTATTGTTTGAAACTTTAAGTAACAACAGATTTTCTAATTATGCATAAACATGACAGTAAGTTGCTTCCTGTAATATCCAAGTAAATAGAAATACTGTTTTTAAGCTTCTAAATGACATAGCCATGGAGATGACAAATCTAATCTGGACTAGAGTTATCTCCATTTAGATTGAGAATGCTAGAGAAATCTAATGCAAAATGATTCATAATCATAATGATCAGAATTATATTTACTTTAAAGAGAGTATTTAATTTCAAAAGCCAACTTCAGGTGTATCCATTGAGAACCATGAATAGCTTTAAAAATATCTAAGTTCTTATTTCTATGTATTTTGTGAATGTACTGTGGCATTAAAAACATTTTTTTATGTTTATATATTTTTGAGAGCGGGAGAGACATTGTGTGGGTGAGGGAGGGCAGAGAGAGAGAGGAAGACACAGAATGCAAAGCAGGCTCTGGGCTCTGAGCTGTCAGCACAGAGCCTGACATAGGGCTCGAACCCGTGGACCTAGAGATCATGACCCAAGCCAAAGTTGGATGCTTAACTGACTGAGCCACCAAGGCGCCTGTGTATCTTGGCACTTTTACACACAGGCCTTGTGTCATATCTCATTATGTGGACAGAGCAAGAAGGCTTCTCTTCCAGACTTATAGATACCTTGACATGTCACAGGTGAGGAGGTGACATAGCAGGGTGAGCAGGTGCAGGCATTTGGCCTGGTCTTGTTACACTGAACCCGCATAAGGGATTCCATTCCATGGTGAGGATATATCTGACTAGTTCAAAGTGATTCATTAGCACAAAGAAATAGCAGAGTGCAAACAGTTCTCAGAGCCTTTGGCAAGCATGTTAAAGCAGGCCCATGACAGATGAACTCAATGAACTAACAGCTAAATAGCAGTTGGGAACTGAGAGTACTGAGAAATGAATGTGCTGACCTTACAATAGTGAGCAAAACTTCATGACTAGAAAACACAAACTTCTGGGCCCTTGTGGGAGAATGTATCCCATTATGTCGTGTTTAAGGGGAGGAGAAGGGAACTGTATGGTTATACGTGCCATTAATTAAACTTAGCACTGAGGACATGGGTGTCTGACTGACTGCCTGATTAACATATTGGGTCAAGAACATTAGAAATTTACAGACTGTTTTTGCATTAGAAACCATGGCCCCTCAGAAGTCCATCTATAATTCATGGACCAAATCAGAAGCTGTGCATGTAGACTTACATTGCTATGTACTCTTTCCCTTCATTCAAGTGGGGCCAGCCATGCATAAGGAAGGTCCTGTCATGCTGTGCAATTCCATTTCTGTGTGTGTTGTTTTCGAGATGCTTTGGATGTCTTGAGGCATGGGCAAGGACAGCGGGAGAAAATGGCATATGTCGGTTCCATGAAAAACATTAGTAGATCTTCCAAAGATTTGCAGGTGTCTAATTAGACAAAAACAAATTATTTTAAGTCTGCAATGTGTAAAGATACCTCATGGGCACCACCATTAGATTCAATTGTGCAATATATTTTTATCTTTTTGGTATTTTGGGGTTATTTAGTATAGCTATGGTGTAACAATTTTGATATGTTTTCCCACATAAATTTCTCATTTTATATGTTTTCCCAAATTGTATTTGCCTCCAATTTTCGACCCCACTGTAAAAAAAGAGTGGGTTCCTTGTATAAATATTTTTAAAAATATGTTGGAATGAATGTATCTTATGGTTTTTATTTAATTAATACATTTGTTCTGAAAATTTTAAATAAAACTCCTTTTTAGGATTTTTTTGTGCTTAACAAACTATATGTTTTGAAAATTTTTTTTGCAAAAGAGTAACAATTTTAGTGGGCCATTAATAGAAATTAAGAGAACAAATTGAAAATATCCTTTTCACATATTATGGAATCTCTATATTCCACTGCAAAGTATTAAAGTGGGGAATATAAGTCACCCTTGAGGGCTGTGTAACTAATCGCTTTCACAATTAGACAGCAGCTCAGAACCATCCTTTCTTAAGCACCAGGGAGAGCCTGCCAGTCTCCCTAAGTGCTCGCGGGGCTAAACCAAATCTCTCACCAATGTTGGGGTTGATATGTCTGGTAGACTGCTGACCAGAGACTGGCATCAAGCACACAGATGCTGGAACATGGCATACAGCGCTATCTAGCTCTGCACTCACTTGTGCTCCAAGTTGCTTATGAATCCATTTTCGTGAAATTAATCTGAAATGATAAAAACTATCACTTTTTGGTAACTTAAATCCAAATCCTAACATACATACAAACTGAAAGTGGCCTGTTTCTAATATTAGATTTCAACTTTCTGTCTGGTGAGCCTGTCCGTGTCTAGGTCAGGCAACAGAATTCCAGAAAAGATCAACACAATGTGTATGTTCTGCCTTGCATGGGATAAGACAATATGGACTAAGTTATGTGCATACATTAAAAAAGACTGTTCATTCTCCAGTGATTGAGAGGTGTGTAACTTCGCCTCCCGTGTTATGTAATTCATAGTTCATAGCAATTTCCGGCCACATGAGCCAGGTCTTGTCTCATTTTCTTTCAATGAGATTATGCCTGCATAAGTATGTTTGTAAAATGGCAGTCTAAGCTCACATTCCAGGACCGTCATACCACCCATTATCCATCTGCCTTGATTCCTAGTACTGACTCAGTATCAAACCCTCATTTTAGTCCCACCACATCTAAAATCCCCCTCAGTCTTTTCCATCAGCGTGTAAGCAAAGGAAAGACACAGGTTCCAGAGACCTCCAAATAGACCAAAGTCTGTTCATTGACCACATGGAATTGGGTACACACACAAAGATGCCTCTGCCTCTGCCCCAGCTGGTTAGATGTGGGTAATTGTGTACATCTGCAAGCCAGCTGTTGCCTTCAGCTCAATCCCATCTGATGTAGAAATCCCAGGAGGTCAAAGAGAAGAGCTTTTCAGTTCTCTGCTGTGCCGACATATGGTGGTGCAGGTGGATCCTTGCCCAGCCCAAGTGTCAGAATCAGGGAAGGAAGGGTGGCCACATTGACCCTTCTTCCTATTGTTTTCATCTGCATTATGTATTAGTGTAGTTGTGTGTATTAGTTAAGACAAGTGCCCTAGAAACCGGAAGACTTTGTTCTCTTTTCTAACCAGCTGAAAAGCACCAAGTGGAGCTAGACAATATATCTAGGTTCTTTGTGTATTCCTTCATTTATATTTGTAAATGTGGCACGCATCAGGATACAAGAGGATGTTGCAAGTCATTTTAAGTTTGTAAAGGACTTGGCCAGTGGCAGTTGTTTAACGCAATCAGAGAAATCTAAAGTTAGATTATTCCTTGTGAGGATCGTAGTCACCTCTGACTTCTATTCTGATGTGACCACTAGAGAGAATATTAATCAAAGTGAGAGCTGGTGGTGACATGGAAAAACAGAGAAGAATTAAAGTCAAGGAGAAATTCACATGAAATATGTGGGAGTTGTCAAAGATAGTAAGGGCATTAATAATAATTTAAGAGTTTCTTTAGGGTGGTAAAGGATAATATGAAGGAAACAAAGACAAATTTATTTTCCAAGGCAAGCAACCAGAAAGAATGAGTAAATTAGGCATTAATGAGCAGACTGAGTCCCCTTGGGATATCTGAAGTTAAGAGTGTTCTCCCAAATCTCCACTCCAGTTGCTTGTATGAAATCCCTTGAGAGGCATGGGCAAGAAACAAGTTGTATTGTTCCTTCCCTGTTCTTTTGTCTTCAGTCATGCTTTTATAAGAGTTCTGTCAGGCGTCTCTTTCTGTAGAGTAGGAGGTATTAGTGCCTCTTTCCCAAAAACTCTGTTTCCTTCATGCTGGGTCTTTCCTCTATTTTAATTTCTCCCTCTTTCTACTTCCCACTACTTCCCACAGTCTTTTCTGAAAAAAAAATAAGAGAGAGAGAGATTCATCAATGAAATTGCTCTGTGGAATTTGTTATTAATTTTTCTTCCAAGGATAATTATATTATCATGGTATTCCTGGAAACATTAATTTTTTAATGTAATGTATTTTTGAGAGAAAGACAGACAGAGCATGAACAAGGGAGGGCAAAGAGAGAGGGAGACACAGAACCTGAAGCAGGCTCCAGGTTCTGAGCCACCAGCCCAGAGCCCAACGCAGGGCTCAAATCCACAAGCTGTGAGATCATGACCTGAGCTGAAGTCAGACGCTTAACCTACTGAGCCATCCAGATGCACCCCCACTTTTTTTAAGGAAAGGGAAAAGAAAAGAAACCTTGAAACCATTCATTGTGTAGCCCACCAAAATAGAGGGATTTCAGATGTGTATTTAAGGAGCTGTGACATATTTCAAATAACCACATGTACTACTTCCCCCATTTGTTTAAGGTAAGGCCAGCCACACATCTGTGTTGGTCTTCGGGCTTCTCGTTTAAAGAGGGAAGTCTCCTCATTTATCCAAACAGACACAAACAGGAATGAAAATAAAGGAATCTTTTGACTAAAGCCATTTCTCGCTTAAAGCAGTCTTGTTAAACCAAAATAATATTTGCTAGAATCTTTGGGGACTGGGAAACAACTTGCATGATCAATATGCTTCCCTGATTTGCTTTATAAAACCAAGTGGCTCTTTTCTCATTAGTGAAAATTATAAAACTATGCAAGTTTGTGTCCCTGAAGGTATATATGATCGGCTTTTCTCTTACCCCTTATTTCCTTCTTGAGTCTATGAGACTAGTTATGGGTAATGGTTGCGCTATAGAAGTCTTAATAGAACAGCTTCCTCATTTTAATTTGCCTCCAGATAATAGTTTGCTTTCTTAATTAATGCTGTGAAAACACACATTATGATCCTTACCTGAAACACGTTTTGATTAACATCAGTACCTATGGTTTCGGTTGACTAAAGTACTCTTTCGCCTGCTGAGAGCTGTGCTCTGTTAAGCAGCTGCTTCATTTCACCCCAGAGGTTGCTACATTTTGCCCACTGTAAGAATAATGTTTATTTATGATAGAGTTTGTAAAGATCATCATATCAATTGAGATAAAATCCCCCCATTCTCTATTCTCTGAGATGGATCAACATTGCTCTCATTATTGCTCTTACCTTTGCTCTTTCTCAATCTGTTCCCTGTCCCTCTTACACATGATCTCAGTGTCTGTGTCACTTCATGAGATAGAATGCCTATGGGCTTCATTGAACCACTACTCAAAATAATAATGATGATAGAAATAGAGGCAGCTGGTTGAGCAATGCCTATGCAATTGGCTTTATTGTAGAGTTTCTTGCATTATGTTATCTCGCTTGTTTCCATGACAATCCTATAAAGCAGGAAATATTATTATCCCTCTTATGCAGAGGAAACCAGCTGAGTTTCAGAGTGGTTACAGTATGAGAGAAGGAACAGCTGTACCGTGCCTGCTCTGAATCTATCCGTTCTTTACGTTGAAGTTAAACAGTCTAGCTCTTTACATGGCTACTGTTCACTTGCAATGAGAAGCCAACAGACACTAACCAATCTCTATAGAAAGTGGTTTTTCCTAAAGGGTAAATTGACTCATGATACTCTCCCAACTTAAAAATATTCACTTGATCCAAATTTCCCTCAAAATAAAGTTCAAGTTCTTTATTGAGGTGTCTCCAAACTTCATGGCCTGACTCTGGCTGCTGTCTTGGATTCCATCTCTTCTCATGTCTACCATCCCCTTTAAATTGGCCTGATTGCCAAAGATTTGTACATTTTCATTTTGTCTATTCACAACTCACTTCTTTTTCTTCCCTGGCTGGGTTCTACCCTCCTTCAGGTCTCACTTTGGACAGTTTTATTGGTGGGCAGCCCTCTGAGCTCCTTCCTCCCCTATTTGATTCTCTGTGTTCCCATAGCACCCCAGGCTTGCCTATCTCTTACTTCATCTACTATTTCTCTTTTTTCACTGGATTTTTCACTCACTTACTAGATGAAAAGATCCTTAAAGGCAGAGGCAGCTTCTCCATCCCTGCATTTCCACCTACTCAATCCTTGGTACCAGGTAACATTCAAACAATATACATGCAATGAACGAACAAGCAGAGAATCAAGGCTGAACTCAAATACACATTCATAAAACTTTACAGAGTTAATATATGTTAATGTTATTACTTCAAACTCAATTATGGGAAAATAATTCCCGTTTCCCTTCAGGTCAGCACATGGTGGTTGGTTTAGAGGTGGCATAAGGTCAAAGCCTGGCAAATGAGTTAGGTTAATTTGACTAGAACAACTGGGAAGCAGAAGTTTTCCATTACTGAGGACATTGAACTGGAGAAATACAGATCTAGATCTGTGGATGGCCTTCCAAATAAATAAGCCTGATTAATTCAATTCAAGATGGATTTCTATATTTCCTGCCAAAATAATGTTAATACCCTTTCTTGGTTTATATTTTCATTTTACTGTTTTCTATTCTTCACTCCTGTCAGTCCTTAAATGTTTGCCAGATCTGTTTTGAAATATAAATGTAATCATGTTGTTTCTTTTCCTAAAAGGCTTTAGTATCTTCCCATAACTGTTCAATGACTGCTTTCGTGTTGAATAAGATCCCAGTCTATACATGTAGCACTTTTTCCTGTTACTGCCTCTCAGGTCGCAGCTTTCTTATAGTTGATATTCCCTCCCCCAACAACGAGATTTCCGGAGCTTGACACAAGTACTACTTTCAATCTGACTATCATTCTCACCCAACTTTGCGAGTGAACGTTCCTACATTATATGCTTATCAAATATCATCACTTCCCAGCCCCTATACCATTAGCTACTCCATTCTTTCTCATCTAAAATTTATTCCTGCCTTTTGTAGTATCCATTGCACTCTGTTGTAATTGTTTAATTCCATGACTGTCTCTCCATGGAACATATGATCCTTAGTGTAGGTTTGGTGTCATGTTCATTTTTGTAAAAGTACAGTATAACATATTCTTGAAACATAATAAATGTTCAAGGAGTATTTATAGAATGAATAAACAAGCAGATTGAATTATGTGACCCTCCATTTATTGCTTTATCAGTATAAAGCAAGAGTTGGCAAACTTTTCCTGTAAAGGACCAGATAGTAACTAGTTCTTTCTGCCTTGCAGGCCATACTGTGTCTGTCACAACTGTCAACTATGTTGTAGAGCAAAATCAGCCAGAGACAATGCGTAAACAAATGGACCTGGCTATGTTCCACTGATATTTCATTTATAAAATTAGGTGGCAGGTGAGTTTGTCCCTGGGCCTTAGTTTGTCAATCACTGACATAATGGAAGGACAGATCATAGTTCTTAACCTGACCATAGGTAGACTTTGTAAAAGAGGCACAAGCACAAAATG
Source organism: Suricata suricatta (assembly GCF_006229205.1). Classification (NCBI taxonomy): domain Eukaryota; kingdom Metazoa; phylum Chordata; class Mammalia; order Carnivora; family Herpestidae; genus Suricata; species Suricata suricatta. Next base: position 16,465,920 of record NC_043708.1, on the reverse strand, counting down.
GGCAGGAGGTAGTGGGAGAGTGTGGTGCACACATTTTAGGATAATCATGTTAAGTTCATATCCTTTATACACAAAAGCTCTGATGTGCAACCTCTTTGATATAGCATTTCTTACCATCTGTTCCAACAACTCTATTATGTTTTTATTAAAATTTGTCTAGTGAGGCAATAAGTGCTGATTGAAAACATAATCATTCATTCTTTATTTGAAGGCATTTCAAAAAAGATGCTCACATTTAATGTTAAGTATGCTCAAATTTGAGAAACATAAAGGTTCTTTTACATTCCCTTAGTCTTCTATGAAGTGCCAATATTGTTTTCAATTTTATTTTAAACTGTTTCCAAAAACCGAAAAACCAAATGAGATTTCTTTAACCTAAAATCAATTTAATGGTATCATACTTAGGAAAGGCTCCATTTTGAGGATCACATGAAAAGAAATGACTGTTATAGTTATATATATATGTATATGTATATATATATATATATATATATATATATATTTAATCATCCAGTTGTAGAATATTTAATGGTTTCCAATTGTGTGTCTCTTCTAAGCACCGAGCCAGCACAGTCAGAAGCTATGGGCTTGAAAGGGATGGCAATACTTGAATTAGAAGAGTATACATGAGCAAACACGTGGAAATCATTTAATTATTTGAAGGTCATCTTTTGGACAGTGTCTGCTGGCCCCAGACTTAATCCAAAAGTCTCAAAATTCTAGCCATGCCTTCCTCTCATCCAGTGCATTTCCCCAAAAAGACATACAAATCGACATTCTAATTAAGTTAAGCTTTTGAATGAGTTTGCTTAAACCAACAAAGGTAGTTTTAGACAGATATGATACTGCCGTGACTGCATCCTGTTTTTCTGTGTGTTTTTTTTAAATGCCAAATTATACACATTGTGCGTTTTGTTGTGCATCATTTCTGTTTGTTCAGCTTGCTATATACACAATGGAATTTTGGATGTTTGGTTTAATAAAGATATCACCACATTCAAATGGTCTTTTGTATGAATAGCATATAATCTGCTTTTATTTTCTAAGTTTTAAACAGACTAGACATCAGTGCATAAAAGCACTTGAAAGGCTACATACATGGATAGAGTCTTCTGAAACAGTAAAATTTACAAAATACAGTCAGGTTTAGACCCACAATGCTAAACCTCTTTTATGTGGTCCCCAAATAAATGCTATCCCCTTATAGGTGACCTGGATACTCCGTATATCAGTCAGGGTTCTCCAGAGAACATGATCAGTAGGATATCTGTGTCTATATCTTTCTACACATACACATACATACAAGTGTTATATATATGTACACTTACACAATATGCTATTATATAATATGTATATTTACATTGTCTATAGACGTGTGTGTATATATGTATAATGTGTAGGAATACATGTATTTTTATAATAATATACTTTATAGACTATAATATACATATATATTATATATACATATATAATTGTGTGTGTATGTATAAAGAAATTCATTTTAAAGAATTGACTCATATGATTGTAGGGACTGGCCAGGAAATTAGAAATTCAGAATTTGATAATTCAGTCTTGAGGGAATTTCTACTCTGGGAAACTTCAAATTTTGCTTTTCAAAACTTTCAACTGAGTGCATAAGGCCCACCCACAATATGTAAAGTAATCTTTCTCTGATGTTAACTGATTGTGGATATTAACAACATCGATAAAATATCTTCATAGGAATATCTAGATTAGAGTTTAATTAAATAACTGTATTATAGCTTAAGCAAATTCATACATTAAACTAGCCATCATATTCACACAAAATGCAACTAGAGAAGATGAACACATTCCTTAATATTAATGTAATAAATATAAAACCCTTAAAAAGAAGTAGATAAGCAAAATACACTGGTATTGACTTTCAAAGTCATCAAATCAAAGTTAAAACTCTAGTTCTGCTATCATTTAGCTTTATAAATGTTAGAGCCAGCTATAAAATTCTCCCCTCCCCCATGAGCCACTCCTTTCAGCCTCCATATGCCTACATAGTCCCTCCTTTTATTTTTTGGCTGGACTGGTGATACACTTTTTTTGTTTTCAATTGCGCATGGCACTGATGACACGGTATTATTTCTAAGTCTAGTTCATAAGAAGCATGCAGCTTCCCCGTTTTTTCTGGATCACTTATGAAGGAATCTTCAGACATTGGACCACCATGAAAAAACCAGGCTATGAGAAAAGCCACACTAGCCAAGAGGACATGCCATGTGTCCTGTGAAATGCCCAGCCATTGGGAAGGTATTCTTTCCATACTACCTGAAATACCAGACAAATAAATGAAGAAGCCATCTTGACATTTGGATGATTTCAAGCCCAGCCTCACCTAACTAGATTCTTCTTCTCAGTTTCTAGAAAATTAGATTTTAGAGGATTTTATTTGAATTGTATTGGATGTGTAAATCAATCTGGGAACAATACTGTCTAAAAAGTAGTAAATCTTTTAATCCAAGAATACAACATATTTCTACATACATTTTGGCTTTCTTTAATTACTCTATGCAATGTTATATAGTTTAAAAATAGAGGCTATAAATATTTTGATGAATATATTTATAGGTATATTATGTTCCTGATAATGTGAGCATTTTATTTATTTTTCTAATTATTTCCAGCTTGCATGTAGAAATAATTTGAATTTTGAATAGTGATAACATACAACACTATCTTGCTAAATTCATCTATTATTTGCAGCTTTTTTTTTCTTTTTTTGGCAATTCCCTAAGGTTATATCTTTCAACACTTTTGTTGTTTTCAAGTAAAACTGTTTGATTTTGTCATTTCCAATCTCACTGCATTTTCTTTCTTTTATTTTCCTTATTGCAGTAGATGGGAACTCCAACTAATGTTGAGTAAATATAGTGTGATAAACTGCTTTCCTTTGTTTCTAAACAAAGAGGAAACACTAGCATTTCATTAATAACATGGTGTGGAATTTTGTAGATATGTTTTATCCATTAAGTTTGCCTTCTCTTCCTATTTCACCAAGAATTTTTATGGAAAATGGCCATAATAAATTTTTTCAAATGTGTTTTGGAAATCTGAATACTTTTTTTGTCCTATTAATTTGGTTAATTGCATTGATTGGTTTTTCAATATTAAATCAAGAGGGATAAGCCTTGCCTGGTTATAATATATTATCTTTTTTGTTATTTCTGATTTGTTAATTTTTAAAGATACATTTAAATATTTCTGTGTCTGATTTTATCTTTTCAAGATTTTGATATCAAGCATTGTCTGGCCTCATAAAAAAAAAAATTAGGGAATCATTCCATTCCTCTACTTTCCGAGTCTGTTTAACTTTTATATGACATTTCATTTTTAAATGTATGATAGAATTGGGGCACCTGGGTGACTCAGTTAGTCAAGTGCCTGACCCTTGATTTTGGCTGACTCATGATCATGATTAGGTAATGATCCCAGGGTCATGGAATCAAGCCCCATATTGAGCTCCACATCAGGCTCTGCACTGAATGTGGAATCTGCTTAAGGTTTCCCTCTCTGCTGCTGGCACACTCTCAAGAAAAGCAAGAAGTTAGTAGTGCTTAAGAAAAATTGATTCTGTATCTAATGGATAGTTGATACCTGTCACAACACAACATTTTATATACTGTTAAGTGAAACTGCAATACAATCTAAGTTTAATTTGGGAGTGTTTACTGTATAATTGGATTTAATGAAATGTTTAGAGGTGCAGTAGGCATGACTTTGAGTAGATAGAAAATGCAAAATGCTTATTGATTTATGATGTGGTTTCATCTTAGCTTGGGCAAACCATGCAGTATTTAATACATAGTAGCAGTATATTTACTATTGAAACAAAATAAAATAAAATGACTAAAAAAATAAAAAAATAAAAAAAATTAAAACAAAGAAAGAAAGAAAGAAAAATTAAAATGTGTGATATAATTAACCAATGAAACCACATGTGCCTGGACTTTTTTGTTTGGCAGTGTTATTCAAATCCAAATATATAAATTATATGTATATAATTTATATATATGTATATAATTTATATATATATATGCTTTTGTCTGGGTGTTATTTCAAATACTGAGAGAGTATTAATATTTCAAACTAGGATTGCAGATTTATCCTTATTCTCTTGTTGTACTATCATTTTTGTTATATGAATTTTGAAGTATATTCACTTAGAATATTTACATTTTCCTAAATCTTTTTTCTAATGATTGAAGGAAAAAAATCATTTCACATGTTTTGACTCTCCTATGAAAGTGTTGCCAATTAACATGCAGAGTGAGAACTCTCTTGTCATTCAGGAACTATAAAGTATAGCTATGCTAATTGGAAAGGCCAGGGACTAATAATCTATGTATCATTTCATCTTCACATCATTCGCTGAATTCACTATTTTGCTGCGTTTCTATACACAAATGATAGCATTTAGCAACTAAAACATTAATGCCTATGAGGCAATGGAAAAAAGAGGACGCTGTTTATGAGACTGATAGTCTGCTGAGTCCCCAAGCCAGAACCTGTCTTGACTAATCTGTATAATAGTTCTGTTAATATGTTATTTATGTTTAGACTAACATATGTACTCTTTTTTCTAATGTTTATTCATTTTTGAGGGGGAGAGGGTGTGAGCAGAGGATGGGCAGAGAGAGGGGGACAGAGGATCCAAAGCAGGCTCTGTCCTGACAACAGCAAGCCCAATGTGGGACTTGAACTCCTATACCATGAGATCATGACCTGAGCTAAAGTCAGACACTGAACCAACTGAGTCACCCAGGTGACCCTAAAATATATACTCTTTTTTAATGTTTATTTATGATTTATTGTGAGAGAGAGAGAGGGAGAGGGAGAATGGTGGGGGAGGGCCAGAGGGAGAGGGAGAGAGAGAGAGAGAATTCCAGGCAGGCAGAGCCTGATGTGGGGCTTGGACTCACAAACCATGAGATCATGACCTGAGCTGAAACCAAGATTTGGACAATTAACTAACTGAGCCTCCCATGTGCCCCAGTATATTCTTAAGTGACAACATACTGGAACACTTACTTTTGCTTTCAGAAATCCATTGAAGGGGAGAGTCAATCCACATGATTTGAAGGAAAGAGAATAAATCCAATTTTGATAAAGGTTGATTTGTGATTAAAGATAAGCAAGTTAAAGGACAGAAAAGTAGCTTGTGTTTTCTGAAGAGAATACAATAGCCAAAATTTAATTGGGCAACTAAATTTTAAGTACTGTGTAACTGGGCACAAGCACAGAACTCACATTATTGTTTTCTAGGGGAATGGCTCTATGTATGAAGAACCAAAGGGACCGGCTCGCTTAAGTCTCCTTGGGGGCAGGGTCAAGGCCCATTCAAGCTATCTCATGAACAGAGTGATTTATTACAAGATGTCAGTATGAAGCCATTGAGAAGCTGAGGTCATAACTAGGTCTCATGACAAATGAGACCAAGGGAAGTTTTGACATCAAGACCAAGATGTGTGGGTGAATTCTTGAGGGACAGTCTAATTCTAAATGTCTATTGATTAATTCAGCTTATTCCTGATCTATGGACTGCGGGTCCATCAGCGGTGAACAAAGGGTTAAGTATAAAGGATCTTTGAATCTATATGCATACGATGTATTGTAGTCTGAAAAGTATTACTGTATTTAATAGTTCTACTGGAAAGAGAAATTGATGTCTCTGGAGAGCTTAAGGTTTAACACCTCTTCAAGCCTTTATTTTTATCAATTATTCATATCTATTTAGTTTAAGTGGGGCCTTGGTCCCTTGAAATTAGTTACAAAATTTCTGCTTGAGGGCGCTATCTACATCAAGCAGAAAAGTAGGACTGACTTACATTTCAACGAGATTTTGACATATCAATCTTAACCTGAGTCAACTGGCAAATTATTTTCCTTTATTTCAATAGTATTTTAGTACTCTTTATAGATTTGCACTCTGGTCAGCATCTTGCATGTCTCTTTAATTTGTATCACTCTTTGTTTCGTTTGTTTGCTTGCTTATTATATTAATTGATAATGTGGGATGTGTGTGTGTGTATGTGTGTGTGTGCACACGAGCGCGTGTGCCTAACGTCTTAAACTGTCAATACCTTTACAATAGCTTTTAGTCATTTTATCAAACACTGCCAGGATATTAATACATCGTGGATCTCTAAAACATTTTTGGCATCTAAAAGAGGTCCTCATACATGAAAATGTGTGAACTGCTGTACGGAACTATAAAGCTATCAGCTGCAAAAACAAGATCTGTTTTTATTTCACTGTGGGATTTTTTTTTATTCATAAACTCAATCTCATTTAGAAGAACATTCAGAGGGTCTTTTTTTTGTTCAGAGATTGCTATTTCATTTTATTCATTTACCCAAATAACCACTTTCTCTATTACAGAAATCACTTCTCATTTGACATTCTTTTCCTCCCACCCCACCCCTGTCCCGCTGAATAAACTAAGGCAGTCTCTTTGGTAGAAAAGTCAGAATCTACATCATCATCTGTCTATATTTCTCTTTTGAAATAATTTAGAATCTGTGGCATTGTAAGAGTCTTTTAGCTTAAACAATTCTGAAAATTTTCATAGAGTTTTCCAGATGTTTTTTTCTGAATGGAAACTTTGTAAAACCATAATCTGCCGGGACCTCAAAAAATATTTGGTTGGTTGCTCTTCCTTTTCCTCTCTCTGCTCCAAATTGAAATTGAGTTCTATGTCATCCCTGGTCAGAAAGATTTTTCTCCCTTCTTTTCCTTCCTCAAAGGGACACATTATACTTTGAGAGTAATAAAACATCATTTAAATGAAATGTACAAGACAATAACCACTGAGCTCAATGGCATTAAATATTTATCAATACAATAGTACAAGTTTGACTGTGAAATAAACAGTAGGTCCTGCAAATTTAATAGTTTCCTGTTAAAGGGGGGAAAATCTCTCTAAGCTTTTGCAGCCCTGCATACTGGACTTAACAAATACATAGTTCATGGTGTGCCAAAATGAAATTGCCAAATGATTGACCACATCCTATACTGCACAAGGAAAAGGCCACTATTGTTTGTACATGTGTGTTTCATTCAATATTTGACTTTGATAGATAAATAGCATGAAGTTGGTATTTCTAAATTAACCTTTGTTTTCAACTAACTCAGATGAAGGAGCATAGGTACAGAAAAAGGACATGAAAGGATTTAGGGAGAGGGGAACATCTGGAAGTCTCAACCTGATATATCTTGCACAGATACAAGAATTGCTGATTTAAATTTGGAGAGACTAGACCTCACATAGCGTATTTTTTATACTGACATTGATATATATGTAAGAAAACCAACAAGTGCTTCTGTGTTCTTGGTTTTGTACCTCAGGAAAGAATAATACAAGTAAAAATTTAAATAAGTGATTTAAAGCTACTAAAGGGCAGATTATTAATTATGATCACACGCTGACGCCAATGATGTTTCTTTAGTAAAAGCTGTGTGTGTGTCATTAGCAAAAGTTACATTGGATAATTGTTTCCATTTTTTATTTCAGTTGGGCATACTGGGATCAATATATTCTGTGAGGTCAATTCAGTTGTAAAACACTAAATTCAGAGTATATTTTTACATTTTGAAATGTTCTAGGACACACACACACACACACACACACACATATACATGCCCCTATGACATTTGGCCTATTAGCTTACTAAAGCAATAAATTACCTATAGGTCACAGATATTTTGTATTAATATAATTATGATAAATAGCATTAATTTTTTTAATCTTAGAAATAGTTTATTTAGCAGGGAAAATATTTTATTATAACAATGATGACTATGATAGTAAGAATAATATTCATAACAAAACTTATAACCTCTTTTAATCATTCTCAATGAATGCTGAAGTATTAGGAACATTCTTATAGATTATTAACTTCAACAAGTCTAGACGATTTTTTCAACTTAGAGATTCCACATAGCCCTCTATACCATACACCCTACCAGAAAACCATGGCCAAGGCACACCTCTCTACATGGAGAATCCAGAGTTTTGCAGCTTTTTGGCATGAGTTATTTTCAATTCTCATGTCTCTTTTCTTTCTCATAGGTTTCAACCACCCGTTCTTTTCTTTGCTCCTCTTCTTTTCTGTTGTCTTCTCTTCTCTCCTTCCCTCCTCTGTTCTTCAATAAATTGCCCATTTCTGGTCTATAACTAGAGTGCTGTTCCCTTCCTCTCATTATCCTTCAAGAAGGAGAAACATCATATATATATTTTGATGGTGTAAGTTTCAAAGAGATTAGAGAAGAAGTCTGATTCATGAAGAAGAAAGTCCAGTGACTGGGGTAATATGATTCAGTGCAATGTGTAATGAGAGACCTATTTTCTAAGAGCTCAGATGCTGGAGGGGACTCTGGGTCTTCATTGAGGACCTAGTGCTCCCAGTGTCCTTGGGTCTGGACATAGAAGGTAAGAGTGATGCCAACATTCTCGTCCAAGAAATTGGCAAATAGGGATGAGACATTTTGGTCATTAGAGAACCTAGGACAGACATCAATTTGGGAGTTGAACATCTTTCTCTAACTGCACTGAAAACTTCTTCCAATTCAACAAAGTAGACTTCATAAAAATAGAATGTTGGAATATGAATAACACAGATCCTGTCCCTGTTATTCTCACATGGCCAGCCACTGGATAGATCCTGAGCTAACTTAACAGCATTTTAGCAGAATTCAGTGCCTGATGTGGCCATAAAAAACAAATCCACTCCAGCAAGCCTTTAGTGAGAAATGTATATTTTGCTCAAGATTTCATTGAGAAGAAGAAGAGAATTTATATTAAATGTTACACAGCAAAATTCAATACAAATCTCCATTTTTTTCATTTCTGCTCTTTTCTAAGCATTTGCTTTGTCCTTTAGCCACTAAGTCATCTCTATAGACATTTTTTGAGCAGCCTCATTATTTTCAGGGTTCCAGAACCAGGAATCTTTCTTATGGATTTTTCTATATTTTTCATTCCATGTTTATTTTATGAGTAATTTAAATCTATGGCAGTTCTTACTTATTTTCACCCCCAAATCCATTTCCCTTGGTTCAAAACCAGCCAACATTTTTATGATGATCTACCCTCCTAATATGTCAATGACAGGTTGCTAGTTTGTCCCTTGTCTTTCTTGTCATAAATGCACTTATGATGTATATTATATATAATACTATAATGTAATTATAATGTATGATGTTATATATTTAATATGTTTATATATATTATTACTTTCTACCTATTTGATGCCATGCAAGGTTCTTAACCTCTCTAAGCCTCAAGAATGATAACTGTACTTACCTCAAAAGGGAATAAAAAGTGTGTGTGTATGTGTGTGTGCTGAGGGTTCATAATAGAATTGGGCCCATGTTAAGGGCTATAGAAATGTACATGTTATATTGTTATTTATCATATATATCCTACTAATGGAGTTTACTAAAGAAGTTTTAAAAAATGTAAGTCTCTAAAAGGACTAAAAAACATGACTTAGCTAAATATCTAGCTCAGAGGAGAACTTAATAAACACATATTTGAAGAGAATTAGAGTTATTTTTCCCTTTTAGTAGATCTGGCAAGACTCAAGTGTAGCCCTCTGACCCTGTGTTGCACCCCAAGAAAAACTCTTATCTTCACCAGAATCTCTGCCTTCTTTCTGGTTGCACCTAGAAGGGTGATCAGATTTCACTTAGTAAGTGTCAAAATTTACATAGGAATGTGAATAGCGAGATGTCATTGTCTTGCTCTAGGCATCTTGCCAGATCGTGAAGTTGAATATTCAGTTGGGTTTGTATCTCATCATCACAGCTATGGCTTTCCAAGAGGGACCAAAAAGGCCAGACAGGGATGAATTAATGAAGCTCTGTGGGAAGTCTAAATAGAGACAAAAGTTTTCATCTATATTTGTTTAAGAAAGTTGAAGTCGAGCCTGCTTTCCAAATGCCATGTCTAATTTAAGAGCAGGCCTGCAGTGGTAATAGCCCAATATCGCCATGTCTCCACTGCCTGCTAAAGCTGATACCAGGAGACGTCATGCTGTGGAAACAATTATATCAACATAATTGGAAAATATTTTTTCAGTGCTGTTCTGCCTTAATTAAAGCTCATTTTACATCTTGGGGAAGGAAATGTTTTCTCGTAACTTTGCGGTATATTTACATATCTTTCAGAAATAAAGCCTAGATAAAACACACAAAGGAAGGCTAATGTAGATCAGGGAGACAGAAAATGAAATAGAGATTTTTGCATCAAGTGATCCAGGTTTGAGTCCTAGTCCTGCCACTTACTGGCTGATGACCCTGGGCACGTGAATTCAAATGTATATGTTTAGGTTTTTACACTGAAAACATTCATGACGGATGTATGTTTCTGAGTATTGTTGTGGAAAGTAAACTGCCTGTGACAATATCTTGGATAAGGGGTGGGAGGTCAGATCCTGGGTAAATATGGGGGCAGCTAGCTACTCTGCATGGCCAAATGAGAGAAGCATAAAACTTCTGAGAATAGCAAAAAGAATAGAAAGGATTTGGAAAAAGAGGGGAAGGGGAGGGGAGTTAACAAAATGTCACAAGGCTGGACCCCTGTGGCTTCATAGACCTCAGGCAGTGGGGGGCTGTAATGCTCAGACTTTTAAGACATTCAATAACAAGAAGACCTAATATACATTTTTTAGCTGTTCTCTGATGTTGGTGTAATCCCTTCCGTTAATCCAGAACTTTTAATATTTTCCAATCATATCAGCGATTATGTGTTTTACTGTTGGTGACACTACTGGTGGAAACTGAGGAGAAGAAAAGACTTAGCCAAGTTTCTGTCTGGTTCAACATGGTTTAGAAAATTGCAGTGTTGGAAACAGGAGCTTGGTCGCAGAAGTGACAGTGAGGAAATAAGCTCAGCAGAAAAATCAAACATATCTTGGAGAGATCAGGTTAACCCCTGGGTACAGAAGAGGGATTTGAGATCAAGGTCACTGGGCTTGGCAGACCCGTCTAATATCTGGGTTATCAACATGCAGTAGTTAATGCATAGACTGGCATACATATGTACTTAATCTATTTTTATTACTGTTGCTAAGCCGGTGAGGATAGCTGAAAACAATAATATTATATTTTGACTGAATACTATTTTACCCTTTACTACGTCATTTCACTTTTTAATCTCCTTATCGCTTAGATCAGGCTGGTCTCTCCCTTCCCCAGTGGTTTTCCCCAGAATGTGAGGCATCACAATCTAATCCAGTTTGGCTACTTATTTGTTTGAGGATAGATTCTCCAAGAATGTGGTTATATCCAACTTTTCTGTTCACAAAGAATAGTAAAGCGTCTGGTGCATAGTATGGTCCACACACCTCTCTGGAATACATCAGTGGGGTTGTGTTTGATTCTCACAATAACAGATAGGAGGGATATTGTTTCCTTTCATACATGGACAAACTGAAGATCAGTTATGCCCAAAATTACATGGGTACTAAGTGACAGAGCCATGGCATAGACCTAAGCCTTCTCAGAGATGAGAATTCTTCTCATTTTGCTTTATTTCATTACAAGCTTTTCCAAACAAATGAAGACATCGAGTAGCAGAGTTTTAAATTTTTGAGATATTTACATTAATTATATGGAAAATTAGACAATTCCTTCTTCCTACTGTTTATTACACTAAAAAGAGATTGAATGTTTAATGACAGATTTTATAATTTTGGATCCCTTGGTGCTGGATTTAAGCTTCATTCCTCAAAATGAAATTGCGTAACTTTTCATTTGTCATGCTATTTCTAGCCAAGAAGAGATGAACACACTTTGTGTTTGATGTAATGAATTCATAACCTTGATATGTATTCTGGGAATCTGAAAATCCTGAACCTAGATTCTTACTTTGGATTGTTAAATTCTGGCTACCCCAATATATTGTCTTAAGTCATAAAAGACAAAATAGAATTAAAAAATACATTTTTTGGCACTAGAAAATAGGGGCAGTACTAGGGGCTTCCAAAAGCAGAGCGCTGAGAAACCTATCTTTCACTTTTCTCTTTATTCTGATCTGGTTTTATCATCAAACTCTGCTCTCACCTCAGATGACTGCTTGGAAGTCAGTTCTTCACTTCACTCTTTCACAGATTTGTTAACTCCTTTCTGTTCACGAAGTGCATGATTTAGCCATGTACTATTACTCGCGTGTTATGCCTTGGTGACTATATCAGTTTAGAGTTTGCAGGCTAAAAATGACAGATGACAGAAATGTAGTGCTTTAAAAACACATGGGTTTATTTAACATAATAACAAGAAGTCCAGGGGGAGCCGCTCAAGAGCTGTGAGGGCTGCTTAGAGATGTTCTCCTTGACCTGCTTCTTTCTAAATTTCTGCCTCAACCTGGAAACTTTTACCCACATGGTTTCAATGTGTCAGTGGTGTCCTCAGATCTCTTCTGTGAGTTTCTTAGGGAAGTCTAGCCTTTTCATTTATAGAGAGGTTAGTTTATATTCATTGAGACCTTAGTCTGTCTTTTTGATCAGGCGTCCATCAAGTAGCTAACACTAGCTGGAAGGTAGCTAGTGAAAAAAGGCTAGTGGGTGAAATTTGGGAAAATTAACAGTGTCTATCTAGATGATCTTGTAGTTGTTCTCAAAATTCTGACTTTACTCTTCTTTCCTCAGATCACAGGTCTCTAATATGTCAGAGAGAGAATTATTCTAATATACTTAATTTCTAAAGTAACACTTTGTGCCCCACAATGTGAAAATCTTAGACTTGGCAGAGGCTTCAAAGGTCATCTGGACCATCTTGTTTTCTGGGCTGGTTTTTAGGAAAATGAATTTGCTCAGCCTGCATTAGAAAATCTTCAGCAATTTCCACGAACCAGCAGCGGGCTAAGGCTACTGTCAGCAGAATGTGGCTTTTGATTTGCTTTAGCACTTCCCAATGGAGCCACCTACCAAATACAGTGTATCTCTGGTCGGTGATCCTCTGGGCTCTGATGGGAGAAGAAGGTACATAGAAGAGTATGCAATGGCTTACTTATCTGGAGTTCTTTCCCCCACATAGCTGCAGCTGGCTTGGAATATTTACAGAAGACTGGAGTATTCTGAAGGTAAAACTAATGGTTAGAACAAGTAATGCTGTCAGGAAGATTGCCAGTATGCCCTTTTCCTAGGGCATCAGACATTCTCTGAAGGTGACATGTGTGGGTAGGTTAAGTTTTTAGTTCATTTTGCTAGATTGAAAAGGGAAGAATGTTAGAAATAAGGACTAAGGCATTATGAAGGCGGCTCCCTGATAGTATGACTGGATAAAGGAAGCATTGTGTATACTGACAGGTTTGAATTAGCTCAGCTAGGTGGGGACATTTTGATATTTCGTTGGCAGCCTAACTTATATAATATATATACCTTTGCTGATCTGTTGTTTAATAACCAGGGAAATGAGAAAAATGGGGCATTATATTTTTGAATGAACAATTCATATTTTTTAAAGATTGTACATAAAATGAGCATTCTTGCAAATTGCATGTTTTTTGAAAAACAAAATAAAATGATGCTAAGAAATCTCTACATTCATCCACCACATTTTCATGGAAAGATAGCGTCAAAATACACACACTGCCCTTTTCAAACTGCTGTGGAAATTGATATGACTGAAAACAACTGTTTCTATGCCCTTTTTAGCCATAGTCCTGACATGTTTTAGATAATATGGAAAGCACAACATTGAAATAAAACACTTTTATACCTGGAGAGAAGAATTCTGATCCATATAAAGTCTCTAATATAATGGATTTATTTGATATGATTATTAATATGTTGGGTTGCATTTTAAAATCTTTAAAATATATATGTTTTCCTATTTCCTCTGAGAGATAGCAAAAGAATTAGCAGAACTTGCTCAGCATTTCACAAAGGTTTGATTGACAACAGAGACATTTAATAAACCACTTAGCCCATATTATTTTGCTTTATTCCAAATAAGGAATAATTTCATCTTTAGGAGTAAGGTAGTTCTTGTTATCATTACACATTTATATGCTTAATATTGTATTGACAGTTTAACTTTCTTTATGTACATAAAAAGCTACTAATTGAAACTTTAATAGTAAATAATGGCTAATTCAGGTCTTACCATAAGTACGTGGTCTGCTTTATTCAACAATAGCATAAAGAATTTCAGAATTTCCCAGTCCTCATTTCCAACTTTATTCCATTTTTAACCCACCAGAATGCATTGACACTTTGGACTACCTATGGATAGGTAGATTTGGTAGACAGACACAAACAGATACAGACAGAAGACACTACATGGATAGATGAATAGAAGAATGAATGGAAATAGATGCAACAGTTCAAGCTTCACTTCTTTATCCTTAAACACTGGCTTTAGAAAAGGCTTCTTGATTTCTAAAGAGGACTCCAGTAAAGTTCTTTCTAGGACTTCCCTCTCTAGAAAACTTCACTGGATTTCTGGGTTAAAATAACTGTTTGAGCAAGAGATGTCCTTTTCTTCTTTTTGAGTTTAAATCATTTAATATCTATGAGAAAACTTTCTATGTTTAATACATGATAATAGTATATAATTATGTGCCAAGTAAGATATATTAATATAGTATAATGACATACTAATATAATTATAATAATATATTTTGGTAATATCGTCCATAACAAGGACTATGGTACTTACAGCTTTGGATTTTATTTCCTTTTGATTTAGGGAAGTGAAATATTTACCTGAAGTAGGATTATGAAAATATTTATTAAATATAAACCAAAGGCTCATAAATGATGCCTCATAGTATTTAAATGAGTGGACAAGTTCTGTAAATTCAACAGCCTCAAATCTGCCAGTGATGTCTTTTGCTTCTGCTGTTATTAGTCTGCTCTGATGCATCATCCCTACAATACTCCACAATTATCATGCTTTTGCAGTAGCTCATTGAGATTAGCCAATGACCCATACACTCATGTTCATCTTTGGAGGAGAGAGTTGAACCCCGAAGTGGTATACATGTTCCAAATAGAAGAGAATGATTGAGAAATGAGACTAATTAATATGCAGAGATTCAATTGAATGTCATATGGGCATTTTGTTGGGTCTCAGGCCTGTTCCCAAAGAAGAAATAAAAGCTACCCTATCTCATTATTTCCGTATCCTTTGTTATTGCCTAAGATAGGCAGTGATCGGTTTCCTTGTTTTCCTGCTGTTGTTTGTTTTTCCTTTCATATTATCTCTTGATGTTTCCATTTTCTCTGGTGTATCTAAGATAGAATTCCACTAAGCTTTTGGTTTATATTTTATTTTAGGCTACTTTTCATTAAGATGATAGATAAGCCATAAGCCCTAAATGAAGTGGTAATTTGTATGGTTTTACCTTTATATCATAGTATTTGTCAGTATAAGGTTAACTACAAAGAAAAGACCAAACAGGATCATGTCCATGAGCCATGAGCCATCACACTCAGTGGTTGTTGACCATAGGTGCATTGTGGGAGAATGTGGTCAAAGAGAGAGAGATGGGATTCATTTATTCATTCATTCACACATTCATTCATTCAAACAAGTTAAGAACTGAGAACCTGTATGTGGCATACTAAATTCTCAAATGGGGCTGCAGAGATGAATACTGTGCTCTAAAAACAAAACAAAAACAAAACCCTCAATGTATATTTGGTGGAGTTAGATGACAAAGTGAGAGGGCTACTGAAGGTAAACTTTGCCTACTTGATAGTATTAACCTGTGCTTTTAGCCAGTAAGTTAAAAATTAATATATTGGTGGTTTCAGGAAGGGACTTGACTGGCAAGGGTAGTCGATTTTTTAAATACTGTGAAAAGCGTTTAATATGAATTCTATTTACAGTGATACAGGCAAGGTGGAAGGGTACCACAGAGGATAATACAGTGCTTAGGCTTGAGGGGTTGGGGAGAAACATGTACTGGAATCTGAAGAAAGGGGCATGGAAAAGATCTCCAGACAGGAGCTAAAACCTTTGGTTGATGGATTAGGAATGCAGCCAGCCTATTAGGGCAGATAGCTGCCTGAATCCCTCTTTACTGCCTCCAATTCCTTACTTGCTAGATTCCATACTATTCAAATACATCTTGAACTTGGGGAAGGGAATCATACAAGTCATCACTCAGGGACATGGCAGAGGGTGGAAAGTAGATCAGAAAACATTCTGCACAATGGTCGAAAGCACAGTCTCTAAAGCTAGAGTGCCTATGTCCAAACACCAGCTTTGGCACTTACTAAGCTATGACCACAGGCAAGTTATTTAAGGTTATTGTTTTTGTTTGTTTATTGTTGCTATTTTTTCTTTCATTTATATTTATAATGGAAAGTAATACCAGTACTTCAAAATTGAGAGTCTCCTGGGGTGCCTGGGTGGCTCAGTCTGTTAAGCATCTAACTTCAGCTCAGGTCATGATCTCATGGTTCGTGAGTTTGAGCCCCACATCACGTTCTGTGCTGACAACCTGCTTCAGATTCTGTGTCACTCTCTTTTTGCCCCTCCCCCATTCACACTTTATCTCCCTGTCTCTCTTTCTCTCAAAAATAAACATTAAAAATTTTAATGTATAAAATATTTTAAAAATTGATTCTTAAGAAAAATTTATTTTTTGGACAGTTTCAGATTTACAGGAAAAATGAGAAGATAATATAGAGAATCCCGTATACCCCTCATCCAGTTTTCCCTATCACTAGTGTCTTACATGACTTGGTCTATTTGTCACAATTAATGAATCAATTTAATACATTGTTATTAAAATAAAGTCTATGCACTGATCAGATTTCTTCTTTCATTTTTATTAGGTCTTTTTCTGTTCTTGGATCTCATCTAGAATATATATTCCATTTGGCTTCATCTTTTTTTAGTCTCCTCTTGGAGACTCACTCACAACCCATGAGTGACAGTTTGTCTTTCCTCATTTTTGATGACCTTGACAGTTTTGAGGAATACTGGTTGGACATAGATGAGGAATATAGGTCAGAAGGGCCCTTGAGTGGGACGTTTGAAATCTAAGAGGTAATTAACATATCATAAAATTCACACTTCTAAATAATATAGTTTAGTGAATTTTAGTATATACACCAGGTTCTGCAACCATCACCCCTATCTAATTCCAGGAAAATTTTGTCGCCCACCAAATGAAATCCCATACTCATTTCCAACTCCCCAACCCCCTGGAAAACATTAACTTACTTTGTTATCTCTATGGATTTGTGTATTCTGGACAACTCACTGCATGGACTCACATAATATGTGGTCTTCTCTGTCTGGCTCCCTTCATTTAGTATAATAATTTTATGATCTATCTGTGTTGTTGCATGTATTAGTACTTTATTCTTTTTTGTGGGTAAATAATATTCACCTGTATGAATATACTGTATTTTATTTTTCCATGCATTGGTTGGTGGGCATTTGGGTTGTTTCTGCTTTTTGGCTATTACAAACAATGCTTCTATAAATGTTTGAGTACAAGTTTTTGTGTGAGCATATGTTTTCAGTCTCTTTAGTATGTGCCTAGAAGTAGAATTGCTGGATCATATGGTAACTCTATGAAAATTCGAATTTCTCCACATCTTTGTCAACACTAGGTATCACTTGTCTTTTCAACTTGGTCATCTTAGTGTGTGTGACATGATATCTTATTGTGGTTCTGATTTACTTTTTTCCAGACGCTAATGATTCTGAGAATCCTCTCATTTCCTAATTTACCGTTTGTATATCATCTCTTTTTCCATCATGTCTACTCGACAATTTTGCCCATTTTTAAATTGAATTATTTTTCTTTTCACTTTTGAGTAAGAAGAATTCTTCTTTTTTCTTTTTCCTTTATTTATTTTTGAGAGTCAGAGAGAGAGAGAGACAGAGCACGAGCAGGGGAGGAACAGAGAGAGAGGGAGACACAGAATTCAAAGCAGGTTCCAGGCTCCAAGCTGTCAGCACAGAGCCTGTTGGAGGGCTCTAACTCACAAACTGTGAGATCATGACCTGAGCCAAAGTCAGACACTCAGCTGACTGAGCCACCCAGGCCCCCTGAGTAGTAAGAATCCTTAACGTATTCTGAATGCTAGACCATAAGGGGCCATACAGTTTATAAATATTTTCTTATATTCTATGGGCAGTCTTTTAATTTTGTTGATAGCATCCTGTGAAGCACAAAGTTGTTAATTTTGATGAAGCCAAATCTTCTGGGTTTTTTTCCCCCTTTGGTTGCTTTTGCTTTCGATGTCATAATAACAACAAAACATACCTAATCCAAGGCCACAAAGATGTACACCTATGTTGTACTCTAGTCTTTCATAGTTTTGGCACTTACATTTAGGCCATTGATCCATTTAGAATTAATGTTTGAATAAGGCAGGAGATCAGGGTCCAATTTCATTCTTTTGCATGTGGATATTCAGTTTTCCTAGTACTGTTTGTTGAAAAGAATAAGATGGTATTTGTGTGTTTCTCATCATGAATAGTATGGGCTTATGGGTTTGATGACAGTGGTAGTTACATTCTATCATATCATACAGTCCCTGACCTACAACATTGAAGTTAACCTTGATGATCTGGGTTAGGTAGTATTTATCAGGTTTCTCCAGAAAGTTAGTCTCCCTACCCTTTCCTTCACTTAACTACCCATACTATATATATATTTTTTAATTTAAAAAAAGTTTCTTTAAGTTGAGAGGGAGAGTGTGAGCAGCAGAGGAGCAGAGAGAGAGAGAGGAGAATTTCAAGCAGGTTCTGTGCTGTCAGTGCAGAGCCAGACATGAGCCATGAGATCATGCATGACCTGAGCCAAAACTCAATAGTTGGATGACTGATGGAACCACCAGGTGCCCCTGAAACTATATAATTTAGGTGGAAGTCATTATGCTTTGCCCACACTTAAGGACAGACGAGTTATGCTCCACATCTTTGAGGGCAAAGTATCTACATAAATTCTTCTGCACAGAAAATTATTCTTTCTCATTTTAAAAAATTTATTCATACAAATATACATTCATTAATATTTATTTAATACTTATGATTCTAGCCCAATAATGCTTTGTTCATTTTATTGTTTCAGTTGCCTCCCTTGAGGCATAATCAGTTAACTGAGTAGCTGACATAATCATATTATTGCCTTATCAGTTAAGTACTTTTGGAATTTCAGGATTTTCCAGGCTCATCTTGTATGTGTCATGCCCTCAAACCTAGAATCAGTATTTCTTCAGGGGGCACAGGTTCCTTTCATTGGTAAATAGTATTAGAAACCGTCCTCTCAGCCCCAGGTTGGTTATTGCTAGTAGGCACTAGGGAGCCATTTTATTTAGGCTCTCTAAGCTGATATACAATTATATGTAACTCTCTGTAAAAATAAAACCTAAATATAAGTTTGTACTGGTATCTCCAACTTTAATACATTGTCACATGGATTATTTCTGCCTTCTCCTTGTTTGTCTATAACCTACTAGTCCAATCATAACACTCATGAATGTCTTTTAACACTTCATTCTGGACAAATTTGCTGACAATAAAACCCTTCAGTTTTATTTGTTGTGTCTTGTTTTTATTTTTGTTTCTGTCTTTAAATTTTCTTAATTTTTCAATGGTGATTTTACTTGATATGGAATATAGGTTCTATTTTATTTCTTGCAATTTTTTAAATATTTCAGTTCAGGGCTGCCTGGGTGGCTCAGTTGGTTAGGTGTCTGACTGTTAGTTTCAGCTCAGGGCATGATCTCACAGTGGCGTGAGTTCGAGCCCCACATCGGGCTCTTTGCTGGCAACGTGGAGCCTGCTTGGGATTCTCTTCCCCCCCCTCTCTCTCTGCCCCTCCCCTGTTCACACTGTGTTTGATCTCTCAAACAATATATTTAAAAAATAAGTAAACAAATATATCACACTACTCTTTTTTTGCTTATATGACTTTTACGAGAATTCTGCATTAATTATTATCCTTGTTATTCTATGGGTACATTTTTTTGTTTCTGTTTTTTTGTTTATTTGTTTGTTTCAGATCTAGATACTTTCTTTTCTTAAACTTTTTTTAAACATTTATTTATTTTTGAAAGACATAGAGAGACAGAGCCTGAGTAGGGGAGGGACAGAGAGAAAGGAAAACACAGAATCTGAAGCAGGCTTCAGGTTCAGAACTCTCAGCACAGAGCCCAACGCAGCACTGGAACTCACAAAGTTCAAGATCACTACCTGAGCTGAAGTCGGACACTTAACCGACTGAACCACACAGGCGGCCCCCGATGTAGATATTTTCAAGTGGTCCTTTTGTCTGTGTTTATCTGTAGTTTGATTATGATATGCTAGCCTTCTAGAACTGATCAATGAATTCAGTAAAGTTGAAGGGTACAAAATCAATGTACAGAAATCAGTTGCATTCTTATACACCAAAAATGTTTTTTTGTTTTTAATATTTATCTCACTTGTTTTCTAAATTTTCTGGATCTTTATTTTGATATATGTCATTACTTTGGGACAGTCCTTGGTTATTGTTATTTAGAATATTTACTTCATTCTCTATTTTTCTTCCAACAATATGCATATTCCAACTTTTGAATTGTATCATTCTTGAATATTGTGTTATTTTTTATTTTTTTCCTTTTTGTGTATATTTTGTGAATTCTTTAATGGCCTAATTCCAGCCTCAATTCTTTTTTCCTCAATCACATGGAGTCTAGTAAAAAGCCATCAAAGATATTCATCTTTTTCTGTTACAGTGGTTTTTATTTCTAGTATTTCCTTTTGGTATTTTCTACTTTAAATATGTTCTGCTTGGGGCGCCTGGGTGGCTCAGTCGGTTAAGCCTCCGGCTTCGGCTCAGGTCAGATCTCACGTTCGTGGGTTCGAGCCCTGCGTCAGGCTCTGTGCTGACAGCTAGCTCAGAGCCTGGAGCCTGCTTCAGGTTCTGTGTCTCCCTCTCTCTCTGACCCTCCCCCTCTCATACTCTGTCTCTCTCTGTATCAAAAATAAATAAAAAATTTAAAAAAATATGTTCTGCTTGATTCAGAGAAAGGTCAGTGGTCTTTCTATAAGAATATAAATCTGAACGAAATGCACAATTAAGTCATGTAAGTGGACATATTTCAAATACTCCGGTTTTTGGGAATGATAAAAATTAAACATTCAGACAATTGAATTGTCTTTTTTTTCTTTTTAGAGAGAGAGAGACAGAGAGAGAGACAGAGAGAGAGAGAGAGAGAGAGAGAGAGAGAGACCTCTTGATGAGGTCCAATAGTTCAATTTTGCTTTTGTTTCCCTTGTCTCCAGAGATATTTCACGTAAGAAGTTGCTGGGGTCAAGGTCAAAGAGGCCATTGCCTGTTTTCTTTTCTAAGATTGTGATATTTTCTTGTCTCACATTTAGGTCTTTCATCCATTTTGAGTTAATTTTTGTTCATGGTTTAAAAATTGGTCCAAGTTTGTTCTTCTGCATGTCACTCTCCAGATTTCCTAACACCGTTTGCTGAAGAGACTGTCTTTTTTCCATTGGATATTCTTTCCTGCTTTGTCACAGATTAGTTGGCCATATGTTTGTGGGTCCATTTCTGTGTTCTGTATTCTATTCCATCGATCTGTTTAGTGCCAATACCACACTGTCTTGATGATTACAACTTTGTAATCCAGGCCAGAGTCTGGACGCCTCCAGCTTTGGTTTTTTGTTGTTGTTGTTGTTTTTGTTGTTGTTGGTTTTTTTTAGCATTACTTTGGCTCTTTAATGTCTTTTTTTGGTACTGTACACATTTTAGAATTATTTGTTCTAGCCCTTTTAATAGTATTTCTTCTTCCAATCCATGAGCATGAAATGTTTTTCCATTTTTTGTGTCTTCTTCAATTTCTGTCATAAACTTTCTATGGTTTTCAGTGTACAGATTTTTCTCCTTTTTGGTTAGCTTTATTCGTAGGTATGTTTTCTGGTGCAATTGTAAATGGATCAATTCCTTGATTTCTCTGTCTGCTGCTTCATTATTGGTGTATAAAAATGTAACCAATTTCTGTGCATTGATTTTATATTCCATGACTTTCCTGAATTCATCGATCCATTTTAGCAGGGTTTTGGTGGTCTTTTGGGTTTTCCACATTGAGTATCATGCTGTCTGTGAAGAGTGAAAATTTTTCTTCCTTGGCAATTTGGATGCCTTCTATTTCTTTTTATTGTCTGATTGCCAAGGCTAGGACTCCCAACATTATGTTGAATAACAGTGGTGAGAGCGGACATACCTGTCATGTTCCGGGAAAGATCTCAGTTTTTCTCCATTGAGGATATTAGCTGTGGGTCTTCCATATATGGCCTTTATGATCTTAAAATATGTTCCTTCTATCCCTACTTTCCTGAATGTTTTAACAAGAAAGGATGCTGTATTTTGTCAAATGTTCTTTCTGCACCTGTTGAAAGGATCATGTGGTTCTTATCCTTTCTTTCATTAATGTGGTACATCACACTGATTGATTTGTGAATATTGAAGCAGCCATGTATCACAGGAATAAATCCCATTTGATCGTGGTCTAAAATTCTTTTAATGTATTGTTGGATCTGGTTTCCTAGTATCTTATTGAAAAATTTTGCATCAATGTTCACCAGGGAAATTGATCTGAAGCTCTCCTTTTTAGTGGAGTCTTTGTCTGGTTTTGGAATCAAGGTAATGCTGCATCACAGAATGAGTTTGGAAGTTTTCCTTCTATTTCAATTTTTTGGGACAGCTTCAAAAGAATAGGTATTAATTCTTTTTGAAATGTTTGGTATGATTCCCTTGGGAAGCCATCCTTCCCTGGACTCTTGTTTGTTGGGAGATTTTTGATTATGGATTCATTTATTTTACTGGATATTGGTCTGTTCACATTTTCTATTCTTTCTGTTTCAGTTTTGGTTGTTTAGATATATTTTGGAATTTGTCCATTTCTTCCAGATTGCCCAATTTGCTGGCGTGAAATTACTCATATTATTCTCTTATTATTGTTTGTATTTCTGTAGTGTTGGTTGTGATATCTCTCTTTCATTTGTGACTTTATGTATTTTGGTCCTACCCTTTTTGTTTTTAATCAGTCTGGGTGGGAGTTTATGGATTCTGTTCATTTTTTTCAAAGAACCAGCTCCTGGCTTCATTGACTAGTTTTACTGTGTTTTGTTTGTTTGTTTGCTGTTTTTAAAATTTTTTAATGTTATATTTATTTTTGAGACAGAGAGAGACAGAGCATGAGCAGGCAGGAGCAGAGAGAGAGAGAGGGAGACACAGAATTGGAAACAGGCTCCATGCTCTGAGCTCTCAGCACAGAGCCCCACGCGGGTCTCAAACCCACAAACTTGAGATCATGATCTGGGCCAAAGTCAGAGACTTAACCAACTGAGCTACCCAGGCGCCCCTGTTTGCTTTTGATATTATAGATTTCTGCTCTAATCTTCTTATCTCCCTTCTTCTACTGGTTTTGCTGTTCTTTTTCCACTTCATTTAAGTGTAAGGTTAGGTTGTGTGTTTGAGACCTTTCTTCCATCTCTATGAAGGCCTGAGTTGTTGCTTCATTCTTACAACCACCTTTGCTGCATAGTAGAAGTTTTGGAATGTTGTATATTCACTTCCATTGACTTCCTTGCATTTAAAAAAACAAACAAACAAACAAACAAAAAACAACCTCCTCTTTAATTTCTTGATTAGCTCATTTCTTTTTTTTTAAATAGTTTATTGTCAAATTGGTTTCCATACAACACCCAGTGCTCTTCCCCACAAGTGCCCTCCTCCATCACCACCGCATCTTTTCCCCCTTCCCCTCCCCCTTCAACCCTTAGTTCCTTTTCAGCATTCAACAGTCTCTCAGGTTTTGCGTCCCTCTCTCTCCCCAACTCGCTTTCCCTCTTCCCCTCCCCATGGTTCTCCACTAGGTTTCTCCTGTTCTCCTGTTAAACCTATGAGTGCAAACATATGGTATCTGTCCTTCTCTGCCTGACTTATTCCTCTTAGCATGACACCCTCGAGGTCCATCCACTTTACTACAAATGGCCATATTTCATCCTTCCTCATTGACATGTAATACCACATCTTCTTGATCCATTCATCAGATGATGGACATTTAGGCTCTTTCCATGACTTGGCTATTGTTCATAATGCTATGAACATTGGTGCATAGGAACTCATTTCTTATTTACTAGAATGTCCTTTAATATCTAAGTATTCATTATCTTCCCAAATTTTTCTTGTGGTGGATTTCAAATTTCATAATGTTGTGGTCTGAAAATATAGAAGGTATGATCTTAATGTTTTTGTACTTATTAAGGGCTGATTTTTGACTGAGTATGTGACCTACTCTGAAGAATATTCCATGTGATATCAGGAAGAATGTATTCTGCTGCTTTAGGATGAAATGTTATGAATGTATCTGTTAAGTCCATCTGATCCAGTGTGTTATTCAAAGCCATTGTTTGCTTGTTGATTTTCTGCTTACATGGACTTTCTGTCCATCACTGTAAGTGGGGTGTTGAATTCCCCTACTATCATCATAGTATCAATGAGGTTCTTTATGTTTGTGATTAATCAATTTATGTATTTGGGTTCTATCATGATGCGGACATGAAGATTGTTAAATCTTCTTGGTGGACGGATACCTTAGTTATGATATAATGGCTTTCTTCATGTATAAGAGTCTTTATTTTAAAATCTAGTTTGTCTGATAGAAGTATGGCTGCTCCAGCTTTCTTTTGAGGACCATTATCATGAGAGATGGTTCTCCATCCCCTTACTTTCAATCTGCAGGTGTCTTTCAGGATAAAATGAGTCTCTTGTAAGCAGCATATATAGATGGATCTTGTTTTATTATCCATTCTGATACTCTATGTCTTTTGATTGGAGTGTTTGGTCCATTGACATTCACAGTGAATACTGAAAGATAGGAATTTAGTGCCATTGTGTTTCCTGTTGATGGTGTTTCTGGAGATGTTCTCTGGTCCTTTTTAGCCTTTGTTGCTTTTGGGCTCTTTTGTTTTGTTTCGTCTTTTCTCTACTCAAAGAGTCCCCCTTAAAATTTCTCTTCATGGGTGGTGTATGTTCCCAAACTCCTTTAGTGATTGTTTGTCTTGTAAACTCTTTAACTCCCTTGTATTTTGAATGATAGTCTTGCAGGATAAAGGATTCTTGGCTGCATATTTTTCCAGTTGAGCACTTTGAATGTATCCTACCACTCCTTTCTGGCCTGTCAAGTTCTGTGGGTAGGTCTGCTGTGAACCTGATCTGTCTTCCCTTATAGGTTAAGGACATTTTTCCCTTGCTGCTTTCATAATTATTTACTTGTCTGTGTATTTTGTGAATTTCACTATGACATGCCTGGCGATGTTCAGTTTGTGTTGAATCTAAAGGAAGTTCTCTGTGTTTCTTGGATTTTGATGTATGTGTCCTTCCCCAGATTAGAAAAGTTTTCTGCTATAATTTGCTTACATAAACCTACTCCTTTTTCTCTCTGTTCATCTTCTGGAACTCCGATGATTCATATGTTATTCCTTTTTAATAAGTCACTGAGTTCTCTAAGTCTTGTATCATGATCCTTTGTGTTTGTTTCCCCTTTTTTCTGTTTAATTATTCTTCATAATTTTACCTTCTATACTGCCGAATCAGTGCTCTTGCCATGGTACCATCCATTTGAAATTGCATCTTGGTCATAGCATTTTCAGTTAGGTCTGACTTGATTTCATTTCTTTTATCTCCACAAACAAGGATTAGCTGCTGTCTTCTATGCTTTTTTCAACCCCAGCTAGTAGTCTTATTATTGTGGTTCTAAATTCTAGTTCACACTTCTTACTTATATCTGTGTTAATTAAATCCTTGGCTGTCATTTCTTCCTGTTCTTTCTCTTGGGGTGAATTCTTTATTTTGTCATATTGGATGAAGAAAAAAACTAAATGAAATAAGAAATTAAAATTAAAAAATTCAAAGAAAACAAAAAATCAAATAAAGGAAGTTATATCCTAGGTGTGTTCTGATCTACTTGTTGAAAGAAGCTTAATATAGAAAAAAGGGAAAGGAAAAGAAAAGAAAGGTAAGAAAAAAATTGAAAATTTAAAAAATGTAATAAAATAGAAAAATAAAGAAAATGAAGTAGAATAAAAATTTGAAAAATAAAAAAGGAAAAACATAAGAATAAATGTTTTTTTCTGTATCCAAGAGAAAGAAAAAAAACAAGAAAAAAATAAAACTGTAAGCAAAAACTGAATCAAAGAAAATGAATAAATGAACCAGCCTGCCTATAGGATGATACCACAATAGTTACCTCCAGTTCCCCCTAGAACTGAAACTATGAAGAATACTGTCGTCCTTACACCAAGTGGGAGGAGCGACTTGTGCTTGTCTTCTGGGGATGTGCTTGGAGGGCACGGTTGGGTGGAGCTTGGTATAATGGTTTCCTTTTCCACTAGGTGGTGCTGCTTGGCTTACTGGAATGGATCAGTGAGTGTGTGGTCACATGTGCGTGTGCAGGAGATGTGGAAATGGCTTCACCCAGCTCCTTAGTCTCTGGTGCACAAACTTCATGCTTTTACTGACACACAGTCAAGCATCCCTCCTTTGTCTGAGTCCCCTATCCACTCTGCTCCTCTACCCTGTCTGCATCCAACCTGTCTGTGTCCAAGCTGTTCACCTGCCAGGTGGACACCTCCCTCCAGAGTTTTATCTCAGATACTCTTCTGTTTTCAAACCTCTTATTTCAGAGAGATGACTCTCTAGGGTAGGGTCTCACTGAGTAATGACCGGGGGCCACCCTTCCCCGGAGAACGTTCATGCAATCCTGCAGTAGCAGAGAGGTTCAGAGGTTTTGGCAAATAACAGCACACTGCCAGTGCTAGGCTCTGCGATACTCTAGCATCTTTGTCCCAGTACCAGCAATGTGACTGCTCTCTGGAGTCTTCTGGGACTTTGCCTGTGGAGAGGCCGTATGACCTCTACTAAATATACTCCATGCAAGGGAACCGCTTCCCCCCGTATGGCACATGGACCCCTCCAACCACACTGCCTGCTCCTGGGGATTCACCCTGTTTCTTCACCAGAGCAATGCCAGGCACTGAGCTTTGCTCCTGTAGACTCTGTGCTCCACTGTTTATAGAATCCTGGTGGTATTGAAACCCTCTTTTCTCCCCATCAGTAGTTTCGGAGAACAGATTTCTTGTTCAGTCCCCCCCCCCCACCAGTTTTCTCACTCTTTCTCTCCAGCTCTCCACTCTCCAGGGAGTGTTTATCTTGCACGATTCCAGTGTCCTGTACTCTCCCCTTTTCTCCCTCTCTCTCTCTGCCTTCTCTCTGGGAAAACTGCTCCCTCCGTCCACTGCTTTTCTATCCTCCAGTTCACCTGTCTGCCCTACAATTTCTGTGGCTCAAATTATGCAGATAGTTGTGTTAAACCTCAGATCAATTTCCTAGGTGTTCAAAATGGGTTGTTGCCTATCTAGTTACATTTAAGGAATTAGACAAGTTCAGGATCTCCATCCTGCTCCTCCATTTCAGTTGTCTTTTTTTTAACCCATATTCTTTAGTTTATCTAAATATATTTTTATACCTGACTTAGTATGAAGCAGTGTCTAATTTTGGTTGAATATTCAAATGAGGTTGTTCTAATATTTAGTGCCAAGACTGGTACAAAACCACAACATATACTAAAATCTAAATTCTGGAGTCAGAAGATGATCATTGGCTAAATCTAGGTCAAATATGGAATAAGAATTATCCACATTAGGGTGACAGAAATTGGAAGACCAGAATCTTTGACTAAATACCAAAACCACACCAACTGGATCTAACATGAACATCAGGTGATAGAACAAGACTGCAGGAAAATATGAGTGAGCAGACTGTTCTGTCCTCATTTGTCCACATTTGTACAGATTAAATGCATAATGTGGTAAGATAGTATCCGGTGAACAATGAAGAATGGGCAAAGCTTACTTAACTCTTGTCTTGAAAAAGGCCAATCATAAAAAGAAAGAAATACAGAAATCCATGTGAACAGTCATACATGCAACTATCCCAACTTAACAATATTTTTTTATTATTTTTAATATTTATTTTGAGAGAGAGAGAGAGAGAGAGAGAGAGAAAGGGACTGCACAGGGGGGAGGGGCAGCGAGAGAGGGAGACACGGAATTCAAAGCAGACTCCAGACTCTTAAGCTGTCAGCACAGAACCTGACACAGGGCTTGAACCCATGAACTGCATGATCATAACCTGAGCCGAAGTTGGATGCTTAACCAATGGAGCCACACAAGAACCCTGAATGTTACAACATTTTTAAGCAAATGCTGTACTTAAACATAATTCATTATGCTCAACAAATGCTGTTGAGTAAGATCTATAAACCATTTTTCCCACTGTTCCCCAAATTCCAACTTTCAAGTCAAAGTGCGCTGTTTTTATAATCAAAGTTACTCAAAGCTTTTCCTTTGGAAAAGGTTAGCATCAACCTGACACATTGGAGAAACTGCAAAAATAACTTTAAACGACAGTATTTTATTTTTAACACAAACACAAACTATCACTCTTTTCTGGTACTTTGAATTAAAGAAAGTAGAAAGGTGTTCAAATACCATACCTTTAGAATATTCTTGTTTTCTCTGAAATAGGAAAAAGAAAACACTTCTTGCAACTGGTTGAAAACATTACATGGAAGTGATAATCATTCCAGAGTAAAGTTCTTTCTAAAAAATGTCGCCAGACATTCAGCCTAGGTGTCTTCATGCAGTGACTCAGATCAGTGATGTCATTTTTATTTTTTAGCAACAATGAAGGCCTGATTCTGACAGACTCCATTCCTTTCTCAAAAATTCAACACCATAATAAGTTAGAGCTGACTATACATCCATTTAACTCCTGTCAAAGTTATCACAAGTAATTTGCTTTCTAATGAAAATAACAAAAGAGGCATGTCTCATTTTGCAGGCAATTTTTAGTAGAAAACACAAGGGACCAGAATACGAGCAACTTATTTTCTGGTGGGAGGATTAGTTTGTTGTAAAAAAAAAATAAGTAGAAAGCTCAGATTGGAAGGTGAGCAGAACTAACTGAGCTCTTGAGAGAAAGACAAGTCTTTTTTATTGTTGTATTCCCAGACCTAGTGTTTGGCATTATACTCAGTTATTGCTTGTGTGATGAATGAATGAATAGATAGCCAGACTATGAAAATTCCCACAACGGTGTTTGTTACTATACAAAGTCAATCCTCAAATTTCTTTCCCTTCCCTTCCCTTCCCTTCCCTTCCCTTCCCTTTTATTGCCATCCCTTCCCTTTCTTTCTTTTCCTTTCCTCACCTCCTCTATGAAGGAAATCAATGAGGTCAGAGCTTAAAGATACACTTTTCATGTTTAACATGTCAACTGAGATGGTGCCAATGGGAAATTCATTCTTTTATTGAATAAATATGTATTAAGAACACGCTATGTTTCATAAAATTTGCAGAGCTAGTGAGACATATTCAAGAGTACCACATACATTACCCTTCTTTCAGAGAGCTTCAGTATAATAGAAGGTAGGTGTTAATTAAATCGTTCTTTAAATAGGTAATTTGTGATAGTGCTGTGGAATAAACTATGGAGGACCATGGTAGGGCATTAGGGAACACTGATCTGGTTGAAGAAATGGTGAAGACACCATTCCTGAGAACACAGGGCTTGAGCTAAGACACAGTGATTGAAGAGGAGTTGACAATGATATGGAATGGGAATATGATAGGCAGCAGGTGGATAGGAAGAAAAGCGAAGATATCAAAACTCTGAGGGAGGTTGAAGAGTCATCGTGACTTAGAAAAAAGTTATATGTAAAGCTGTGTACAGAGTGAACATGCCGAATGGTACTAGATATACCTGCCTGAGAATAGGGCAGTCTTGATGGGCCCAGACATCCCCCTCCATTATCTGAGGTAACAAGACAACCCCCACCAGACCAGAGTCCAAATCCTAGGGAGGTCCCACCCAAGGCAACCACTGCTTAACCTTAAGCCAGATATAGCTGTGCCTTCCTAAACAAAATGTCCAATGTCCCACTTCTAACACTGACCTGTATTCAGAACTTATGTGTGTAACACATAGGTCACTCAGATTGAATCTCTCCCTCTTTCAGCATGAAAACTTTCTTCCAATTTTCTCCACTGTCTGTGCTACATACCTTGGTAATAACTCTGCTACATATCCTTTCACTTGGTCTTATGAGACTGTCATCAAACATGCAGTCCAACCATGCCATTTTCCCACTTAAGCTTCAATCACTGTACATAACCCAAAAGAACCCTGGATTCCTAGTTGGACATTTGAATCCCTTAGCCTAGCCCTTCATCCTCATATGTGACCTTAGCTCTGAAATTTATAAATATGTGACAGAAAATTACTTTGGATTCCATAAAAATATAGCATACATCTCTCTTCTGGTAAGTAAATGACGTTCTCCATGATTAAATTAGCTTCCTTACTCTGCTTCCTTGCCTGATTCACTTCACATTTGTTTCCAAAGCCAACTACAGTTGTATCTTCTCTATAAAAAATTTCCCTGATGCTTAAGGAGGCGGGTATAAGGTGGGGGTTAAACACATGGGCTTTGGATTTTGATAGATAAAATAATGAACCCCAGATCTTCCTCTTATCAGCTATGGAAATAAGATACTTCCTCTTAGATCATGATCATCGTTACTGATTCGAAAGAGGGCAATTATACCTGTATTGTTCAGTAAAGACTCAAGGAATGCTACATTTATGAAGCACCGACATAATGAATATTTCATAGTTCACATTAATACTTACTATTATTGTTATTTATTACTGTTGTTATTTAGATGATTTTCCATGTGTTTTGACAGTTCATCTGTCATGACACTAAACACATGAGGCTGAAAATGCATTTTTGCATACTAATGTGCCCCTTTAAACTTCAAGATCCTTAGGGCACACTTTCAGGACCCAGAACTAGAATATAGACACAACCAGGTCTGTTCAGTATTCACTATTTTCTAAACAATAAATACACTTGTTTTTTCCTTCTGACTAAATATCTGTATTTAGGTAAAACTCATTACTTCTCAACACATTAGCTGTGTAGGTGTTAGAAATTCTCCATTAGCGTCAAAGAAATAAAGCCAAATTACAAAGCAATTAGCCAGTTGTATTTGGGTATTTTTCTTCCTTTTGGCCCATTTTAAATAAAGACAGACTAAATAACTTGTCCAGTTTGTCTTTGATTTTTTAATGCACATATTATATTTTAGGTATAAATAGAAAAATTACATCTTTTCAAGTTTTTTAAATGTGCTGAATTCAATAAAATTATAATGCGTACTTATCTATGAATTCTGGAACAGATAATAAATGCTTTTAGGACAAAGTCTTTGACTAGTCTCAAATGTTAAAATGTAGGTTTTGTTACTAAAAATCTGAGTCTTTTTTTAAACTTTCTACACGACTTTGTTAAATATCAATTCTATGGCATTATAGGAAACTCAAGAGTCTTAAAAGTCATATGCTGATAAAGTTTCCAGCTTTAGAAGTCAAGAATGTAGACTCAGAAACTAAAAGGCAAACCAGTATTATCTTCTCAGCTCAATTCCCTATATATATATATATGTTAGCATATTAGTAGTAGATGTATATGAATGCTAATTTCTGATTGACACAAAAATATGTTTTTTATTTCTTTTTCTTTGCTCTGTTAGAAGTAGCTTCTTCATCCCTATTTTGGGTAGGCTTTGAGAATGGATGGTTAGGATGGGAAGCTACCTTCCCAGGAGCAGAATGAATTTCTTTCTATTTTACTAGTTAATAACACTTCCACAATTATTCCACCATTATTGCCCATTATGAGAGAGGAATATTTTTTTTTGTCCTTCACTACTTGGTTTTAATGGATTATTAGACAGGTTACTGATTGGTTTTCAGCTGTTATTATTGCAGGAAAGATATTGATACATTTTTGTGGCAGGGAACAAAGGGTCTTGAACTGGAAAAATATAGGAAAAATAGGGGCACATGGGTATTATGATTTGTCTAACAGTAACATGGTCTCAGAGAAAAAACACTTTGTAAAAGAACCTGGCAATAGAGAAAAACCAATCAAATAGAATTACATTGTTTTATTTCTGAAAATCTTCACTGAATAAAAGTTCTTCCAAGTCATCCATTGCTTAGCTTCTGAAGAGTCAAAGTGTTGTTCCAGCTTCACCAACAGTCTTGATTAGCCTGTCTCCTAAGCCAATAGGCCAATACCATGAGAATTTGCTCTTGAACCAGCTACTCCAAGTAATGCTCCTCTATGGTTCACCCTTGAGAAACTATAAGTGCAAATGGGCCCCTGAACACTTAACGGGTAGGACAGGAGCTCCTGCCTCTTATGCTTGGGGTTTAAATTGTGATTATATACAAGCTCTAACTGCTGAGACAGGTGGGAATGGATATTCTTGATATGCATAGATTATCATTATGTAAATTCATGTATTTTGTACCTCTAACTATTCACAAAGGATTGTAACAATTGTTCATGTAAAGAATGAAAGAAATCTGCATTATAAGAGGGATATACTATTTTTTCTTACCTGATATGAGCCTCAATTGGATGATATATTAAAGGAATCATTAATTTCTAAATAATTTTAAGAAACTTAGATACTTCCATGAGAGATTTAAGGAAAATGTCTAAATAGCTGAGGTTGAACAGATTCATATGTTTCACATGCCGCTGAATGCCTCAAGTATAAATGGACCCAGTTATAATAGAGACAAATATTTCAAAAAGAATCTTATGACAATAGAGTACAACTTTCCAACTGCTGACCTAAATCTTCACCTTCTAGTCCTGGAGAGTACTTACTGTAATTTATTTTCCAGGGTAATGCACTGAACTACCCGCTTCTTTTCCTGAGGATTTTTTTCCCTTTTAGAACTTGAGAAGCAAACGTGCCATAACAATTGTGAAACTATTCAAAGAAAGAATGTCAGCTTTTGAGAAGTTGACTTTTCTCTTACTTGAAGGGACCAAAGGAAATCAGCAAATGAAAGAAAAATTAATGAAGTTTTTGGCACAAAAAATTATATCTGCGTATGCTGCCTCCATGGGCCACTTATTTCTCTATGCCCTACCCACTACCCCAATTTCTTGACCCCTTTGATAACAATTTTTGGATGGCATGCTAGATGACCTAGCTTCCGTGGTCTGGCTGTGTGGTACTGAAAGTCATTTTAGTACTGACAAGTGACCAGACAATTCATTTTGCTAAAAATTATCCACATGCTTATTCAAGATGGAAGACTGAACATTCAGTTTCACTGCCTTTTGTTCCCAAACTTCCCATGGGATTGAAGGAAGTTATAAAAGAAATTAGGAAGCTAACTGCAGGAAAACAAGAAATCAGTGGACCAGAATATTGGAGGAAATCTGGAAAATTTCAAGCAGACAGGTTGATATTAGTAGAGAAATTCACAATCCAAAACACCAGAGGTAAGAGCAGTCTTTATTGAGGGAACCCTGGAGGCACTGGAATCAGAGCTAATTGTACTAAAGGACAGGCATGGGACACAGGGCAATTATGAGGATAATTAATTAAAGAACTCTATCAGGAATAAGTGGACCAGTTAGGATTTCACCATTTCATTACCCTTT
This sequence comes from Suricata suricatta, assembly GCF_006229205.1. Classification (NCBI taxonomy): domain Eukaryota; kingdom Metazoa; phylum Chordata; class Mammalia; order Carnivora; family Herpestidae; genus Suricata; species Suricata suricatta. Next base: position 16,432,315 of record NC_043708.1, on the reverse strand, counting down.
CTCCTCCTTTCTAATACGAAATGGCAGGTTTTTTAGTCCCAAGGTAAAACTATATGAACAGCTCTCTGTAGAAAGGAGATAGAGAAGCCATAAAGATAGATTCAACAAATTTTGAAAGAACTAAAATTTTCAGATTACATTCTCTAAACACAAAGGGATTAAGCTAGAATGTGTTTGATTAATATTTTATTAAGACAAGAAGACAATAGCTAGAAAATCCCAAACTCCAATGTATTAGTGAAGATATTGCTTACTATTTCAGGGTCAAAAACTCAGAACGCAAATTGGAAAATATTTTAAACAGAAAGCTAATGAAGCTATAAAATTTTTTAAAATATGGAATACAGCTAAGATAATGTTTTGGGAGAAATTTATAGGCTTAATTTCATGTATTAGAAAAAATGTAAAGATTGAAAATGGTTTAAGTATTCCTCGTAAAATTTGAGAAGAAAATCAAATTAAATCCAAAATATGTACCAAAAAAATGCCAAAGAGAAGAGAAGACATAAACAAAATATAATACAAATATAAATGGATACTATAAACAAAACTAACAGTTTGGGTATTTTTTAAATTTTTTTAATGTTTATTTTTGAAAGATAGAGGGAGAAAGAGTGCAAGCAGGGTAAGGCCAGAGAGAGAAGGAGATACAAAGTCTGAAGCAGGCTCCAGGCTGTCCACATAGATCCCGACGCAGGGTTCGAACTCACAAGCCATAAGATATGACCTGAGCCGAAGTCAGATGCTTACATAACTTACATGACTGAGCTACTTAGGTGCCCCAAAGCTTGTGTGTGTGTGTGTGTGTGTGTGTGTGTGTGTGTATGTTTTAATATCAATAAAATTAGAAAACCACTAGTAAAAGTATGCTAGAAAAAATAAAAATTATACAGATTAGCAATATTGGACATGAAAAAGAAACACAAATAATTCCAATATCAAATGATGATAGTATCTTATTACCAACTTATGATACTAAAATTTATAATTTGAATGGAATAGAAAAAGTCACTGGTATAAATATAAATACAAACCTGAAAGAAAAATAAATATAATGTTTAATTACCTCAGTGGTTGTAAAAGTATTGAGCCCAGTGAGTTCTCCCATAGTAAAAACCTCAGGATCAGATGGCTTTTCTAGAAAATTTTTCCAATACCAGTATTCACAGAAAAAAACATAATTATATTTTTATAAGACTAATTTAATTTTGATTCCAAATATTATTTTTCATGAAAAAGTAAAGTATTTGCCCATCTTTCTTGGGAACTTAAATACAAAAATGTAGCTATATATGAAATACACATTCATTAACAAAATTAATAAAGTAAGTAGTACAATTCACCACATCGATAGAAAATAGAAAAATATTAATTAAATAATTTTAATACATGTACAAAAGGCATGTGACAATGTGTAAACCCCATTTATGATTAAAAAAAACCTTAGATATAAAAGAGATTTTCTTCAATCTGAAAAAGAATAGCTTCAAAATCTTACAGTTCACATTATGCACAATGGTGATATACTGAATTTTTTCCCAGAAATTGTTAATGAATATCAATTATCAGCACTTCAATACCATATTTCTTTAAGTGAAGAAAAAGAAATAAATATAATCATGATGTGAAGAAAATGATAACATCACTGTTTACAGAAGACATGGGTATGCAGATAGATAACGCAAAGGCATCTACAAACTATTAGAATTTAATGAGTTTTTAGCAAGTTTACTGGATACAGATCAATATAGAAAACCAAATATAATTCTAAATATAATACCAAGTACTTAGAAAATAAAATTGATAATTCACTATAGAAATCATTCAATATAAAGTAATACATTTAAACAAGTTCTGGAAAAACACTAAACAAAAAGCTGTAAAATATTGTTGAGAAGAACTAAAGAATTTCAGCAAATCAAAGGGTGTACCATTTTCAAGGTTTTAAGCTGTTATATTGTAAAGATATTAATTTCTCCTAAATTAAACTATATGTTAGGGCACCTGGGTGGCTCAGTCAGTTGAAGAATCTTGATTTTGGCTCAGATCATAATTCTAAGGTTATGGGATCATCCCCTTTGGTTAGGCTCTGTGCTGAGCATGGAGCCTGCTTGGGTTTCTCTCTCTCTCTTCCTCTCTGCCCCTCTCCCCACCTTAGGTGCGCATGCTTGCTCTCTCTCAAATAATAAAAAAAGAACTTTAACAAAAACAAACAAAAAAAACCCTATATGTTGAATGCAACCTTAATCAATTATTCCAGCAGGATAGTTTATTGAAATTGACAAGCTGAACTTTAAAATTTTAGAAATACAAAGAACCAGAATGCCTGGGTGGACCATCCAACTCGTGGTTTCAGCTCTGGTCATGATCCCAGGGTTGTGGGATTGAGCCCTGTGCTAAGCTCCTCACTGACAGCATGTAGCCTGCTTGAGACTCTCTTTGTCTCTCCCTCTCTCTTTGCCCCACTCCTCCACTCTGTCTCTCTCTTTTTTCTCTTAAAAAAGAGAAAGAAAGAAAAGGAAAGGAAAAAGAAATACAAAGAACCAAGAATAATCAGGACAAAATTAAAGAAGAGCAAAATTGAAATATCTATACTAACAGAAGTCACAGCTTTATGCAATAGTAAATTATGTTTAATAGGTCTCTATCTTTATCTCTATCTCTATCTTTGTATCCCTGGTTTCTGGTAATAATTGGTCTTTTGACTCTGGTGCCTGACACAGAGGCCCTAAAGCCCATGTCATTTTCTAAGCAATAAGGGTGCTAAGATCATCTTTTGTTCTAATATTTGGTCTTTGATCTTGGTGTCTTACAGATATTCTAAATTGCTAGGAACTTCCTGGGTGACAGGAGCATCTTTGCTCCAATACAGCAAATCTTGGTAGGTTCTTGAACGTTATCTGGTCACCAGCAAGATCAAGGATAATTAGAAACTTGGTACTTTTAGCCCCATGCACATTCTCTGAAGAGAGGAAAAGAGCTGGAAAATGAGTGATGTCTACATCATGAAGCTTTCACAAAAGTCCAGGAAGTACAGGATTCTGGGAGCTTCTGGGTTAATGAACAAATCTACATGCCAGGAAGGTAACACACTTCAACTCCATAGGGACAGAAGCTCCTGTTCTCTGGACCCTCGCAGACCTCACCCTATGTCCTTCTTCATCATGCTGTCCATTTGATTTCCTGGGTTCTGAGAGCTGCTCTATCAAATTATTGTACCTAAGGCGAGGTTTATGGGAAACTACAATTTATAGCCAACTAGAACAGATGTTGTGGGCAACTGGTGACCCACTACTTGCAGTTGCCATCTGAGGTGGAGGACAATGTTCTGTGGCTGAGCCCTTAACCTTCGGGGTGTCCACTGAGTTGTGTTAGTGTCAGAATTTTATTGAGTTGTAGGACACCTAGCTGGAACTGAAAACTTAAGTCAATTCGAGAAGAAATTCATACCTGTGATCATAAGCGTGTTCTGTGTGAGTGTGTAAAGAAAAAGTGTGTTTTTTCTATACACTATTACTAAACTATGGTTATTTTTTAAATTGAATTATTTGATATTTTTTAATGTTTAATTATTTATTTAGAGAGACTGTTGTCATGAGTGTAATGGAAGAGCAGAGACAGAATTCCAAGGAGGCTCTGTGCTGTCAGTGCAAAACCTGACCTCAGGAACCATGAGATCATAACCTGAGCCAAGATCAAGGGTGGGATGCCCAATCAACGGTGCCACCCAGGCACCCCACAAAACTATGCTTATAAAACAGAGTGCTATTGGAAGAAGGATAGATATATTGACTAATAAGATCAACTGGAGCATACAGAAACATATCTACACATACCTAATTTCCTGAATACAACAAAGACTCCATTTTTGTATAATGTTTTGTACTAAATTATTATGAATTATACTATACATGGTGCTGAGTAAATTAATATCCATTTGAGAAAAAATGACTCTGAACACCTATTTCATACCATACACGAAATCAATTCCATATGGATTACTGGTCTAGACACAAAGAATGAAATATAAAACATTTAGAGTAGAATTTAGAAAACACCTTTGTGAAATTGGATTAAGAAAAGTTATTTGTTTAAGTATTTCTTGACCAGAACAGAAAACATTAATCACAAAAGGTGAAATTGAGAATTTTAATGTAAATTAAAAATTAAAACGTTAAAACTTAAAAAACTGTTGTTTATCAAAAGTTACTATTAAAAGAGTGAAAATCAATATAGCTATATAGTTATAGAGGTAAATATGTAGATAGAGGCATCTAATAGTGAGCTCATATAAAAAATGGATACACCTAAAAAAGAAGATACAAGCCTCCCAGATAAAACAAAACAAAACAAAACAAACAGGAAACCTAATGGGAAAGGTAATAATAATAAACACATGTTTTGAACATGCACTTAACAAAGCCAAATGGCCAATAAACCTTGAAAGATGCTATACTCTCCAATAATTTTAGGGAAATGTGATTCTGCATCCAACCATCAGAGACCTAAAATGACAAAAACAGTGAATATCTAATTGGCAAGGATAAGAAGCAAATTCCAACTCTCATAATTGCCAAAGGGAGTAAAATTATTTTAGAGTGCATCTAATAATATCTACTGCAACTGAGTAATTTCATACTCTATGATTCTGCAGTTCCAGTTCTTGGTATATATGCAACAGAAATGTCACATATGTTCATTAAAAAGGATGAGCTACTAGAATGTCCATAAGACAATTCTTCTTAATAGCTTCAAAATAGAATCAAACCACATACCTACTGAGAATAAAATTGATTTTGTTTAATTCACACAGCAGAATACTATTCAGCAATAAGAATGAAAGCTTCACCATGACACAGAATGATAACATGGATAATATGAGTATCCACAAAATGTATAGAATAAATCTCACAAACTTAACGGGAACAAAAGACAGAAACAAATGACTATGGTACATACCTACAATCATGTCTGTCCCTGTCACCTACCTGCTATGACACAAGTGATCAGGCCAACTTTCCCATTAAGGCAGAGACTTGCTTAATTCACCACCCACCCAACTTGTCACAAATGCAATCCCATGATAACTTTTGCTTCAGTTCTAAACTACTAAAAATAGTTTTTGTTTTCTCCTTGGCTCTTATAATACTATCTTCAAACTACAGAGATACGTTTTCTGTAATGCAACTTTCAATAAGGAACATTACTCCTAAGTAGCATTACTCCTTAGAAAACTAGACAAACATCTGTTATAGATCATTTTCTCTCTAACATGTATGCTTTTTAACAAAACCATGAAGATGGTTCAAAATTATTGTGGTAATCATTTCATACTCTATGTATATCAAGTCATTATGCTATATCCCTTCAAGTTATACAGTGCTCTATACCAACTATATCTCAATAAAACTGCAAAAAAAAAACCCCAAATGAGTCCTACCCCTTTAAAATTAAAAACAACAACTTATCCCATTTTTCTGTTTTTACTTTTTCCAATCTACATGAAATGAGACCTATGAGATCACAGATGACAGGCGAAAAACTAGGTCCACTTCCTAGTTCCTAGGGACAGCACTTCCTGAAAGCCTGCAACATTCTTGCTCATGGGTCTATGATGCATGCTTTTACTTTATTTATTATTTATTTTTAAATGTAATTTATTGTCAAGTTAGCTAACATAAAGTGTACGTAGTATGCTCTTGGTTTTGGGGTAGATTCCCATGATTTATCACTTATATACAACACCCAGAGCTCATCCCAATAAGTGCCCTCTTCAATGCCCATCACCAATTTCCCCTTTCCCCAGCCCCCCCCATCACCTTCAGTTTATTCTCTGTATTTGAGTCTCTTGTAGTTTGCTTCCTTCCCTCTCTGTTTGTAACTATTTTTCCCTTCCCTTCCCCATGGTTTCTGTTAAGTTTCTCAAGTTTCACATATGAGTGAAAACATTTATCTGTTTTTCTCTGACTGACTTATTTCACTTAGCATACTTTTACTTTATAATCAACTAACCACCTCATACTGGTTTCCATATTTACCCTGAAATGTCCTGACAAATAATAAGGACTGATTAAGAAATTAAAGACGGGGGCTGCAGGTGGAAACTGGAAATAGTTTTTAAGACAAGGATGCAGGAAGCAGCAAGGGAGGAAATGATGGCAGGATGGGAAGAGTAAGGTGGAAATTGGACCCAGGTGAGTAATGGAGCCAGGTATAGGAGCTTCTGGCTTGTCCCTTACGATTTGTTAATTTGAGAGAGCTTACAGTTTCCATATTATTCCATTAGAAGAATCTAACTTCTATGTGTGGCCAGTTCTTGATCTTAACCCTATGCAAGGATAACAAGGAGAAATGTAAATAAGTCTTTTGAATTTTAGTTTTTTAGTCTTCTTGAACCCAAAATTGGTTCAAAAGACATCCAATGCCATTTATGGATCTAATATCAGTGGAGTATTTGTTTTGTAATGCCACAATGAACACATGGATGATTTTGGGGCATTTTCTTTTGTCTTCATCTTGGTGCCTAGTACAGTGTCTGCATTCTTTAGAAAATCATAACTGTTGTGCTTTGATCCTCTCCTGCGTTCACATGGAGAGAAAAATGAATTGAGAAAGATCTTAGACCAATATTTTGTTTTTATTTCTACCATTTTATGAAGTCTTTCTCAGTCCTGTCATGGAGCATGGCAGCAGTCCATGCAGGGACAAGAAGTCTTTCATGTAGACAGAACTCAAGGAATTCCCAACAGAGGTTCAGAACTCAGTTCCAAGCTGAAAAACTCAGAAGTGATGGAGACCCTTACTTTTGGCAACAATCAGGTCTTCTTTCCTAGATGCCACCTACATTTTTCTTTGCAACCACAAACTAGAACTGTGGTTTAAAATAGCAAGACATATTTCAAAAAATAAACAGAAACCATTGAGTGGATTTTATTATTCTGTAGAATCTCAAGACTCATTGGTACAAAGACACATCTTAATATTCCATGACTGGAAATAATTTATAGAGAAAGAATCCAGAATAATTCTTGCATTCTCTCATTAAAGATTTTGCTGACTGTTTACTATGGCTCTATTGAGTTTATCTTAATTTGTAACTCATTTATTTGCTGATATCACAGAGAAATTAACCAGAAATTGAGAAAAAATAGTTAATTATTGATTGTATTAGTATGCATGAATTGTCAAAACAAGATACCACAGAAAGGGAAGGCTTACAACAGAAATGTATTTCCTCATAGCTCTGGAGGATGGAAGTTCAAGAGCAAGGCACCAAGAGGGTTCATTTCTGGTGAAACTTTTCTTTCTGCCTTCTTACTAATCTTCACATGACTTTTCCTCTATGTGTGCCAGAGGAGAGAGAGAACTGTTGTATTTTCCTTTCCTTTTATAAGGACATCAGTCTCATTAGATTAGGGTCCCACACTTATGACCTCAATTTAACCTTAATCCCTTCCTTAAGGCTCAATCTCCAAATACAGTCACATCAGGCTTAAGACTTCAACATATGAATTTGGGAAAACATATTGCTATTTGATTAATTATTTTTAAAAGCAGCAATGGAATAAAATGGATTTTGTACAAATGAATTTTTAAGTACATTTGGATTTAACGTAAGCAATTTTAATTCAGATTTACTCAAAGTTACTAAATTTTGATAACAAAATTCTAACTTTGTAAGCTATGTTCAATAATGTAACCTGACTTTAACATTAACCGGAGTGACACATAATTATTAAAGAAACTTCCCTTTAACAATTCTCACATAATATCTTAGTTAAGTGGTTTAGAAGTAATTCTGATGGCAGCTTGAGATATTATGTACAAGCAGAAAGAAGATGCTGTAGTTTCTGATTCCTTCAGAAGAATGAGAATTAACAGTGGATAACTTGATACTGGAAGTAACATTTTAAACGTATTTATTTAATGTGTGTATGTGCACACATGATCATTTAGTTTAGACATCAAAAATGGAAAAACCTTTAAAATTTGTGTTTTTTTTCTTATTATTGTCTTGAAAATAAAAAATCAAATAAAGATTAAATTATGGTTTGGGACCCTCATTTAAGCAGCTATAAATGTGTGAAATGTATTTTAGGAAAACCTTCCAACAGAAATTAAAAGGTGTAAGGATATATTCAGATTTTCTGAAAAACATCTATTGTACCAAACAACCAGTAGTACACTCTCTTATCATTCGGGAGAAAGAAGCATCCTACATCAAACTCAACTTGTAAAATCATCACTGCTCTGGAATCACTGTTTCATGCTATGGATCAATACTATTGACTATGAAATAAATTCCTCGAAGTCCAGTTTTGTCATTACTATTAGCAGAACACCATTTAACCTAATGTTTTGATATTCGATTTTTTTATTTTTTTTTGATGCCAGTAACCGATTAAATATTTCTTGAGTAATTTCAAGTTACAGCTGTTGAAATTTTTCTCTAGGTAAATTAACTATGCAATTGATACCACTTTAGAGTTGATGTAAATTAAAATCATTTTATTTCACCCATGAATGCGCAAGGGAAGGCACCAGTAACGTCATCCAGCCATATTCTACTCCCCTTTTTGCTATGTCAACTTTTGCTAATTAAGTTCCTGACTCTCATGTGGGGAAATGTTTCAAATGATTGTATGTTAAGGGAAGTGGGTGCAGGATATAGTGCATGTAGAAAAGGGTTTTACAACAGCAATACATTCATACTTTGTAACTGTACTCTCTTCAGTGAAATGACTTCTGCATGTGCTTAACTATCCAATTCGTTTGAATGGTTTGCACTCAAATTTAAGATAAAATTAAGTTGTCATTTCTATGAAATTCCAGCCTGGGAATTGGAAGAACTATCTGTTGAATTTATGGAACTGGAATTCAGATAGTAATTGAGACCCTTCAGATAATTGTGTTGGTTAGCCTGGCAGGTCTCAGTTTAGAGAACTTCCAGTTTGGGATAAATACATCTCTTTTGTAAGGATCCTCAAATGGATGTTCGGTCACCAAATTAATCTGGAAATTTTCATGACTGCCTATCATGCTGTGTTAAATGTAAATCCATGTACAGTAAAACCTTGGATTGTGAGTAACTTGTTCCACAATAAAAGCAAATATTTCTATTAAATTTTAACTTGACCAATGAGTGGTGTCTTGCAATACGAGTAGTACGTGACACCGAAGGTCACTTGATCACAACTCAGCCAATGGTCCTCTCTCTCTCTCTCTCTCTCTCTCTCTCTCTCTCTCGATGCGAGATTGTGGGTGATTGTCTCCCATGCTCAGATGCTCCATCTCAGGCCTCAGTGTTTGGCAAAAATCAGTGATTTTTCAGAACACTAGAAGGTGTCCCAAATTGACAATAATGTATTTTTTGTCACTTCAAAACACCTATGGACAACCCGTTGCTTTTCCATACAAGAGTAAGCTTAAAAATGTTTTGCTTCATTTTAGGTCAGGCTGCCTGCAGATAGAGACCCTTTCCTCTGCTGCTTTAATGCCAATTACATTAAATACCGTAAATGACAAGAGCTTTTAATACTGTACTGTAGTCACCATCCGTGTGAGTATATACAATGGGCCCAAGCAGAAAAATGTTGAACAGAAAGGTGGTAAGAAGGAGATGATTATGATGGAAGTTAAGAAGGAAATCGAGAAGTACAAATGAGGTTTGAAAGTGGCCAAAATTGCAAGATTTTATAAGAAGTCTATGTCTGCAGAGGAAGAAGAAAAAAAAAAGGCAGATAAATCTCTCACTTCAAATGAGATTAGGGAGATGTGTAGAATGTGGAAAACAGTACAAAACTTTATAGAAAAGCACCACCTGAATAAGGCTGTTGCAGTGCAAGTGAGGAATCCATTTAATGACAATGCAATGTCACATTTCCAGGAAATCCTAAAAAGAAGTGTGATTGAATGGGTTCCCTGTTAAAGTTGCACAAAAAGAATAAGACTCTAATGAGGTAATAGATAACTATGCTTCGTTAATGAGTGTGAACGTCATCCTATACCAATAACCCTCCTCTCTCTTATCTCCCTCACACCAGCCACAAAGGTTTCCAAAGCGCAGGTTAACTTATTTTTCTGTATTTTTTGTTATTATCTTGTATTAAATTACAGTATTGTAATCATATTTATATGAATATTTTTGGATTGTGGAACAAATCATCTGAGTTTCCATTATTTCTTATGTGGAAATTCGCTTTGAAACACAAGTGCTGTGGATTACAAGCTTGTCTCCAGAATGAATTATGCTCACAATCTACGGTTTTACTGTATATCACTTTTCTTCAGCCTTTAACATGATTGTGATCTAGGAGGTACTATTGCAGATAGATGGCAATTTAATGAAGCAATGACCTCAGTTAGGAGTGTGTGGCTCTTGTGCTTTTGACATAGATACCTACACAACTAGGTAAAAAGTTAAAAACTTGGGTGTTTCACAAAAACATTATATAGATGAAAGAATATTGGTACCAGTGCCTGTTTATTGTCCCTTCTTTATTTCATTCATTGACTAGGAAATGTATAGTTCTTATTGTTTTGATATAATCCACATTCAACCACTGTCTAGAATCATGGAGAAGCCATCACATTATTAAGATTTCCAAAACAGGACAGAATTTCGGGTGGAAGAATGGATGCAGCACTACCTTTTCCAACTCATTGACTTCCCAGATATCTCCTGAATTCCGTAATTTTCCTGGTCTCTACATTGTATCTCATCCCTTTCATCAGTTGTTTGAACCTAATCTAAACAGGCTTTCAACCCATCGCATTAGTTGGGATATAAATGTAAATTCAATATTGGTGACTCCCTAAATTCTATTTTTATTTGTTTATTTAGTGACTGTCCACTCCAATAGGATCTAATCTACATCAGGCTAGGGACTTTGTCTGTTTTCATTGTTATAGATCTAAAATATAGAAGATTACTTGATAAAAAACTCAGTAAGTATTTTCCGAATGAATTATTTCATTATTATTTTTCTTTTTGGTATTTTAAGAGACATTTTTGTGCAATTTATAAGGTTCTCCAAATTCCAAAGGCAAATAAAAACTAAGATAACTGCTTTTCAAGGAGATAATTTTCTTCAAAAATAAACCCAAATCTCCTGACAGACTTCTCTGCTTTCTCTGTTAAAGTAACCTCTTCATGCATTCCATGAAGATCCACACCCATTTGACCCAGAAAGTGTTTGTTGAAACCAAACAGTTCAGAATTTAAATCTTAACTCAGGTGTATAATAGCTGTGTGGATTTTGTAAGTCATATAATATCTGTGCACGTGTCTTGTAATCAGACATACATAATTCTTCACTTGCAAATTTGGTAT
>NC_043708.1:16397218-16420883 GCF_006229205.1 Suricata suricatta | reverse complement strand
TGAGGGGAAGTGCTGGGTTTCGGTGGGCTGACAACCTCACCATCATACTCAAAGGTTACAACCTTGGACTCCAAAAGCTTTTAAAGCTTCTTGCATCTGTGTTGCCTGACTGACTTTAGCATTAAGCACTTAGGACCAAGATACTCAGAACATATGTCTTTTTTCAGAGTTTCTTCAAAGTGGATGAAAATGTTTGGATCTTTCTGAAATATCTGTCTCATAAATCACAACTTTAACTTCATTGTGTTGGGCTGAAATTGGTTTTTCCATGTTTTACCGCTGTAAAGTTAAAGTGGTTAGGTTTGGATACATTTTGCTGTGGCTTAAAACATCAGCAAGTTTTCTTGCTAATATTTGACAAAGTTTGTAATGTGTTAGAAGGCAGCAGGATGTAATTGATGTAACATGAGTTTTGGGTCCAGTTCTGGGCTCTGCTGCTTATTAGCTGCGTGACTGACCCTGCCTCCTGGTCCAATGAACCAGGCAATGCCATGTCCTTAGGGATATCATCTGTAAGTGTGCCGTTAGGTTATATGGATCGTGTTCTATTTGGAAGGTGCTCTCTATGCATAGTTATTCTGGAACCAGTTCAATAAATCAATCTTATTTGGTTGCTACCATAAGTAATAGTCCTGAAGAAATTGAGTTCTTGTACTGACACCCTACAAATAGAAAAAATAATTAATAGTGGGGGAGGGAACCTTTAACAGTGATAAAATAACTCGTTTCACTGAGCTGTTTGAATGCTTCTTGGAACATGCAGCAAAATGATAATAAACTCGTCTTCAGGCAATTTATTTAGAATATAGAAGATTTAGAGACAAGCATGGAAGAGATTTTTTTCCAGGGTGAACAGCTGAAACACCACGTATCTGTCATTTGGAAGTGAGTGATAGTTCGCTGTCATTGAGTTGAATAGCAGGGTTTCTTGTTCAGTGCAATCTTTGCATTGAATGTGTGAAGGTGCTCTGCTGGTGAAATAAGAGAAAAAGTGGCTAGGTTTTTATATGTTTCCTTAAATTAGTCTCTTATTAAATAATGGGCTATTTTTTTTTCAAAATTAAAATGAACTCAATTTATATATGAGATCTGACAGAATCTTGCTCTGAGAAATGAATAGACCTGCAGTCATGAGTTTTGAATTTTAACAATATTCTTCTCTTGTCACCTGTGACCTTGGGTATGTTAATTAAACCCTCAGAATATCAGTTGCCTCATCTTTAAAATGAGAATTATGAAAGAGATTAACCTGTTGCTCAAGAAGTGGATGAGAGAGTGCAGTATTTAAACTATTTGCTGATTTGGTGGTGAAGCAGCTAATTGGAATTTGGGGAGACAGCCAGAGACAAGCACTAGTGCAGACATCAGGAGTTATGTACAATTATGTGCAATTTGATGATATTTGCAATGTAACCAATGCTACAGTTGTGACATAAAATATTTCTGGCACATCAAAAAGTTCTTCATGTAAATTTGCAGTTAAACTCTGCTTTATGCCCAGATGAAGACAACTACTGAACTACTTTCTATTATTAGAGAATATTTTGTCCAGAATTTCTTATTAAGAAAAAGAATCTTACAGTACGCACTATTTTGTATCTGGCTTCTTTTACTCAGCCTAATGATTTCGAGATGAATCCTTGATATTGTGTGTATCAGTAGTCTATTGTATGCCTGCTGAGAGGTATCTCACCATATAGATGTACCAAAATTTATTTCTCCATTATCTTCTTGGTGGACATTTGTGCTGTTTCCAGTTTTTGGCTGTCATGCACTATGATCATGCAGGAACATATTTTCATTTCTTTCTGATAAATAAGGTAAGTGAGGCTTTCTTGACTTTACAAAAAACTGCTAACATGATTGTATGGTTTTACATTCCCATCAGCAATGTGATATCATCATTCTTTTTAATTTTAGTTATTCTAGAAAGTGTGTAGTGATTTTATTGTGATGTTTATTTCCTGTTAGTGATGATTATGCTGTACATCTTTTTATGTGCTTATATATCTTCTTTTATTTTCATCTATAAAATGTCTCTTCAGATATTTTGTACTCCTGCTTTGTCCTGTTGAGTTACAGAGTTCTGTGTGTATGGGTAGGGAAAAAAAGTTCTTTGTCAAATTTTATATTGCAAATATTTTCTCCCAGTCAGTAACTTGCCTTTAAATTTCATAAACGATCCTTTACTGAGCATAAGTTTTTGATTTAGATAACTCCAGTATTTTATGGCTTATGCTGTTTACATTCTATTATTGCCCTCCCCAAGGTTACAAAGATTTTCTAATATGATTGTTCCTAGAAATTTAATTGTTTTAGCTTTAATGTTTAAGTCAATGGTCCACTTTGAATCAATGTATTGTGTATGTAAGGGTAAGTATAGAATCATTATTCTGCATATAGATATCAACTGTTAACTTCACTACTTTAACAAGATGGGTATTCTTTTCCTTTGAGTAACATTAGAAACATATTTAATATCAATAGACAATAGACTATCTTTATTCTGTTTAACATCTCTCTATATGTTAATATCACACTCTCCTGTTTCCTATGACTGTGGTAAGTATTCAAACAATGTATAGTAAGTGCTCCAATTTTGTTTTTATTTTAAAAATGTTTCTGCTATTTGGTTCATTTACATCTCTCTATAAATTTTGAAATAAACTCATCAAAAGTTTCACCAAAAATAAAAACAAAAACAATATTAAAAATTTCAAATGAGATTTTGATCAGGATTTCCTTGAGCCTATAGATGTTTTGTGAGAATGAACATCTTAATAGTACTTTGTTTTTCAATCCATGAATATGGTATATATTTCCACTTTTTTTGGTCATCCTTATGCAATGTTTTACAACATTAAGTTTACAGGTTTTGCTTTTGTACAATTAAGTTTATATCCCATATGCCATATCTTTATGTTATTATAAGTTATATTATCTATATTTCATGTTCTAAGTTTTAATTGCTAGTACATAGACATATAATTGATTTTTATTATGAGTGTATTCTGTGACCTTAATAAACTCATTAATTAGTTGTTGTATTTTTTACATTAGATATGTAGAAAACCACATTATATGCAAATAAAAGCTTTTTACCTTTTATACTTTTTCGTTTCCAATCTGTAAGGATTTATTTATTTATTTTTTTTGTTGTCTTTTCCTTTCTTTTCTTTTCTTCTTTTCCTTTCCTTTCCTTTCCTTTCCATTCTTTTTATTTTCTTTTCTTGAAGGGGAGTGGTGAAGGCATATGCATCTTTGTTTTGATACTGATTATTAGAAGAAATAAAGTGTTCATCTTTTGTCATGAAGTGTACTGTTAGTTTTTTTTTAATGTCCTTCATTATTTGGGGGGAACATGCTTTTTATTTCTAGATTGGTTAGTTGTTTTCTTTCATGAATATGTGTTGAGTTTTATAAGAAAAGCTTTTGCATCTATTGAAAGGGTAATATAATCTTTGTCTCTACATTCCTTCCTCTCTTTCTCTCTCCCTTCCCCTTTGTGTCTCTCTTTTTCCCTTCCTTTTACCCTTCCTTCTTTCCTTCCTTTTTTTCTTCTTTCCTTCCTTCATTCCTTCCTTCCATATCCTGATTTCAATTTTCTAGTTGTTAAAGGAAAAACAATAAATTGAGGCTTTGTTACTTCATCATTGTTAGAAAGCATGTTTCCTATATATGGTTGTATTTTACTGTGATTTTTTTTTTGCCTAAGATTTTTTCATCATAATACCCACTGTTTGGAGGTCACACACAGTTAGTTTTACAACCTTTAAGGCTCTGAACTTCCCAATGTGCTCTCTTTCCTATTCCTTGCAAACTGCCCAATTCCCTCCTGGATGTGTTTCCTTCTTATACTACCTTGACTGAAAGATACAATAGTAGCCAATAGACACTAATACTTTGATTCCTCTCAATCTCTTCCACACAGCTATCAGTTCAGTAGACATGTGATCTTCCCCCAGGAAATTGAAGGCAAGAGTTTTACCAAATGTTTGCCATTACGTAATATAGATCATCATCTCCTCAGCCTCTGATAACAGTTTTATTATTTCTTGTTTCCTGTTTGCTCAGCCTTTGCCACATGTTTTAGGTTTTTGTTATAAAGCATGTCTCGAGTTTATCCTAGGCATTGACATCCAGCTGGCAGTGAGGCATGGAAATGAGGGAGTAGAGAAAGCATACAAGATGCAACACATCGATTCTACTCACATACTACTGAGGAAAATTAGTACCATGCCACATGTATATGCAAGAGGGATAGGAAAATTTATTTGGCTCTGTAGTCAGAAAGCAGATAATAGGTTTAACGAACTGTTAGTTCATCTTTGGTGAAATGATATAACTTCTTTTCCAGAGCCAGTTACTCTATAAAACCTATAATGATATAAACCCCATAAGGATTCATGAACAAGCCCTCCAGTTGTGGTAGAGGGTAAGTGGTTAGATGTCAACAGACTGTCCTGATACTAGAGAAGAAACTGATTCAAGTCAGTTTTAGAACTTTACTAGGTTTTATCAGAAAAACAAATGCTACTAGATTTGGGAATAGGTTGAGGATGTTTGATTCACAAAGAACAGAATTTTATATCAGTCTGAATCCACTTCCTGAAATGGGTGAAATTTTCAGAGCTTTTAGATGCAATGTGTTAGCTCAAGCAGCTGGGGATGATGACAATTGTTTACTCCTAATTGTTCACTCAGTGGTGTCTCATACGAAATCTAGTTGAGATGTGAGCATTTTAAAAATGATATTGGTTAAGTACTTCACATAATCAGAAAGGAATGAAACACTGAGTGAATATGTCATTAGTGACCAGCCCATTGACCCACTATGTCCTTCATGAAAGCCCAGCAGATCCACGGCACTGAGAAATACATCACTGAAGGGAGGAACAGCTGATTTGAATAATAATCAGTGCTTGCATTTGTCAACCAGAATGTTGCTGCCAAATGCTATGTTTGAAATGAGCTCATTGTTTTCAGGACGATTGGACAAATCCTGGAGCGCCTACCCCAAAATGGAAGCACATAAAAATAAGTTACTATGGGAAGCAAAGAAGCTGCCATAGAAATCAGAATGGCCCAACATGCTGGAGTATTTAGCAGTGGAATTGATCTTTGATCTCCTACAACTCAGACGTATAGGCAGTCCAACATATAATTTTCATTCATTTATTAGTTTGGTCATTGATTTAACAAGTGAATATTGGATCCCTAATATTTATCTGGCTGTACTTTGTGCCTCGGATACAGTGGTGAAGAAATCAAGGGAAAAAAATCCTTGATGATATGGGATTTATATATTATTAGGAAGAGAAAAGAAAAAAATAAACACCAAAAATGGACAACAAATAAATTATATTGTATTTTATATATTAATGAGTGATTTCAAATAATAGAAAAAGGTGGGGACATAGGCAATACTGTGAATCAAGAAGGGGAGTCCTGGGGCGCCTGGGGGGCTCAGTCGGTTGAGTGCCCAGCTTCAGCTCAGGTCATGATCTCGCAGTTTGTGGATTCGAGCCCGTGTCAGACTCTGCTGATAGCTTAGAGCCTGGAGCCTGCTTCGAATTCTGTGTCTCCCTCTCTCTCGGACCCTCTCCTACTCATGCTCGCTCGCTCTCTCTCTCTCTCTCTCTCTCTCAAATAAATAAAAAATTAAAAAAATAAGGGGGGGTGCAATTTTAACACGGGTGATCAGGATAAAAACTTTAATACAAATACCTGGGTTCTGCATAGAAGCTATTCATATAGTAATTTGCAGCAAGAGAATTACAGGCTAAGACCCTAAGGTGTGGCCTTCCTTGAGGTAAACTAGGAACAGTAAGAGAACCAATCCAGCTGCACCCATACCATTAAGGGAAGAGTAGTAAGAGACAAGGTCAGATAAGGCTTATATTTCTAAATGAGATAGAAAATTTTGGAATAGCTTAATCTGAATAGAAACATAATCTGACGTATGTTGCCTTTGGATACCTCTGAGTGCTGTGTCCTGCACAGACACTGTTCAGACATAGTGGTAGAGGGTAAGAGTACAGTTAGGGAAATCATTTAGGTCATTGCAGTTCTCCGGGTAAGAGATAACTGTGACTTGGGCTAGGATGGTGGTGATGGGTGAGGTGAAATAAAGTTCTGGATATTTTGAAGATAAAATCAACAGGATTTTCTAATAGATGGGACAGAAAGAGAGTCATCAACAATGATACTAGTGTGTCCGCCCTACAAAAGTTGTAGGAATGAGCTGCTATTATCTAATATGGCAGGGGTGCTTGGGTAGCTCAGTTCATTAAGCATCTGACCTTGGCTCAGGTCATGATCTCAGGGTTCAAGAGTTTGAGTGCTGAGTTGCTTCTGTGCAGACAGCTCAGAGCCTGCAGCTTGCTTGGATTCTGTGTCTCCCTCTCTCTCCACCCTACTCCTCTCACACTCTGTCTCTGTCTCTGTCTTTCCAAAAGTTAAATGCCTGTTTTCTTTTAGAAGTTTTATGGTTTCAGGTCTCACATTTAGGTCTTTAATCCATTTGGAGTTTGTTTTTGTGTATGGTGTTAGAGTGGTCCAGTTTCATTCTTTTGCATGTAGTTGTCCAGTTTTCCCAGTACCATTTGTTGGAGGCACTGCCTTTCCCCCATTATATAGATTCCTCTTTGGTTATAGATTAATTGACCACATAAGCATGGGCTTATTTCTGGGTCACAATTCTGTTTTATGATCTATGTGTCTATTTCTATGCTGGTACATACTGTTTTTCTTATTAGAGCTTTGTAGTACAGTTTGAAATCTGGGATTGCTGGATGAAGTTATAAAGGAAGTTAAGTGTGGCTAGTAAAGAGGAGAAGCTCTAAAACTACTAGGATCTAGGTTACTTAAAAACCAAACAAAACTTTTATTCCCCTTCAGTTTCCAGTATATGTGTACGAGAGATATAAGCACGTGTCAAAATCTCTGTATTGGATTTATCCCTTGGAATAAGAAGTAGTATGATAGTAAGAACTAAATGAAAGGGTCTCCAAAGTAATGCCTGTTCCAAACCCAATTAATGAAAAGGAAAATAAAATTTTAGCAGCAGAGAATGTCACACGTTTAATGTCCACGGTCAAAACTTGAAAATGCAGAAGTTGTGACTTCCAGAAAAATACTATTTAATATTCCAATTTAGCCAATGCAAAAGACTGCAAAATGGCAGTAGGTTATCATAAGCTTAACCAGGTAGTAATTCCAAATCAGTAATGATCGTGTATGTTGGCACAAATGAATATAAAACCTCTAGAACCTAATTTAATAGAAAAATGTTTTCTTTTTCTATCACTAGTTCAATAAATAGAAAGCATGACAGTTCCTTATTATCTGTAAGGCACCTCCTCATTGCTATATCTCTGAGATAAATTCTCCCAATCTGTGACACACTATAGCCCACAGAGATCTTGATCATCACACCAAACTTCAAATGTCATACGGGTCTACCACACTGGTGACCTCATGATTACAGGATATGTAGAGAAAGAATCAAGCAAGCATATTAGATGCTTTTGTAGGACACATGGATTAATGAAGACTGGGAAAGTAAATCCCGTGTAGCCAAGAATACTGCTTTATACAGATACATTTTGTTAAGACCTAACTAGGTCAGTTGTGTCTGGGTGACTCAACTGGTTGAGCAACTGACGTCGGCTATGGTCAGGAACTCATGGTCCCATGGTCTGTGAGTTCAAGCCCCATGTCAGGCTCTTGGCTGACAGCTCAGAGCCTGGAGTCTGCTTTGGATTCTGTGTCTTCCTCTCTCTCTGCCCCTTCCCTGATCACAGTTTCTCTCTTTCAAAAAATAAATAAACATTAATTTTTTAAATGATCTGGCCAGATCAGCCCATAGAGAGATAAGATATGGCTTAGTTATCAATAAATATGGATATTAATGCAGATAAAGATATATTCAGGTATTATGTTTGTTGCCATCAATAAAAATACAAATAGGACATAATTTTTAATTTCAAAGACTCAGAACTCAAAACCCAGAGAAACAGTATATGCAGCCATTATCAAAATAACATTATAGATATATTTCTCTTATGAGCAAATAAACTCAGCCTGGAATTCAACTATTGATGGGCATAATCAACAAAAGACAGTATCATAGACACTGATATAAAATTTATGAAAATGTAAAGACAAAGACTTAATCTTATGAGCTGCCAGAAAGAAAGGAATAATAAATTATGAAGATAAATAATTTTGAATTTCATTACCAAGCCCATATGGAAGAAGAATGTGGGAGAAACTAATTAAAGATAATTCAATTTAAATCAATTAACTTGACCAAAATAATTTTTTACTTTAAAAGAAGAAAGTGGATGTATTTCAAATCTAAAGACAAATATAGTTTGTCTGGGGATAATCTCTATTGCAAAAGCTCAAAGCAAGGATAATTAAGAACTTAAAAAACAGTATAAGTTAGGGGAAGATAATTGGCTTTACATATTAGTAGAGATTTTTTTTTGTTAAGCAAGATATATATTAATAAAAATAAGGCTATATAGTGTAACAACATATAAATTTTTTATAACATTTTTAACCAACGTACACTAGAAAAAGACATATAAAGATTAGGAAATAGTGTTAAGCTATTTCCTCAGTCTGCCTTAATCTGAATTAAAGGATTTATCTGGAGTAAAAGAAGTTAATAAATAAAGCAATATAAATATAAAAATCTGTCTTAAAATATTTGTTAACATATTAGAGAATGTCTAGATGATGCTCTATATTATATTTAAGAACTGTACAGTAAAAGACAATTTTGAAAATATTGTCTACTGTAAATTTAAACAATTATTTTCAAGTTTTGCACATTCAATAAGCTTCTGAAACTAGGCAATTATTTTAGGGCAAGGAAATAAAAAGTTCAGTCTCATTAAATATCAAATTAATGTACAATGAGAACAATGGAAGGTAAATTTCGATAATTGTTTCAATTTTGTATATACATACACAAAACATATAAACACACATATATAGTATATGTATGTATGCATATTTGTATATATACTTGTGTGCATGTGTATATATATATGTGAATATATATATATATATATATATATATAAAGAAACAAAAGAATAGGACTGTGTGTGAATAATAGAAATGCTGTTTTTCTAACTGTGGAATCAGATAATACATATATGATAGAAAATTACTTAAAAGAATAAAACATTAAGGAATTTAGAATGTACAAAACAAAACATAAAAATGATTGTATACCTTTCAAACAGTATAGCATTGTGATATCTTAAGGATAAAGGTAAGCAAAAGAAATAGAATTACTTCTAGACACAATTGTAATTTCAACTTTCAATTTCTAATTTACTTATTTACTTGTATTATTAGACCAATACATCAAGAAAATGCAATAGAGTGGGCCTGGACTATAACAATGTATTGACCATTTAACTCATAATAACATTATGTTTAGGAAGAAGAAATATGGTTAGATATAATAAAATAAGTTGGGTTTTTACTTGATCGACCCACTAAGACCAAAAGGATTGATTAATGGATTGATATCAAAGTCAAAGGAAGTTTTAAGGGAGATTCCCAGAACACTTTTCACGGCCCTGTTGTATTCAATAGTTCAAATAATAAGTTTTAAGAAGGCATGCTTACCAACCCTGAGGAACAGAACCAGCTGGATGACAGAATTGGACTTTAAAATTTCTTTGTTCATTTATTCAACAATATTGCACAATTGCTATTAGATAGAATCACATACACAATGAGGGGATATCTCTTAAGATGAATTTTAATAGAATTTTTAGTATGTTACTACACTTTGCACTAATAGTTCTAATGCATAACTCTTTCATTTGTAAAAATCACTTAGAAGCTTATCTGAAAGAAATGTTTGGTGTTATAGTTTACAATAAACTCAAAGTCAACCTACGGTGTCTATATAGGTACCAAGAAAGCTAATAAACTATTTAAGAACTAGCTTAAATTGAAGTAGAGAAAGAGAAAATCAACTTCATGGACCACGAAATGAAAAAAAAAAATTCTAAAGAAACATAAGAAAGTACTGTTAAAGTTGCTAAAATAACCTTAAAATTTTTTTTAATGTTCATTTATTTTTGAGTGACAGAAAGAGACAGAGCATGAGCAGGGAAAGGGCAGAGAGAGAAGGAATCACAGAGAGAGTCACAGAATCTAAAGCAGGCTCATGGCTCTGATCTCCAGCACAGAGTTTTACATGGAGCTGGAACTCACTATCATGAGATCATGATCTGAGCTGAAATCGGGTGCTTTGGTGAAGGTGAGTCAGGGATATAACAAAAGATATAAGTTATGAAGAGCATAAGTTATGAAGAGTCTTCTGATCATATCTCACAGGCATATTGACTCTAATCCCTTTAAGGTGTGTGGTTTCACTGCTTCCTTCCCAAATTTGTGCAAGGATTTTTTATTGGTTCCCAAGATTCAATTTTAATTATCTGGACTTTATGTTCTTTCCTATCAAATTGCCATCACTCTTAGATGCTATGTGTTGGAGAAGACAATGACTCTGTCTCATTTAACAACTTTTCTGTAAACCCAGATCTTTTCCACATACCTAGGGAAAACTTAGGCAATACTTCAATCAATCCAATATTGACCCAAATAAATCACTTTCTACTTTTAAAATTCTCTATTTGGGGGGAACGTGGCACCACCATATTTTGAGCCCATTTTTCAAAAAGAAAAGAAAAATGCTTTGTGACATCTATTTGCCTTCTCAGTGCACAGAACCTTTTGTTTTTTGGAGTATGCAGATCTGTAGCTTTTATCAATAGACACTACTACTTCCGAGATCTTAGAAAAGAGACTCAAAGACTTGGGCATCCATCAGGGCAAGTGGTGGGTAAACTATCAATAGCAAAGTGATATTTAAAAATAAAATAAGAGCTCAATATACAAATTCAACCCTGTGATGATAAGCATTGGGAAATTATTAATTTACTGTGTCATGTAAGACATACATACTTCACAGGCACTGTACATTGGCTCATCATTTGGTATCAAATTATATCTGTTAAACTGTGAGATAAAGGTTGATGTTATTTCTAAAGATGCATAAACTATATACATACATATCCATTAAGGATTCAGTATTTTTAGTATTATGTCAAAAGATTTTGGTGATTACAAATTTTGATGTATTTTAACAGCTGGTCAGTTATTAACATATTTTAAAAAGTAATGATGACAAATTAACCACACCAACTTTTAAAATACATCAAAATTTGTAGTCACCAAACTCTTATGACATAGTACTAAAAGTAGTAAAAAATTCTCAGTGGAAAGAAAACTAAAAAAAAAAAAAAAATTACATAAATTCCAACTCTGACCTAAAAGGAATGCAGAAAATTGAATATGTTCTTTGGGGATTCAACTCTGAGTTTAAAGATTAATTATTTATTTCATTCTTCATCTCATATGTTGAGATAAACTGCAAGGGATATAGCTAAATAGAATTGACTTGTCAAGTTAAAAAAACAATATTTAAAGAAAAAACTATAACATTTTCTTTTTCAATTTTTTTCAAATTTATTTATTTATTTTTTTGAGTGAGAGGGAGAGAGAGAGAAAGAATGAGCTGGGGAGGGGCAGAGAGAGAGGGAGAGAGAGAAGCATAGGCAAGCTCCATGCTATCAGCACAGAGCCCAATATGAGGCTCGAACTCTCAAACTGTGACATCATGACATGAGCCGAAATCCAAGAGTTGGACACTTAACCGACTGAGCCACCCAGGTGTCGTGGTATTTTTCAATTCTAAAGGTTGATAATAATGAAGGGAATAATAACGTTAAAACTCAGATGGTTGGGTTTAAGTATATCATTCATAAAATTCCACAGTAGGGGAGCCTGGGTGGCTCAGTCGGTTAAGCCTTCGACTTCGGCTCAGGTTAGATCTCACGTTCGTGGGTTCCAGCCCCGCGTCAGGCTCTGTGCTGACAGCGAGCTCAGAGCCTGGAGCCTGTTTCCAGTTCTGTGTCTCCTTCTCTCTCTCCCCCTTCCCCTCTCATGCTCTGTCTCTCTCTGTATCAAAAATAAATAAAACATTAAAAAATTTAAAAAAAAATTCCACAGTAAAACTGTGCCACAAAAACTTTCCGATGCAAGTAGTAGAAAATCTCACATAGTGACTTAAGATTAATGGCATTTAATGATCTTAAATAAAAAGAGGCCCAGAGGTTGGCAATCCAGAGCTGGTACCACTCAATAATTTTACCAAGTGTGCTCTCCTACTCCATTGTTTGCAGCCGGCTGCTTTTCTGGCTATAGGCATATTGAAATATGGTTTCCAGATGTCTACAATACCTCCAGACATCATGACTGCATTCAAAGCAAAGAATCGTGGAAGAGGCTGATAAAGATGGGTTTTTCTTCAAGTGGTTTTCTTTCTGTTTTTTTTTTAACAGAAAGAAAAATAATTCCAAGTTTTTTGTTTTTTGAAACTCGTTCTTTCTCTCAACAGCAAAAAACGGGTAATAAATATAGTCACCTCTTGCAGCAAAAGTGGAGATCTGGCAAGGAAGAATGAAGTCTATAGGCTTAAGTAATCATTATTAATCCCTGGGGCTGGGCACATGACTTAAAAAAAAAAAAACTGGCATATTTTAGCCAGGAAGAATAGGTAGAGAGTCTATAGGTTAAGAACTACAAAGTGTGTGGCATAAACCTCTCACATTAATTTAGTACATGGTGGATAGTAGATAATGATACGTTAATAAATCAACATGTAAATGTAAGCAAACTCTGTGATGTTAAAACACGTCTATGACATAAACAGAGGTGAGTTAAAATGGTGATATCCATCATTCATTCCTTTAACAATTACCGAGGGATTATGTCTGAGGCACTATACCAAGTCTTAGGTATATACTAGTGAATGAAGTGATCTCTGCCTCAGTGAAGCTGAAATTTAATGGCTAACCTAGGAAATCCCAATTAAACGCTAGGAAATCTAGTGTACTTATCTGTCAATGTTGGCATTTAAAATAAACAGTTTAAAGAAATAAGTTTGAATGGTCATAGGAATGCCACTTTCCACATTCCATTCAATGAAGTTACTGTTAATAGTTCTCTGTTTTCGACAACCCTATGCAAATCATGATTACTCTTTCTTTAGGGAAATCAAAAATAGCCTTCCCAGAAGAATATTTGAAAACATGGGCATGATTTACAAAACTCATGATGGGAAAATTTAAATATGTGAAAAAGTAGAAGA
The DNA here is from genome assembly GCF_006229205.1 of Suricata suricatta. Lineage (NCBI taxonomy): Eukaryota > Metazoa > Chordata > Mammalia > Carnivora > Herpestidae > Suricata > Suricata suricatta. The sequence continues at coordinate 16,407,633 of NC_043708.1, read as the reverse complement.
AAGCATAATGAATATCTATATTCCTGTGACCCATACAAATTCTGGTCTAATTTTTAACATTAAAATTTTTAATCAGAACAAAAAAAAGAATGTGAAGCAATAAGAATTCACATTCACTGCTGGTGAGAATATAAATGGCACAACCATTGGGGAAAAAAAAAACTGTTCAGCCATGGCCAGTAAGGTTGAACACATCTGTACACTTTGAATCAAGAAATTCACTCCTAAGCATTGTCTCAGGAAAAATCTTACACATGTGTGTGTACCAGGAAATTTATATCACAAAATATATGGAGATTTATGGACAAAAATGTCCATAATATAAATGTTTTTAAGTGGCCAAACCTGGGGGAATGGTTGAATAAATACCAATCTGTTTGCACAATAAAATAGTATGTAAGAGTGAAAATAGATGGGCAATAGCTATTTGCATCAACATGAATGAACCCTGAAAACTTAAAGCATAGGGCAAGGAGGAGGTCTATAAGGACACTTACAGGATGATGATATTCAAGAAGAGGAAAGTCTGAACAATTAATGGTTCTGGAATATGCTTAGATGGTAAAACCTGATAGAAAAGTGAAAAAAATCGTTAACATAAAATTTAAGACAGTACGGAGGGCGAGGAGAAGCAACAGACAAATATGTCAGAGGAACTCTCATGCACCAGTGATCTGATATTTCTTAACCTGGGTGATAAATCCACAAGTATTTATGCTATTATTATTGTTTTGTCTATGTTCTATTCAGATATATGAATGTTTTAAAAATCATGTATATGCATATACATCAATATGCACATATATGAATACATAGAAATATTTAAAAATAAAAATCATTATGAAGTTTAAAGAAAAAAAATAGTTTTAGTTTCCTTGGAGATAAATCTTGAAAAATCTTAATTATATCGGTAAAGCTGTTTGGTTGATTCTATGAATGTATTTCAGTTTTTCAAAAGTAATTTTTTAGATGTATATGGTAATTTAATGAAACACTGGAAACAACCCAATATCTAACAGCAAGTGAACAATTTATTAAACTCTGCTTTATTCATGCATGGAAATATAACATGGCTACTAGAAATGTAAAGTTTGGGGCAATAAGCCTATATAGCAAAGTGTATATGAAATAATGATGTATGAAAGAGCAGATCAAACAATTGAAACTAATTACAGTCTTCCTTGTCTCTTAGAGATCTGAGCGTTCCTCCTTCTTTTATGTAACTTCTGGTGTGTCTCCTCTTTCTCCATGGACCATTATTAATACCTTACCTTCTGGAAAGTCTTTCTTGCTTCTTTCCTCTCAACACTAATAACCTTTATATTAATTTTCATTTCATTTGTTATTGTGATGTATCTAAAATTAGTTATGTATGCTTCTGTCTCTCTAAAGGAAGAATAATATGTTCATTGTTTCCAAATTCCTGGGACCTGGGAACAAACATTTCAATTTTTATTAAGAGACTCCACATCCAGCATGGAGCACAGCACAGGGCTTGAACTCACAGCCCTGAGATCAAGACCTGACTTAATCGACTGAGCCACCCAGGCTCCCCTGACATGTCATTCTTGTGTCCTCAGTATCTACAAATGTGTCTGTCACAGGGAAGATACTCAAAAAACATTTGCTGAGTGAATTCAGTAAGTGCTCAATAAACACGGGCTGAAGGAGTGAATGGATTTTTGTGGAATTTTAATCATATTCATAGTTAAAATCAAAGTTCAAAAAAGTTTTATAAAATTTAACATTTGTTACATAGCTTTGTTCTGGAGAAAATATAACATTTTGAGTATTTTACATACACAGTGGTCTTAAAATGTGACATCTAATGAAGTATGTAAAGAACTTTGAATATCTTTTTTTTTCCCTATGAAACCTCCCACTGTTTGTCTTATCTGGACCTTCTTTTCTGACTTACTGAACCTGACACCATACCTGACTCAGCACTGCTGTATTAAGCCTGCCATATGTGGTCGGCACACTGGACACTGTTAATGTAACTTATTCTCCTCCAATAACTACTTACTTTAAGAGTAGAGTAACTGTACACGTGTTTTTTGTTTGCTTGTTATTGTTGTTTGCTTGTTTATTCATTTGTTTTGCATCTACATGAAAACAGAATGAAGAGGACGGCGTGGTTATGCATGCTTTGAAATAAGAGTAAAAGGTCTCATCTTTCTTTATTTTTTCCTTCTCAACAGAAGTATTCACTGATTTTTGTATCCTTGCATACATTACCAAAGAGTGTATGTTATTTAAATATATGGGAGGCAAAGTCTTCTGAGCCTTCACTTCAATTAACAGGAGGCTAAAGTGGTTCAAATAAGAATATGTATATATAAATTTGGCTAACGTCTTTGAAATCAACCCAAAGTATCCTGTAACTCTATTCCAAAGTGTTAATTAACACTGGAAGGGCATTTCTATTTGTTTCTTCCTTTTGTAGAAGTTTTGATGTTTTACCCAATAAACACAAGTATCTATCTTTACATAACTGATGCATTTTTCTAATGTTTCTTTATTTTTGAGAGAGAGAGAGAGAGAGAGAGAGAGAGAGAGAGAGAGAACGAGCAAGGAGGGGGCAGAGAAAGAGGAAGACACAGAATCCGAAGCAGGCTCCAGGCTCTGAGCTGTCAGCACAGAGCCCCATGCAGGGCTCAAAATCACAAACTCCAAGAACATGATCTGAGCCAAAGTTGGGACACTTAACCAATGCCACCCAGGCACCCCTACATGAATGATTCTTAAAAACTACTGACAAAGATAGACAAATCTAGAAAGTCTGTGATGTTGAATATACAATACTACTTTCATTACATGTATTTCTACAAATCCCCATTAAAATTAAGAATTGGCTCCTTTTGCGAACCAGATGAGATGTCTGTCAGTGTGCCTGTGTGTGCATGTATGTGTATATTGTGTGCATGTATGTGTATATGTGTATGTGTGCGTTGTGGCTGGGGGTGGAGGGTCCTTGGGGTAGAAACATGAAAGGAGGCAATACAAAAGACATGAATACTATCCTCTTTCTCTTAGCCAAATGGTTTAGGTTTAACTGCCCTTGTTTGCATGGACCTGAAAAGTAAAGTATTCTAATTTTTTTTTAAACATACAGTCTTACGGAAATTTAAGTCAACAGCTGTTCAGCTGTCAAGTCACCAGCTAAATTCAAATCTGAGAAAGGAAGAAAATCTGTTTAAATGAAAGCTTGTTTGAATGAAGGCCATGGGTTTTAGTATTTGTGTGAGAGGGATAAAATTAAAGACTCTTACTAAAGTGAAGGATATTTTTTAGGATGACTTTTCTTTGTTAAAAATGTTGGGAAGGCAATACTGACCATGAAATCAGAAATTGAAGTGTGTCATCTGTAGGATCACAAGAAGGTAGAGGGAACTGAGCACCACCAGCTCATGAACTGAAGGTCAGAGATTTCACCCAGCATAGTACCTAGTATCTAGAAGGGGATCTGGAAAAATGCATGTTGGCAGACCGAAGAAAAAGAACACTCAAAGTAATCAAGTGGTCACCATTTCCCCCCCATCTTCCAAAGGCCTCCTATAACTCAGTTCTACTTTAGAAAGATTAGTGACAGTTGGCAGGATATACAGTTGTGTGAAAGATGGGCAATTGTTTGAGTACTTTTTAACAGTTCAGAAAATTAAGATTCAAGCTCTTTGTGGAAAGCTGGAATAAGCTGTGTCATTACGATACTGAATAATGGGCTAATTATTTTTCTTCATATATGGTATAAATCTGTGTTCATATATGTGTTGCAGTTGGAAAGGTATAACAAAATAGTGATTTTCCCCCTTAAAGTAGGCTGTTTAGCTACAATGCTCTACATCCAATAAATATAATGACCTTGATGAAAACATACTGATTTAATGACAGGACATGAGATTTGCAGATGCAGAAAATCAATTGTGTTACTATATTAAAAACTTATTATACTTTTATAGTGATCACCCTAAAGAGACTGAGGGCGGACTAATACTTAAATAAAATGGCAATGCATAGGTTTGTTGCGGTGGTGGTTTCTCTAACCACCTTCACCCCAGTTGTATGTCATGTAGACAGAGTTGGAAACTATTGGGACAATAGTAAATCCTTCCAAGTAAAACTACCAGATTATATACCCAGATATCACATTGCTAAAGGGGTTCTCCATCCATCATTGCTCTGTTTTCTGTTTAAATTGGTCAATGCCTCATGTGTAAGGCTTTATGACTCCTTATCCTGTATTGTACTATATCCTCAGTGTTATTTCTTCTTTTTCTGGGCCCAGCTTCCTACCACACCCTCACTTTTGAAACTTTCCCACCATACTCTCAAGAACGATCTATATGGAATCATCAAAAAAAGCCCAACTTCAACTCCTTCTTTGCTATGATTGAAACTTAACCCTCAGCTGAAGATACCACTTTTGCCTCCCTGTTGAATGCTAGCTGCTTACTTTCCCACATCTGTACTCCAGGATAGTGAGACAGTGTTTCTATACTCAATTCTCTTCAATACTACTTCTGCAATAAGTCCTCCACTCTCTTATAAAACTAACACACACATACACACACACTCCAACTCGTTTCAGATCCATTAGTTTCCATTATCCTTTCCCCACTGCCTTCTGACTGCCATCATGAACAGAAAAATCCAATATACTGCCTATTACTCATCAAAAAATTTGTGACTCGATCACTAACATTATCTATCCCCACACCCCCTTGTTGTCATCCTTGATGTCATCAGTGTAAACATGGACTCTCTACCATGAATGTCTTCTTTTTTCTAAAGATCTTGTCCTCAGCCTCCTCTCACATCCCTACCTACCTCCATATTCTGAACTTTGTTACAAATGTAGACTATTTCTACTATGCAATCACTAATTCAGGTGTCACTCTCTGAGTACAACCTACTTTCTTGGTGATGGTTGTTTCTGGACATCAGTAACAGTTCCAGTTAATTGTTTTTCTAAATTATTCCTTTAGGCATCTTATTTTTGTTATTAACATCCTTTTCCAGTCATAAGCACTTGTATTAAATATTACTCCAAGTTTCTTTTCAGTGATTTGTTTACAGCATTAAAAGTATTAGTTCCTACCCACAGTTTTCATAACTGGAACCCACCAAGGCCTCCCATCCCCCTAAAGAAAAACCATCTTATTTCTTACTTTCCAGAGAAAAATAGGATGCTGCCTTCCTCTCTTTCCTATTTTCACACACACACACACACACAACTACCTACACCTGCTTTTTTTGGTCTGCCTTCCTCTGTAAGTATGTGTACATAGAGATCATTTCCTCACACATCTTTAGAAACCTTATAGAGTTCCTCATTATCTTTTCTGTATTTCACAGTACCATCACTATTAGATCCTTGCAATGTGTATTAGTTGTATATGTATATAAGTGCGTGTGAGCATGTGAATCTGCACGCGTATGTGTATATACACATGCATACACTCATATATACTCCACTTGAAAGTCTTTTCCTTTCTAACTTCATAGGCCTTTTAGCTTTGCTGTTAATATGAATAGAAATTTTGAAATAAACTTTTATTTAGCATACTGAATAGTAAATACATTAAAATGCTTCAAAATATGTTTTTCAAATCTGAGAGCTAAACAGTTTTCTGTATTTTAAAATTCAAAATTGTTAGTTTACAGATGGGAGGGTAATTTACAAATATTTTAAAGACAGATGCTTCCTTTATATGATATACTGATATAAATTTATATCTCTGTTGTATGTGACTAAAAAACTGTCATGAGAACAATAATTTTCTCTAGTGAATAAGTGGAAAATCATCTCTTATATTCATAATTGTCTCATGTTTATTTAGCATAGTGGGAAATAAACCCAAATTTTTACAGTTCTTTCCTACTGCCTCTAATTCTGTTGTATGTATTTTTTTCTTATGACACTGAAAGATTTACCTAATTAAGTAATTAACTATTAGCCACACATTTACGTGCATATGTGTGTATATGCATATATAAAAGTACATGTGTGTGTTTGCATATTGTGAGTTTATATCTACACACACATGTGATATTTATAATACATATGATATTTATGTGGCTTCTTTCTTGCCTATTATTGGAACAACTGTTTTTTTAATTTATTTATTTCGAGAGGGGAGAGAGAGAGAGAGAGAGAGAGAGAGAGAGAGCACATAGAAGGGCAGAGAGACAAAGGGAGAGAAGGGATTCTCTGTCTCCCTCTGTCTCTGCCCTTCCCCAACTCACTCTTTCTCTCTCTCAAAAATAAATAAATAACCATCTTTAACTTAAAAATTTATTTAAAAAATTAAATAAGGGCAAACCATTTAGATGGTAGAATATGGCAAGAGACGATTTACGGAGAATATATATAAAGGATTTGTGGAATCTGTGTGAAAGAGGCTTCTGATGTTCAATTTCAGCTAATTGTTGCTATGTTGGATAATGAGTTGGAAGGAACAGATTTTTTTTTTAATTTACTAGAGAAACTGAAAAAAGTATGGAGGGTTTTTTTTAATGTTTATTTTATTTTTGAGAGAAAGACAAAGTGTAGTTGGGGATGGGCAGAGAGAGAAGGAGACAGAATCCAAAGCAGGCTCCAGGCTCTGAGTTGTCAGCACAAAAGCCCAATGCGGGGTTTGAATCCACAAATGAGATCATGACCTGAATCAAAGTTGTTGCTTACCTGACTGAGCCACGCAGGCACCCCAAAGTATGGAGTTTTAAGGTAAACTATTCATTTTAATATTTTGGCAGCTAATTATGATTTTATTTAAAATATATTAAATTTTTATTTAATTTTCTTTAAGTAATTTTCTTTATTTACTTTTTTATTTATTTGCATCTGAACTCTGAAGGTTGACATTGTTTAGGCATTATCTCTTGGGGTTATCTCTTTATGACATGATGGTTAAAATACAAGTGCTAGGGAGATGTACTATAAGATATTTATACAGAGTTAAATTTGTTTCCCCGAGATCTGAAGCAATAGGCCAATTATCAGTTAGTTGTCTCCCATTCTCTACACTCCTCAGAATATTTTATCACCATTCTTTTCATCATCATTTCTCATCTTTTTATTATTCTTTCCTGAGATTCATTCTTAATTTTGTCTCTTTCTAATCCCCAATCTTGGATTTATCCGCTTCCTAAAGTTTTTCTTCTTCTATTTTCTTTCACTTGGTCTTTTGAAGATTCTTTCTTGGTCTCATCAGCCAACATTTGTTCTTTCATTCTAGTTATTCTGATTTCAAACTATATCCAGGTGGTTTGTAATGTGTAATCATCCCTTAAGACTTGAATTCTATATGGCTGGTCAAGATCCTGGTGAGAAAATATAGTCCCCACATAGGAGAGAGATTATACAGATAAATTTGGCTCAGGAGGGGTCTTGGAAATGAATTGTTAATTAAACTAGGGAACTAGGAATATATGAATTTGAAAGTAGGGCACTATCAATCATTTATAGGCAAGAAAATTACAAGTTTTAATTTGAGATGTCATAATGATAGTAGGAAAATGAATCATGAATTGGAATAGAAAAAAGAGAGCATTTAATCCAAAATATGCAAATTTATCAAGATCAGAATAAATTCTATTTCCTCCAGAAAATCCTTTTTCAACAACTTCAAAGCTCATTATTCACACTTTTCTGGGATCTCCTAACCATTTATAGTCTATATCATATTAGTAATATTAGTCTCTTCTCTTTCTCTTTCTCTCTCTTTCTCTCCCTCATTTAATTCCATTATGATATAGAATATGTTTGGATACTTTCAATTATTTTAAATTTCTGAACCTAATAATGTATGCTTTGTTACACAGAATAAGGTCTGCATGACCACCATATGGATATTTTGGTGAATATCCATTTAGGTAATATACTGTGTTCACTTGAAGAGAATCTGTATTCTGCTGTATACAAATGGAGTATTCTATCAATACCAACAGCTCAGTCAGTTGTTAGTATTTTCAGGTCATCTGTGTCCTTACTGATTTAATGTTCTGTCAATTAGTGATAGAAGAGTTTTGGAGCCCCAAATATAAGTGTTGTTCTTTTGTTTCTTCTCTCAATTTTAACTGGTTTTGGTTAGTTTATTTAGAACTATTTAAACATCTACACAAGTTTAGGATTGTTGTTTCTTTGTAATAAATCACTCCCCTAATTATCATGTAATATCCTTCTTTATCATTAGTAATAGCCCTTGCTTAATGTTTGTGTTTGCTGATAAAACATATCCTCTCTAACTTTCTTTTCTTTTCCTCTCAGACTTTCTTAAGGTACTTGCTTGAATGGTATATATTTTTCTATTCTTTTGCTTTTAACCTATCTAGTGTTTAATTTAAAATGGGTGTCTGTGAGACAGCACATAGCTGGATCTTCATTATAAAAAAAAAAAAACAATTCTGTGATCTCGCCTGATTGAGGTATAATTGACATATAAAACTAATATATTTAGGGGTAGGAGCCAAGATGGCGGAGAGGAAGGGAGCTCTGTAGATTCAGTCCACCCCATCTATCGAACTGAGAGGGACATTAGTCTCATCTGCAAGAGCAGAAGGAGAGAATACGGACTTCAGAAAGAAGGGAACCTCAAGGATACCTGAGTCAGTGAGTGCGAACTGGGGAGATCTGAAAACGGGCCAGCCCAGAATGTGCAGGGGAGGCAGGAGCCCCAGCTCAATGCAGGGCAAGCGCGAGGAGCCGGAGAGACAAAGGGAAGAGACAGAGAGTCTGAACAAGCCCATAGTACTGTCTCTGGGGAAGAGGCAAAGAACACTTGGCCGCACTTGGAGAGGGAAACCCACTCCATAGATAACTGCTGGGTAGCCTAAATCCCTAACCCGGGCAGCGCAAGGGAAGGAACAGCTTCCAGCCCTAAGCCAGCTCGGAGGGGAATCAGCAGTGGCTGCATTTGCGCCAGGGGTGCGCGTTTCTCCGCGCGAGAAGTGGCGTGGCTGCTCCAGAGGCGCGCACTGCGAACTTGGTTTTGGGAACGGGACCATGCACCGCATTCCCATGGCGCATCTCGCTCCCTGCACTGGCTGGGCGAATCCCGAATCCCGGGTGCCCACAGGAAAAGGTAGGGCCCACACCTGCGGGACCCCCCAACGGGGAGTCGGCGGCGGATGGAGGCCTGGGCGCGCACCTAGGCTGCTGGAGCTCCCAGCTCATTTCCAGCAGCGCACAGTGCCTTGAGCAACAGCTATCAGAAGCCAAGAGACACTCAATTTTTTTTTTCTTTCTTTCCCCCATTGCAATCACGATCCTGGCTGGGGGTGGGGACTACACAATTGAGTCTGTGAAGGTGCGCACTTCTACTCCTGCTGTTCATTTCGCCTCAGGCAGGGGCAGCTGAAATCTCTGCCTGAGCCAAGACAAACTGATTCCTCCCCCTAAGAAGCAAGCCACCAAAACAAATACATTTCATCTGTGATAGCACAAACATGCATGAACTGGAATTTTGAACCGAGGCAGGCCTGGAAAATACAATTCGGCTCAACTGAGGCCCAAGGAGATCGGACTCATTAGAGTGGCCAACCATGCTTAGTTTAGCGGAGCTTGGCTTGCTGCCATTCTAATCTCCATAGAGACCAAGGCAGAGCCTCTGAGAGCAGCCTCCAAGACCTACCACATCAAACCATGCCTATCCATGAGGGGGAGCTGCTGCTTCTTTTTTTTATATAAAAATTTTTTTTTTATTTCCTCACCTTTTTCGTACTTATTTCTTTGTCATTATTACCTTTTTTCCTTTTTCTTTACTTAATTCTTTTGAATCTTTACTCCTTATTTTCCTTTCTTCTTTCTCCCTTACATTTACCCTTCTTGCAACCCAGATATATACTCCAATATCTCATCTTTACCTCTCCCCTCAACTGGTCATACACTTTTAAACTGTCTTCTGTCCTTTGTTATCTCTGACCCCCTTTTATATTTTTTTAATTTTTCTTTCCTCCTTTCTCTTTTCTTTTTATTTTCTTTTATTCTTTTCTGTTCGTCTCTTTCCTTCTCATTTTCTTTCTTTTCTTTCCCCCCTTTAATGTGTTTCATTGTTTGATTTGTCTGTGTGTATGTGTGCTTCTGTTCCCTCTGTGTTTGTCTGTCTGTTTTCCTTCTTAGGACTACACCAAGAAACAAGCCAAAGTGTGCAAGAAGGCAAGTCCAAAATATTGCAGAGTAGGGAAATAATATATTCACAGGCACAACAAGAGAAACAGAGAGACACCATTAAGAGAACATTCCCTGAAACGACAGGCCCTGGACAGTCAATAAGCCTCTTTTAACAGAGAAATACTGATAGGTGCACAGTCCACAACGAGCTTTCTAAAGGTGACAAGAGACAGAAAACTGGCAAAAATGACAAAACAAAGAAACTCTCCCCTGAAGAACATCCAGGAAGAAGTCACAGTCGCAG
>NC_043708.1:16396077-16397118 GCF_006229205.1 Suricata suricatta | reverse complement strand
CAAACTCATTCTACGAAGCCAGCATCACCTTGATACCCAAACCAGACAGGGACCCAGCCAAAAAAGAGAACTACAGACCAATATCCTTAATGAATACAGATGCAAAAATACTCAACAAGATACTAGCAAATCGAATTCAACAGCATGTAAAAAGAATTATCCATCATGATCAAGTGGGATTCATTCCTGGGTTACAGGGATGGTTCAATATCTGCAAATCTGTCAATGTGATCCATCACATTAACAAAAGAAAGGATAAAAAGCATATGATCCTGTCGATAGATGCAGAAAAAGCATTTGACAAAATACAGCACCCTTTCTTAATAAAAACCTTTAAGTAATCGGAATAGAAGGAACTTACCTAAACATTATAAGAGCAGGTTATAAAAAAACCCACAGCGAATATCATCCTCAATGGGGAAAAACTGAGAGCTTTCCCCCTGAGATCAGGAACATGACAGGGGTGCCCACTCTCACCACTGTTGTTTAACATATTGCTGGAAGTCCTAGCATCAGCAATCTGACAACAAAAAGAAATATGAAGCATCAGAATTGGCAAGGAAGAAGTCAAACTTTCACTTTTGCAGATGACATGATACTCTTCATGGGAAACCCAATCGACTCCACCAGAAGCCTTCTAGAACTGATCAATGAATTCAGTAAAGTCGCAGGGTACAAAATCAATGTACAGAAATCAGTTGCATTCCTATACACCAAAAATGAAGCAGCCGAAAGAGAAATTAAGAAACTGATCCCACTCACGATTGCACGAAAAACCATCAAATACCTAGGAGTAAACCTAACCAAGGATGTAAAAGACCTATATGATGAAAACTATAGAAAACTTATGAAAGAGATCAAAGAAGACACCAAGAAATGGAAAAATATTCCATGTTCATGGATCGGAAAAATAAACATTGTGAAAATGTCATTACTACCCAAAGCAATTTACACATTCAATGCAATCCCCATCAAAATTGCACCAATATTCTTCTCAAAACTAGAACAATCTATCCTCAAATTCATATGGAACCACAAAAG
>NC_043708.1:16395761-16395977 GCF_006229205.1 Suricata suricatta | reverse complement strand
GTGACCATTCATGATGGGTTTAACTCCTTGACACATCCTCAAAGGCAAGGGAAATTAAAGCAAAACTGAACCCTTGGGACTTCATCAAGATCAAAAGCTTCTGCAAGGCAAAGGAAACAATCAAGAAAACTAATAGGCAACTGACAGAATGGGAAAAGATAGTTGCAAATGACATATCAGATAAAGGGCTAATATCGAAAGTGTACAAGGAACTCC
>NC_043708.1:16366235-16395661 GCF_006229205.1 Suricata suricatta | reverse complement strand
AATGTAAACTGGTGCAGCCACTCTGGAAAACAGTGTGGAAGTTCCTCAAAAAAATATCCATAAAACTCCCTTATGACCCAGCAATAGCATTGCTGGGGATTTACCCAAGAGAGACAGATGCTGATGCATAGGAGCACATGTACCCCAATGTTCATAGCAGCAATGTCAACAATAGCCAAAACATGGAAAGAGCATAAATGTCCATCACCTGAAGAATGGATCAAGAAGATGTGGTATATATGCACGATGGAGTACTACATGGCAATGAGAGGGAATGACATATGGCCCTTTGTAGGAAAGTGGATGGACCTTGAGGGTGTCATGCTGAGTGAAGTAAGCCAGGCAGAGAAGGACAGAAACCATATGTTTGCACTCATAGGTCTAAAAGGAAAACAGGAGAGACCAATAGAGAACATGGGGGAGCAGAGGAGGGAGAGAGAGTTGAGGAGAGAGAGAGATGTAAACTTTAAGAGACTATTGAATGCTGAAAATGAACTGAGAGTTGAAGGGGAAGGGGGAGGGGGGAAAAGAGGTGGTGGTGATGGTGGAAGGCACTTATGGGGAAGAGCACTGGGTGTTGTATGGAAAACAATTTGACTTTAATGTCATCAACTATAAGCACTGTTTTATTAGGGCCTCAGACCACCAGGCCTTATTCTTCTTATAGCTGAAAGTTATTCCCCACCTCCACCCTGTAGCCTCTGACAACTACTGTTCTGCTCTCTATTTCTGAGATAGACTTTTTTTTTAAGTAACCTTATATAAGTGTTACCATTCAGAATTTTCTTTCTCCATCTGACTTATTTCACTTAACATAGTACCTTCAAGGGTCATTCATGTGTCCATGTTGTAACAAATGACATTCTTCTTTTTTTTTAACTTTTTAAAAATGCTTTTTATTTATTTTTGAGAGACAGAGAGACAACGCAAACAGGGGAGGGTCAGAGAGAGAGAGAGAGAGAGATACAGAATCTGAAGACAAGCTCCAGGCTCTGAGCTAGCTGTCAGCACAGAGCCTGATGCGGGGCTTGAACCCACGAACCATGAGATCATGACCTGAACCAAAGCCAGATGCTTAACCGACTGAGCCACCTAGGCACCCAGGATTCCATTCTTTTTATAGGCTAAATATTTACCTATCTATCTGTCTATCTATCTATCTATCTATCTATCTATCTATCTATCTATCTGTAATTATGTAATTTTGGCTATTGCAAATAATTCTGGAAAGAACATGGTGGTATAGATACCCCTTTGATATTCTGTTTTTATTTCCTTTGGATATCTATGCATAAGTGAGATGGTTGGATCATGCGGTAGTTCTAATTTTTATTTTTTGAAGAATCTCCTGTTGAGAAGAAATGTGACAGTTTGAATTGGTATGTACTCATGGCCATAGCCCCCCTTCCAACTCAAAGTGGGTGAAAATTTCCAAAACCTAAGTTTCTCACATAGAACAGAAAGATTTAGAGCATTCATCCAACTTTCTGTCTTTTTGATAGGGTCTGCCTCTGCATTGCCTGTCTTGGAGCATAGAAGCAGACAGACAGCAGAAGGAGAAAGAAATTACAAACTTTTGAAAAATAAAACTGGCAATTTCCTTTAACTAGGAATTGACATGCATTATGTCCAGTGAAGACACATTCACAGAAAATGTTTGAGAAGTTCCCAGAATTTCTTGTCATACTGATTGATGTAGGTCTGTCCTTAGAAGAAGCCACTTTGCAAAGCAAAGAAGAGGTGGCTGTTTTATCAAATGTACTCATACCAACATAAAGTGTTAAGCAGCGCCAAGAAATAAGGAAATGTGGTCCAAATTAAAGAAAAAATGTATCTTCAAATTAAAGAAAAAATGTATCTTCAAATTAAAGAAAAAATGTATCTTCAGAAACCCTAAAGAAATGGAGATAAAAGAATTACTTGACAAAGAATTCAAAATAATCATCATAAATACACCCAATGAGCTGAAAAAATGATGAATGGGTAGAATTAATATTTCAACAGAGTGATAGCAAGATATATATTTTTAAAAGGCAGAAATATGGAGGCTGAAGAATACAGTGCCTTTAAGAAAATGAGTAGGTAGATTCGCCATTTGATCATTTGATCAAGTAAATGAAATAATTTTAACTCAAAGATAGGTCATTTGATATTATACAATCAGAGGAACACAAAGAAAAAAAAATGAAAGAGTGAGTTTAGGGGACTCATGGGAAACTATGAAACGTAACAATATATGCATTATAGTAATATTGGAGGGAAAAGAAAGAAAGGAGCAGAAAGGTTCTTTAAAGAATAACGACTTTAAGTTCTCAAAATTGGAGAAGTAAATGGACATCTAGATTGGAGTAGCATAAAATTTCCAAAGAAGAAATCAAAGATGTCCATATCAAGGCTTATTAAAGTATCAAAAACAAAGAGTTTTGAATGCAGCAAAAGAATATTAGTGTGCCAGAGACAAGGTAGTTCATATAATAATATCAGTGAATTTTTAGAAGAAATTTTGCAGGTCAGAAGGGAGTGAGATGATATATTCACAAAGCTGAAAGAAAAATAATAAATAATAAATAAAATGATAAATAAATAAACATCTGGGTGGCTTAGTCAGTTTAGTGTCCAACTCTTGATTTCAGCTCACCTGATCCCCAGGGTCATGGGATTGAGCCCTATGTCTGCTTAAATATTTCTCTCTCTCTTCCTCTGCCCCTTTCTCCTGTTTGCTCTCTCTTTTTCTAAAATAAAAATCAAAAAAATTAATAATTATAAATAAATAAAACTGCCAGCCAATACTGTGATATCTGGCAAAACTATCCTAAAAAAATGAAAGAGAAACAAAAACTTTCCCACCGGTAGGCAAGACCTTCATGAAATGCTAAGGAGAATTCTTCAAGTTGGAATGAAACAATACTAAACAGACACATGAAAGCGTACAAAAGAATAAAGCTTGCTGGTCAAAATAAATATATTGAAAATACAGCATACGATAATGTTTTATCAGTAGTGTGTAAATCACTGTTCATTCTGGTATATAAGTTGAAAGACAAATGTATATACATAACTATAATTATAAAAATACCTTAAAGGATATATAACATAAAAATATATAATTTGTGACATTAATAACACTGTGTGTGTCAGGGAGAGATTGAAAAATGTCAGGGAGAGTTTTTGTATGCGTTTGAATATCATTTGTTAAGAGATGAAAATAGATTGTTTAAACTATAAAATTTATTATATAAGCCTCATGGTAATCATAAAATAATAGTTATAGAAGATACACAAATCAAATGATGAAGGAATCAAATTATGGCACTACAAACCACCCCCCAAAAAACAAAACAAACAAACAAAAACCACAAAGGAAGACAGCAAAAGAAGAAAAGAGATAAAAATGCCACAAGACAGAAAATAATTAACAAAGGGTATAATTTTTCACCATTAATAATTGCTTTACATGTAAGTGGATTAAACTTTCTAGTCAAATGACAAAGCTGAATGGATAAGAGAAAGGAAGAAAATAATGAAAAGCAGGTAGGCAGGCAGGATGGAAAGAAGGAAAGGAAAAAAAGAGGAAGGGATAAAGGAAATCCAAATATATGCTGTTTAAAAAAGATATCTTTAGATTTCACACATAGACTGAAAGTAAAAGGATTGATAAATATATTTCACATAAATTAAAATGAAAAGAGAACAGTGATATCCATACTTATGTCAGACAAAATAGACTAAATCAAAACTGCCAAGAGACAAAAAAGGATATTATATAATGAAAAAAGGGTCAATTCACCAAGAAGATATAACAATACAAGTATATATCCATCAATTATCAGAATACTGGAATACATGAAGCAGACATAAATAGAACTGAATGAAATATACAATAACAGAATAATAGTAGTAAATTTCAATATCCCACTTCTAATAACAGATAGAACATTTAGAAGTAAGATCAATAAGGGCACAGAATACTTGAACAACAGTATATGCCAAATAGACCTAACAGATATAGACAGAATATTCCATCCAACAGCAGCAGAATAAACATTCTTTTCAAACTCACACAGAACAAGTCACAGCATGTCTAAACTTTAAGAAGTCTGAAATTACACCAAGTGTATTTTCTGAACAGAATGGAATGAAACTAGATATTATCAGCAGAAGGAAAATCGGTAAATTTACAAATACATGTAAATTAAAATTTTTTTCAACAATACATTGGGAAAAGAAGCCAGAAGTTACGTTAGAAGATTTCTTGTAGCAAATAAAGTGAAAACACAATGTACCAAAATTTATGGAATGTAGAATAAGCAGAGCTAAGAGGGACTCATAGTGATAAATTCCTGCATTTAAAAGTATGTATATCAAGTAAATAATTTAACTTTATACCTCAAAAACTGGAAAAGAAGGACAAACTAAACCAAAAGAGAGTAAGAATAATTAGAGCCATAATAAACAAAGTAGAGAATTTTTAGAAATAGAAAACGAAATCTAAGAGTTGGATTTTTGAAAAATATTAACAAAAACTGGTAAACATTTAGCTAAACCAAGAAAAAAGAGGGAAATCTCAAATATATGAAATCAGAAATAAAAGAGGAGGCATTACAACTTATGTCTCATAAATAAAAGGGGTCATACAGACTACTTTGAACAAGTATGTACCAACAAACTGGAGAACTTGGGAGAAATCAACTTCTAGAAACATACAACACTGAATCATAAAGAAATAGAAAATCTTAATCTATTTATGATAAGTGAAAATATTTAATTAATCATCAAATCCTCCAAACAAAAGTCCAGGACCAGATGACTTCACCAGTAAATTCTACCTAAGATTTCAAGAAGAATTTATGCCAATTCTTTTCAAACATCCAAAAAGTACAGAGGAGGAACATTTCAAAATTCACTTATTGAGGCCTGTATTACCCTGAAATCAAGAAAGCATAGTGCCACTACAGGAAAATAACATTATATGCCAACATCTTTGATAAGTTTTGATGTGAATATTTTCAACAAAATACTAGCAAATTGAATTCAACAGCAAATAAATGGAGCATATATCATGACCAAGTGGGATTTATTTTTGGGATGCAAGATGGTTCAACATGTGAAATTGAATCTATGTAATATATCATATTAACAAAATAAAAGATAGACATCACTAAATTATCTCAATTAATTTTTAAAATGACAAACTTCAGCATACCTTCATGAAAAACATTCAACAAACTAGTAGTAGAATGAATTTATGTCGGCCTAGTAAGAGCCACCAATGAAACACCCAGATCTAGCATCAGACACCATATTGAAGAGTTGTTCCTCTAAAATCAGGAACAAGGCAATGATGCCACTCTTACAACTTATAGTCAACATAGTATTGACATATAACATGGTCTTATATGTAGGAAACTGTTAATACTACACACACAGACACAAACACACACGTACACACAAACTTAGTAAAGTTGTAGAATACAAAACCAACATATACAAATCAGTTGCATTTCTATCACTAACAATAAACAATTTTAAAAAACAAAAGAATCTCATTTATAATATCATTAAAAAATGCTTAGGGATATAGCTATCCAAGGTGACAAAAGAGTTATGCACTGAAAACTACCAAACATCAATGAAAGAAATTAGAGAAAGAGCCAATAAATGAAAAGACATACTGTGTTCATGAATCAGAAGTCTTAATATCATTTAAATAACCATACTACCAAAGTAATCTACAATCCCATGCAATCCCTAGCAACATCTCAGTGACATTTTTTTACAGAAAAAGAAAAAAAAATCCTAAAATTCAAATGTAATCATAAATGACCCCAAATAGCCAAAATGATTTTGAGAAAGAACAAGGCTAGGGGCCTCATGCTTTGTGATTTCAAACATATTACAAAGGTACACTTATTAAAACAGTACTATAATGACGTAGACATATAGATCAATAGAACTGAATACAGAAATAAGCCCAAATGTTTATAACTAACTGATTTTCAACAAGGGTGCCACAATACACAATAAGGGAGGATAGTCTCTTTATCAGAGGGTGTTGTGAAAACTGGACATCCACATGCATATAAATGAAAATGGAGGGGCACCTGGGTGGCTCAGTCAGGTAAGTATCTGACTTTGGTTCAGGTCATGATCTTGCAGTTCATGAGTTCAAGTCTTGTTTCAGAATCTGTGCTGACTGCTCAGAGTCTGAAGCCTGCTTCAGATTCTGTGTCTCCCACTCTGCCCCTTGCCTGCTCATACTCTGTATCTGTCTCTCTTAAAAGTAAATATACATTAAAATTTTTTTTAGATAATTAATTTGGATTCTTATTTTACACCATATATAAAAATCAACTCAAAATGAATTAAATACTT
This sequence comes from Suricata suricatta, assembly GCF_006229205.1. NCBI lineage: Eukaryota > Metazoa > Chordata > Mammalia > Carnivora > Herpestidae > Suricata > Suricata suricatta. The sequence goes on along the minus strand of NC_043708.1, from coordinate 16,389,289 downwards.
AAACATAAGGTCTGAATTTATAAAATTCTTAAAAGGAAACAAAAGGGAAAGTCTTTTTAATATGCCAATCTCTCTTGGCAATGATTTCTTGGATATGACACCACAAGCACAGGCAACAAAGTCACCAATAAATAAGTAGGACTATATCCATCAAAAAAGTGTTGACATAGCAAAGAAAATATTCAGCAGACAGATGTGGAGAAAATATTGGCAAACCACATGTCTGATAAGATATTGATATCTAAAATTTATAAGCAACTCCTACAACTCAGTAACAATACAACAATAACCCAATTCAAATATGGACAAAGAACTAACTGAAAGACATTTCCCCAAAGGAAACATACAAATGGCCCATGGCTTTTTGAGTATATGTTCAGCATCACTAATCATCAGAGAAATACAGAGCAAAATCTCAATGAGACACAAAGAAATAGAAAATATTTCAAGCTCAGGGATTGAAAGAACAAATATTGCTAAAACACATAAACTACTCAAAGTAATCTTCACATTTAATGCAATCCCTATAAGAATACCAAGAGCATTTTTTCGCAGAACTAATGCAAAATGTTCTAAAATTTATATACTACGAAAGATCTCAAATAGCCAAAGCTATTTCAAAAAAGAAAAGCAAAGTTGGTGGTGTCACAATGCCAGACCTCAAGGTATATTACAAAGCTGTGGCAATCAAAACAGTATGGCACTGGCACAAAATAATAGACACATAGATCAATATAACAGAATAGAAAATCCAGAAATAACCCCACAAATATAGGTCAATTAATCCACAATAAAACAGGAGAGAATACCCAGTGGGAAAAAGACACTGTCTTCAACAGTGTTGAGAAAACTAGTCAGTACACGCAAAAGAATGAAACTGGACCACTTTTTACACTCTACACAAAAATAAACTCAAAATGGATTAAAGACCTAAATGTGAGACCTAAAATCATAAAAATCCTATAATAGAGCAGAAACAATAATGTTTCCGAAATTGACTGAAACAATATTTTTCTAGATGTGTCTCCTGAAGTAAGGGAAATGAAAGCAAAAATAAACTGTTGGAACTACATCAATACAACGAGGTTCTGCACAGCAAAGGAAACAGTTAACAAAACTAAAAGGCAACCTACTGAGTGAGGAGAAGATATTTGAACTTGGTATATCTGATAAATGGTTAGTATCCAAAATATGTAAAGAATTTATATAACTGAACTTCCAAAAAATAAATAATCCAATTTAAAAATGGGCAGAGGACATGAACAGATATTTCTTCTGAGAAAGTAGGCAGATGCCCAATGGACACATGAAAAGGTATTCAACATCACCTAGCATCAGGAAAATGCAAATCAAAACTACAATGAGATATTACCTCATACCTGTCAGAATGGCTAAAATCAAAAGCACAATAAACAAGTGTCAGTGAGGATGTGGAGAAAAAGGAATCCTCTTGCACTGTTGGTAGGAATGCAAACTGGTGCAGCCACTGTGGAAAAATTTGAGCATTCTTCAAAAAGATAAAAATAGAACTCCTTATAATCTGGGAATTGCACTACTGGGTATTTACCACCCACCCCCCAAAAAGACACTACATGCACTCCTATGTTTTTATCAGCATTTTTTACAATAATCAAATCATGGAAGCAGTCCCTTATGGGACAATAGATGAATGGGTAAAGAAGAAGAATGAATCTTGTCATTTGCAAGGACATGGATGGAGTTAGAGAGTATGCTGCTAAGTGAAAAAGCCAGTCTGAGAAGACAAATAAGGTATGATGTTACTCATGTGGAATTTAAGAAACAAATCAAACAAGGGGTGCCTGGGTGGCTCAGTTGGTTAAATGCCCAACTTCAGCTCAAGTCACAATCTCAGAGTTCATGAGTTCGAGCCCCAAATCAGGTTCTCTACTGTCAGTAGAGAGCCCACTTCAGATCCTCTGTTTCTCGCCTTCTTGCCCCTCCCCACCTCTTGCTCTCTCTCCCTTTTTCTCAAAAGTAAATAAACATTTTTTTTAAAGAAGCAAAACAAACCAGAGAGAGAGAGGTGGGTGAGGGATGGGGATGGGTGAGGTAGGTGATGGGAATTTAAGAGGACCTTCATCATGATGAGCACTGGATGATGTATGGAATCGTTGAATCACTATGTTGTACACCTGAAACTAATATAACACTGTATATTGGCTATCCTGGAATTAAAATTAAATTAAATTCATTTTTAAAAGTACAAAAAACCCTGTATTGAGATATTGTATTACACTTATTAGTAAGTCATTTTCAAGAAACAAAAGGATGTGGTGAAGATGCGGAAAAATTGGAGCCCTTGTGCACTGTGGTTTGGAATGTAAAATGTAGCAGGCACTATGGAACACAGTATGGAGATGCCTCATAAAACAGCAACAACAAGAAAAGAACTATTGTGTAATCCAGCAATTCTATTTCTGGGAACTTATCCAAATGAATTGAAATAAAGGTCTCAATGAGATATTTTTACTCACCTATTTATTGTCTGTTATTCACAATAGTCAAGATGTAGAGACAGTCAAAGAATCCATCACTGGATGGATGGATAAAGAATATATACATTACACACAAACACACACATACACGCAGGCATGTACACACTATATAGTATAATGTAGCCTGATAAAACAATGTCATATGTAGCAACATAGACAAGTCTTGAGAACATTATGTAAATTATATGAAATAAGCTATTATAGAATTACAAATACTGTCTAATTCCTCTTATGAGAGGTACCTAAAGTAGTCAAACTCATAGAAATGGAAAAATAGTGGTTACCAGGGAACTGGGGTGAGGGGAGGTGGAAATGAATAGTTTCTACTCAGTGGGTATGAAATCTGTTATGCATGAGGAAAAAGTTCTAGAGCTTTCATGTGCGCCATTGTTCTCATAATTAAAAACACTGGTCTGCAGACTTAAAAATTTGTTAAGAGGGCAGACCTCATGATATCTGAATCCAACAAAATAATTTTTTAATTCAGCAAAATAAATTTTTGAAACTATTGAGATTCATTGCTAAAGACTATTTCACCACCTGTGTATGAGATTCTACTCACCCCCAAACTGAAATTTATAGTATCTAGAAGTTGTATTCTGCATTTTAAAATAAAATAAGCACTGTTTTTTTTTATTTACATTTGACTTTGGCTATCTAATTGGTTGCATTTTCTTTACGGAAACATACAGTTTAATAACCATTACCTTGATAGCTCATCTCTTGTGGTGCAGTTTCATTATACCTCTGTGGTTTTCTAGACTGTTCTCAGGTTTATGATGCAAACATCCTTTCTTCCACAGCTCTTTAGTCAAGGATGAAATTTTCATTATTTCCAGTGAGAGGCTTGGCAGCAACTGAGGCTTACATTGTTTATTATGTTTTTAATGTTATTACTATTAGTAGTAGTAAACATTGATTAAATGCCCATTGTGCAGTAAACTCAGTGGGATATTGAAACCTGACGTCCTTTGACGGGAAGCTTCCATCCTTTAAAAACATGATAAACCCCTCCCCCTAAAAAAAATATAGTGCCACTTAAATTTGCCTCCTGGAACTATAAAGCTCAAGACTGGGAGGAAAGTTAGTTGTCACTAATCCAAAGTCCCCAGGTGGGTTTGAGTTCCTGCACAACATCCCTTTGCTGCAACAGTGTCTGAGCTTTTTCAGGAAGCAAGATCCCTTATTAGATGGTTTTAAATGCTATAGAGTCCTTTCTTTTCTTGAGATAAAACCTAGGATAATTTATCTAAGACAGGGTTATGCTCAAGATAACCTATGAATATTAGGGCCATTATTTTGAACACAGGACAGGAAATATTTTTATCTGCTCCTCCCTGGGCAGAGGGGGGAAGTCTGGTAACGAGATTAGCAATAGATTGCAGAGCGGCCATTCAGCATGAGGTGAATGGAAGGGCCAGGAGTCATCTTTGTGATGGTCATTCTGTAGTCTACAGTGGTGTTTATTTCCTGGTCAGGATGGGAAAGAGGAGAAAACAGAACATGTAAGAGAGACTGTATTTCCTTATTATCACTAAGCATTTTGCATAGTGTCTGTTTTATCCAGAAGGTATTTAAGTATGTGCATCTATGATATACAAAAAGATTGATGTACATTTATTAGAAAGTGAATTCCTAGGGAAATACATATTTGGATTTTGTGTTTGTTTCCTAGGCCTGACATAACAAAATACAACAAATTGGGTAGCTTAAGCAGTAGAAGTTAATTGTCTCATAATTCTGGAAGCTAAACGTCCAAGGTCAAAGCAGTGGCAAGCCTGGTTCCTTCTGAGGACTGTGATAGAGAACTTGTCTCATGCCTGTCTTCTAGCTTCTGGTGATCTGCTGGCATTTTCAGCATTCTTTCACTAATACATGAGTCACCAAGATCTCTGTTCATATTCCCATAGTGTTTTCCCTGTGTGTTATTTGTGCCTAAATTTCCCCTTTTTGTCATATTGGGTTGAGAATCTATTCTACCCCAGCATAACTTCATCTTATATAATTACATCGGCATCAAAACTATTTCCAAATAATTTTACATTCTGAGGTAGTGAAGGAGATAAGACTTCACCATATGTATTTTTGAAGGATACAATTCAACCTATAATAGGTATGTAAGTAATATGGTGAATCCTTAAAAAAAAAAAAAAATGGGGCCCCTGCGTGGCTCAGTCGGTTAAGCCGCCGACTTTGGCTCAGGTCAGATCTCACTTTCGTGGGTTGGAGCCCCGCGTCGGGTTCTATGCTGACAGCTCAGAGCCTGGAGCCTGCTTCCAGTTCTGTGTTTCCTTCTCTCTCTGTCCGCCCCCCGCCCCCGGCCTCATGCTCTGTCTCTCTCTGTATCAAAAATAAATAAAACATTAAAAAAATTAATCCATGAGCCATGGGAATCTTGAAAACCCAAATAGATGGTAAAGACTTCCAAATAAAACCACAATTACAAGCAAAATTGCATATACATACAGCTGCATAGCCATACAAATAATTTGACAAGTGTCAGAATTAAGCTTTGATATATAGTGATTTTGAATTCCCTAATGCAAAGAAGGCAACCTTGTGGCTTTAACTTTAATCTGTGCAGTATTTATGCAAAATAAGGTTTTTTTTTAAAATAAAGATTTCAGAGTTCAGTTTCAGTGATATAAAGGAAAAAGCAGTGCCGATAATCAAAACAACAAATAATCAGAATATCAAAACGTCATTTCTGATAGAATGGCAACAGATTTATCTTCCAATATATTTGTTGCTTAGCTTGTTTTTGTGTTACAGGAATTTTTTCAGAGGCAGTATATGGAGGTGGAAAATGTATGATTATGCCTTTTCCTCACTATGTAACTTGGATCTTCCTATTTTACTTTTGGATTTATAATCTACAGATGTGGCAGTCTCATATAAAGTGGGGAGAATAAGTTAACTCGTAATATAATGTGATAATCCATAGGTTTTGTTCATGAAATATTAGGATTATTTTTAGTTTTCTCCCTCCAGATGTAACTCCCACTCTCTTCACTAAGAATGTGATTAAACATAGCCCCAACAACACATTGATTTGGGGGAAATGGTGAAAATTATTTATAAAGGTATGTTTGCTGAAGAAAGTATACAAATGAACTCAATATGGGTATACATAAGATTTGGTAAATAAAATTAATAATTTCTTAGATTTATTTTCTATAGCATCCAATACATAAATTTGTTATAAGTGAGAATAATATACAAAGAAAACAATTTTTTTTGAGAAGGAGAGAGAGAGTAAGTGAGTGAAGGACAGAGTGAGAGAGAATCCCAAGATGGGCAAAGGGAGAGAAAGAGAAAGAGAGAGAGAGAGAGAGAGAGAGAGAGAGAGAGAAGTGTTTTACCTCATGAGCTGTGAGATCCTGACCTGAGCCATAGTGGAATGCTTAGGGACTAAGTCACCTTGGCGTCCCAAAGAAAGAAATCTTGAAAATCAAACCTAGAATCTTCACAGCACACTTACCTACAGAAAGATCTGCTTTCTTTGGCTAGACCTCACAGCTCCATAAAACCTTAGAACTCTTAAAACTTAGATTATGGGGGGGTGGATTTACATATTTGTACTAGCAGAATCATTTCAAAAGTTTCTGATAATTAAACTTGAAAGGAGTAAAAAATAGAAATGTTCTTCTCCATATGGCTTAATAAGACTAGCAAGACTGTATTTAATGCTTTCAAGACAACCTAAGACAAAACTTGTTAAGCTCTGCTCCCAAAAGCATCAAGACACAAAATTAACTGCATATCAGGTTACTAGCCCTGTTGAAATAAACTTTTGCTTCTAAGAGTCTAATGGTTATAAGGAGCTCAAATCTCTAATATGGGAAAGAATGAGAAATATGCATTTCTAGAAAAAAAAGGGTATTTCCTTCATAATATGGGAGTGTGCATCTTTTGTTTACCATAAGATTCTTTGTCACATCTTACATTTATTAACTGAGTTTTAATACAATCAAAACTTCAATAGAGTTAGTGTCTTTGCACAATAAAAAAGGACGTATTTTCTGAATAGTTGTGCCTGCCATTTTGTTTTTGTGATTAAGCCCCATGGAAAGGTCACTAACAAATATCTTGCTTGTCATTACAATATTAGCATCAACTTACTTTTGTGGATGAGTTCTAATCTTAACTCCATGCTGCTTTTAGAAATATCCGATAAAGCCAGGAAGCCATCTCCATTTCTTTAAAATGAAAAAAATAAAACAAATTATTTGTTGATCACATGTAACTAAGCAAACAAAAGTAGTCAAGAAAATTAAAAATTAAACATGAATATTTCAAATAACATATGTGACCTATTCAATGGACTTCTACTTTAAAAATGTATATTAGTTTTGCTTCTTATATGGCACATTGAATGAAATATTGTAAGATCATATTTTACATATTGATCATATTTTATCATACTGATGTATTCACTTTTTCATCATTTGTTTTTCTTTGGTCTAACTGCAAAATGGAAGCTACTTTATTAAGTTGTGTATGCAAATGCAATTATAACTACTACATCCAGAAGCATGAGCACATTTATTTCCATTTGGTATTCAGATTTGTTCATATACTATACATAGCAGGTGTGGGTCCACAACCTTAAACCTGCAGTTCTTAAATTCCAAAGCCAGGAAAACAAGCTTTTTTTTTTTTTCTTTTTTTCATAAACTCCTTTATGGCAAAACCTGACCTCATGTGAATCAATCTGGTTGTAAAACCTGAGGTCATTCCCACTTAGTACATGAGCAGTCAAATGTTTCACATTCTGATTATTGGCCTCTCAGAGAGGTTTAAGGTAGATGTACTGTATTACCTTTCCAAACTTTAACATTCTGAATTCCTAAATGAATCTGGCCCCAGGGGTTTCTAGTTAGGAATTGCGGACCTGTGTTTTCTCTCTCCTTTTCTAGAGAAACATATAACTTTATAAATGTCACAAAGATATTCAGCATCTTGTGATTTTCTGTATGCAGTTTTGTTTTTCTTCTGTAGGCATGAAGCTGACATCATCATTGACCCATTTTGTGGGTAGAGAGGCAGATGCACTTTGAAAGACTGAAACTATTTTTTTCCTATAAGAGGATTTATAGGATGGTAATAAACTCAGAAGAGATCCCCCTCTCCCACATGGTAAGTCAGAGGTCTACCAATAATGTTGGTAATAATTTCAGTGGGATTGCTCTTCATTGTTGCAGGTGATGGTTATGGGTATTGTGATCACGTGGGTTGTTGGAGTGATTCATTTGTGACGGACAAAATAACACATTAACCACTAGTGTCTTTACGTCTTGGAAACATAATTCATTCTGCCATGGTGATGCATGGGTACTAGGTTCGGGAGGCTGGAATGCTACAGGGTCAGATGAGATTTTAGCTTTTAAGATTGAAAAGTTCTATGTGAGACGAAGCAGGTCTCCCGGGAGATGGTTTCATTATATCTCCAATGTTAGGGACATTTCTCTGATAGACAAAATTTTCATTTTCCATGTTTCATCCCATTGGTCCCAGCTATATCCCTGTGCACTACTCTAAATAATTCAATATTTTAGCTCTTAGTAAAGGGCTCCTTTAAATTCCATTTCCTGCTCCAACATTATCCAATAAAACCTTTGGCTTAAATTTGCTATTCTTTAATATCCTTTAATTTTATACTTTGGACCTCAGTGTATGATTCATCTGCCTTTTACTACCCTGAGTTTCCCTAACATTTATGGTCAGAACTACTTAATGAGAATAATAAGACATTTTTACACAATAGCAGGATCAACTGCAGCAATTTGTATCTCTTTTTGCTAAATATTCTATGGTCTTACAGGTTTTTATTCTGCCAAACGCCAGGTGCTTTCCAGTCGCCACAAAGACAAATAAAAACCAATAAAAAAGATGACTTTATAATAATTAAAAGCCAGAAAGTAGCTGGATTTTCCCCATTTAATAGGACCAATGCAAATTTTCTGTTCTATAGCTGTCAGTTGACATTTTGTTATTTTCTTTGTTTTCATTGCCTGATTTTTAAGTCACTATTTTTATCACTTACAAATCCTCAAATACCTTATTTAGAAACTTTAAACCCTATCTCCTTATACTGTTGCTATGTTTTTCTCTTACTCCATTTTCATTTATTTTAATGGTGTTAAGGGAAAATTTTTTTGAAAATTACCTTCCCCCACATCCCCCCATTATTTTTCATACCTCCTGCCTACCAACAAGATATGCTAGATGGGAGAGTGAATCTTACATTAATTCTACTCCAAAGAAAACTTGCCCTATTGTGAGGAAATCATATATAAGACATTATAAAAGATAATAGGCCCTAAGGCCGGTGTGAGGGTACAGGGTGGGGAGAGGCCATGAGATATGAACAGATGAGAGAGAACTAGTGTAGATGCCAAATGCAAATCAAGGGTCAAGGGCTCAAGCTCTGCGTGGAGCCTGCTTAATATTCTCTCTTCCTCTCTCTCTCTCTCTCTCTCTCCCTCACTCAAGTGTGCTCTCCCCACCCTCTACAAACAAACACACAAACAAACAACAACAACAACAACTCATGGAGACCATTTTTTATGCTCTTGAATCTGGGCTGGCCTTGCACTTTGCTTTGATTGATAGGATGTGGTGAAGCGATGTTGTGGTAGTTCTGAGCCTAATCCTCAAAAAGCCTTTACAACTTGAGTTCTAATCTTCTTGAAAAACTGAAGCTACCATGTGCAGAATCCCAGGCCAGCCATCTCGAGGATAAGAGAACATGCTGCGAAAGGGGTCCTGCAGAGAGCCAGCGGCGCCCATCAGGACTATGATGGCCAACTTGGCACTCAGAGTCCCAGATAAGCTGCTAGATGCCAGTGGTCACGTGAGTGACCCCAGGCAAGACCAGCAGAAGAATAGCCCAGCTGAGATCAGCCTCATGGGCAAATATTTATTTTTATTTTAAACCACTAGGTTTTGTGGTTGTTGTGTTACTGAAACCAAAGTTAACTCAGACAGAAAGCAGTGAACATGCAGATGAGGCAAGGGTTTTATTGGAGGAAATGATTTCAAACTGTTTTCTGTGATAATACAGTGTTGGCACTTGCTCTAGAGGTAAACACTAGGCCTGCTGGAAAGTCAAAATACCACAGTCACAATCAAGCCGTGTGCCACAATTCAGCTCTTCGTTGTGCTGTCTTCAAGTGGTAGCTTGTGTCTAAAATGTTTGACCCTTTAAGTTAAAAGATTATTAAAACATGTGCAAAAAAAGAGGACTCTTAACAAAATGATTGCTCTTGATACTTGAGAAAACCAGATACTGATGATACACATTCTGCAATTTAACTGAAATTTTATTTGCATCAAAATAATATTGTACAAAAACATTTTTCACTCCTCCTTACAACTGGTTTCCACTTTTTATTTTAATTTTGTTTATTTCGAGAGGGAGAGAGAGATAATTACCAGCAGGCTCTGCATATCCGGAACAGTGAGATCATGACCTGAGCTGTGATTTCCACTTCTCAAAGCCAATCCCTTTCAAGTCTTTTAGTTTATTCTTGGCTATTTTCTTTCACATTTTCAAATAACATGCTTATAACTAATACTTTTAGATTTTCAATTTTGGATGTTATCTCTTGATTTTTTACTATGGGGGGAGGAGGCCTGAGCATTCACACATACATTATGACTTTAACGAAACATGCTCCCCCTCTGCTCTTTTTCTAAATATATTACTTTGTGTTTAATTAACATCCAGCATTAAATTATGATTATGCCATAAATATTCTTCAAACTAAAACTACACCATGTTTACTTTTTCACTTGTGATCTTTTTATTTTCTCCCAAGTTAATAATGGCTTCTATTATTCATTTTCTTGGTATTCATTATCCCCATTGCTAATGTAATGCAAGATTCTCCTCTGTCTTTGTAAAACTTGTCACAAAATGATAAACCGCATTTGGGAATCAACAAATACAGTATTTTTCCTGATAGAAAAAAAAACAATTTGACTTCTATCTCCTTGCTGAAATTAGACTTATTTTCTTTTCAAGGACTCATGGACAACAAGTATTCCAGATTTTGAACTTCCCTTAAATACAGTCTCAGAAATTCTTTTTCCTTTCTGCCAGGTTGGAATCAGTTTTCCTAGATCCTAGGTCTTTTTTGTTTCTCCTTCTTAGATAAATGACTTATTTTATTGAGGCTGTTCTCCAGTAACTTCGTCACAACGGGTGAATATAAACAGCATCACCCTGATATAGAAATCTAGAAGTTCCATGCACTCTGAAGTCTGTGTGGACGGTGACTGCTAACAATGGGCAGTGCCCAGTTGGCATAGCTCTATCATCAGCTCTGATGTTCAAGCAGACTTTTTGGAGATGCTGTCTGAGATTATTTTAAATCTCAGCTAGCATTTGAGTTTTTCTTTTTACTGGGTATGCTGTTATGGAATACAGATCATCTTCCCTCCTAATTCTGAAAACACTGCTTCAAAGTGATTTAAATTCTAGTGTTGATATTTTCTGAGCTGAAAATCTGATTTTTTTCTGCAAATATTTAGAAGCTGTTACCCTCAATTTTCTAAGATCTCTAGCAGTGGAACCTGACATAAGTCACTTTTTATTTATTTTACTGAACTTACTGCAGGGCCTTTCTGTTTGCATCTCCATGTCTTTGAAATATGGAAAGTTGTATTTATTTGTTTTTTTGATGTTTAATTTTTCCTCTCAATTTTCCAAACTCTTCTAGTGCCCTTAGTTACATTCTGAGCTTATTCACTAATTTGCATGTCTTTGTCTCCAAATTTATATCTCTTTTTATATCTCTTACATTATTTTTTACAAGCTTTTTAAACTTATTTTCCCAATGTCTATTGTAATTTTAAAAATTTCTGCTGTCCTATTTTTAATTTTTAACAGCTTATTCTTATTATACTAATGTTCTTTTAAAAACATTCTGTTGTGCAGTTGATGAGATATTTTTATTTCTTTCAGAATATTAATTATAGTATTTTCATATATGCTTTTCTGCTCCCGGCATTGTCCCTCTTTTCTTTTAAGTTCCTTTATTCTGTAGCTTGCTGTGCTTTCTTTCATTTTAGAAGCTTTCCATAAGCACTTCATAATCCTTGGCCAGATTTCATTTCTAAGAGAGTGGTCTCAAAAAATTAAAAGATAGGTATGTATGAACTTGGCATGTCATTGGTAGGAAGACAAGAGTGCAAGAATGTGGGATTTCTTATTGGAGGGCCCCATATGTCTTTATCTATAGGGCTTTCATAAATTTTGATCTGTTCCAGAGTTTGGGGATTGTATATTTAGCTCTATTTTGTAGAGGCTTGAATTTCAGCTTTGAATTACTTTCTAACCATTTCTTTATGTGTTCACCAGTTCACAACATTTTACTGAAAGCTCCCAATGATCAAATTATCCTCTTTCATTCATTCTATGAATGTATGTGGACTTATACTTCTGAAAACAAAACATTCATGTGTAATTGAAATTCTGGGGGAGACTGAAGATTTACATATTTGTTCAATCTATATATTTTACCAAACATACTTTGATACTTTTATTTTTGCTCAGATTAATATTTTAAAAATACTGTTAGCAAGCAATACATTCAAATGGTATAGAATTGAAAAGTTGCAAATTACAAAATGTTTCATATTCACTCCTGAATTCCGCTATCAGGTTTCACTTCCCTGAGGTACTTCTTATTTTTAGTTTCTTATATAATTATCTAAGTATATAGCACAATGTCTACTGTCCTATATGTTTAGTCTGATCAATAAGAATTGAGGAACCTATTAAATCAGTGCATGTAGAAGTGTCCCATTACATTAGTCCAACGCTGAATGTTGCATTGAATGGATGTACCATCACTGATATACACACTTACATACATTGATGGGTATTTCAGATATTTCCTTTTTTCTTGATATAACAAATAATCCTTCACTTATATCGCTTCAGAAATAACATTTTGCTCAGAAGGATATACACCTAGGAGACAATGTACTAGAAGCAGAATGATATTTCAAATGTGTGAATTTCCATGGATGTCATGTAAAGTTAGATTCCACAAGCATGAAGTGAGACCAGTGATTTCAAAACCATTGTCAATACTGGTTTTACGGTCTTTCCAATTTTTGCTAATTTGATAGATGAAAATTATTTACATCTGTATTTATATGAAGAAGAATGAATAGCTTTTCATATTTTTAATGTCCATTGCTTTGTTTTCTTTTCTATGAACTGTCAGTTCACATATATTTTGCCCATATTTCTCATTAATTTTAGACTATTTTCTTCTTAATATCTGTGGATTTTTCACATATCAAAGTATTATGATATGAGCTGCAAATTTTTGACAAAGTCGTTGTTTTTCAATATTGTTTATGTAATATATATATATGCTTTGCAGAATTTTTTTTCCATTTTGATACTTGAATTTATCAGTCTTTTCATTTATGTGTTCTGGATTTTTATCTTTTGTATATGTCAACAGCTTCCTCACTCATAAATATTAAATTGTTCTATATATTATTTTCATCCATTATGCTGACTTTTTTTCTTTCCGGAAATAATTTTGCTGTGAGATATGATATAGAAATTCAATAGTTATTGCTGATGGTTACTACTTTTCCCCAAATCATTTTGAATAATCCATCTTCTCTCTCACTGATTTGAAATCTCATCATTATCACATACTGACTTCCCATGTGTGCTTTGATATATTTCTTGGACATTTTGTTTTGGGCCATTGTTCTGTTTGCTAAGTTTTCAAATGATGTCATTTCATTTGAATAATTTCTGCTTTCAAGTAACTTTTCATAAATATGAGTTAAGTTTTTCTCTCAACATTCTTCAAGTTCAGAATTTCTCCATCTCTTCTTTCTTATTTACTTAGATATTGTATAAGAGTTGAATTATGCTTGCTCTTTTATTAAAAGAAATGTTGTCAGTATCTTTATTTGGAATCATTGATGTAAAACTTAATGGGAAAACTGTATTGTGTGAACTGTCCTCTATGCACCATGCTCTATCTTAGCATTTGTTCAGGTTTTCATCTCTTAATAGCATTATACATATTTCTTCATGTACATACTATGCATTTCTTCTTAAGCTTATTACCAGCTATCTTGTTATTTCTGATTCTATTCTAGGAGCATCTTAATTTTTCTCAGTGATTGTTGCTTATTAATCATGTCTTTTTCTATATACTAAGTTTGCTTCAATCCATCACTGTTATATTATATATATTGTTTTGCCAAAAATTGTATTTATTCTATTGTTATTCTCTGGTTCCTAACTTTCCCAGCAATATTTTAACTTAACTCTTTGATTGAACTAAATTGATGTTAAGAAGGTTGTCATAGTTGGAGGGCCTGACTTTAAGAACATTAACTTTTTTGATGGAGAGAATGTTATCAAACAGGTAGATACATCAACAGGTAGATTCTTGACATAAATCAACTTCTTTTTTTATTATTTCACAAAATCTGTATTCTCTTGAATATGTTGATGTGTTTTTTATCATTATTGATTCCAAAACACTTCCTCCAAGTTTCTTGAGAGAAGGATTTATATTTTCTGATTCTTTATCTTTGTATTTTCTTATTCTTTATCTTCACTATTACTCCTCATCATTTAATTCTTGCAAAATTCAGTCATTCATGTGATAGAGAGCATACTTTTCAGTTAGGTGTTGGATTAGGTGAAAATTATGATTGTGGGTTGTTATTCTATATGGTTTCTCCTTTTCTTTCTTTGTTTGAATATCAGTCAGCACTTAGTTCTATCTGTTAACTTCATCCTTAAAGAAGCATCAGCAAAGATGATCATTACAGAGACAGTGAAATTGAACACATGTTGTGCCAGAGAGGAAATAATGAGACATAAATTAGAAAACTTTATATTCTGAACTTAGTTGATCTTAGTTGATAAAGATAAAGAAGTTTGCTATGAAAGTCACAAGTATTCTTTATAAGGTACTAAAGGAGCTTATCTTTTTGCCACTGGTGTATTGTCACCACATACAGTAAGTGTCTGGGAACCAACAGAAACTCAATAAATACTACTTGTGATTGAGTTTATTTCCAATGATTGAATTGTGATCATGCTGCTCAGTAGAGGTTGGGGATGCGTTTATAATTAAACATGTGTCGTAGGGAAATCAGGGCCCTGAGTCCAGGAGCAAGGAAAATTCAGAAGAAAATTGGGTAAATTAAGTAAGTTCATCATGAGTCTTCAGGTTTTTCTATTATTCTAGTAAAAACCATCTTCAGCAGGCAGCTGGTATCTACTCAGGACAGAGTCAGGAAATAGAGTGAGATGGTAAGGAGAAAAACTTCATCAGAAGCAGGAGATCATAATTTTCAAGTCAAGTGTCCTTTTAAATATTGTCCCAGGCATCATTCTGGGCCAGTGTATGTGTTGAATGTCCACAGAATACCTTAAAGCCCTTGAGTTAATGATAATTATTAATGATATTATAAATGTAATTATTGTTATAATCACCCTTGTTGAGCATTTAACATATGACAGTGTTTTAATCACTTTACATAACCTTTACAAAAGACCTTATGAAGTATTGTTTCCATTTTAATAGAAGAGGAATCTGAGATGGTATATAACATGCTTGAGGTCACAGGGAGAATGAATTGGCAGAGCCATGACCTGAAGCCCAGGCTGTCTGGTCATAGCATGCAGGCTCTTCAGCACTAAGGAATTCTGCACCATAATAATAAATCTCTGATGCGCAAAAGGATGGTTACAGGAAAGGAGGGGGGTGGAGGGCTGGATGAACTAGGTGATGGGGATTAAAGAGTGCGTTTGTCACAATGACCACCAGGTGATTATGTATGAAACACATATGATGATATATTGAAGCACAATATATCACACACCTGGAACTAATATAGCACTGGATGTTAATTGACTGGAATTGAAATTAAAAAGCAAAAATAAATAAATTTTTGATAGTTTATGTTTTCCTCAGTTATTCTTAGCTCAGACTTCACCTTGAATTACAAAAATTTCCCACAGGTTGAAAAAGAAACTTTCCCCATCTTTCAAGCTCTCTCCTTCTTACAAAAGAACCCCTTGGAGTTTTGGATCAAACTAATGCTGGGCAGATGGTTTGAAAAAGTATTAGAACTATTGGAATTGATCAGTCATCCCCAGAAGTTTTAGCTCTGGGATGTAGAGGCATCTAAAATCATGCAACTTAGGTCTCTATAAATAAGGAATGATGGGTGTCTCATGGTATGGGGAAAAGTACCAGAACTGCATAGTGATTTCTGAGAAGAGGAGGTGTTCAATCTGAGAAAAAGAGCAGAAGCTTTTAAATGCTCTGCTCTGTGCTTTAGTCAGGATCCCCATATTGCCTTCATTATTTATGAATTACTGGAGTCATAGTATTCTTATACTTTTATAACCCATCACCCTTCTAATTATCCTTGAATTATTTTATGATCCCTCTCTATGTATATATTCTTACTGCTCAAATTTCCTTCTGTTTTCTTTAAAAGAAAGAATAATTTGTTGCTCTTTATCCCCCAAACATCTGCTTAATACTAAGAATACTGTCTTACGCACACAGATGACTTCCTTGATAGGCCCTGCTTTGTCTTTAAGAGAAAGAAAACCCTACCTCTTGCAACTTTCTAATGTCACTGATGCCTAGAAAGTGTTAATCTGCAATTAGTCAAGTAAGCACTATTTCTGGAACATTGAACATTCCTGTTTGGTAGTTTGACAATCTGTCTGTTGAAAAGGGAAGACACTATTTGTAGTCACTGGTAACATTGATTATCTACATTTACCAGTGCCTGAAAAAAGGGAAATCATTGTGAATGACTCAGAGTGCATATAAATATGTTAATAAATATGCTTGACAATGTTTAAATATATTATTTCCTTGTACTTGAAAGAAAATTATCTGCCAACCCAAGAAAGAGGATAAATGACATATACAATACAGACTAGTTCTTTAATTTTATCTTTGTCTATCCTTTATTCCCTTCAAAGTTAACATTTCTCCTTCTCTGCAAGACATCTTCCCTGTGCATGTTCATAGCAGTTTTAGCCTCCCCTGCATTCCCAAATGGCTCTGAAAATTACTGTGAAACGGAGATTTGCCCATTTCCTGAGAACCAGAATGACTCAGAATCTGTGCACATGTGGGAACAGTTGAGCCTCTGGGTTCTCTGAACAGTTTCCCATTTCTGATAAGGTATTCTCATGCATGCATGAGATTCTCTTCCATATAGCAATCCATGAAGGAAGGAAAAGAATAAAGGAACAATTTGGATCCATATTGATACTCTTCTAGCAGTGTTTGATGCAGCCAGACCTGGGAAAAGGGCTGAAACTGCATTGGTTGGTGGCAAGTGTGAATTATCATCTTTCTATATCAAGTTGTTCACATCGTTTGATAACATAGTGGACAATATGTACTCAGAGTATTTATCACTGCACTTATCCCGCTCTGAAAGAAAACTCTAATATCCTTAGGGAGAGCCTCCATTACCAAGATATCCAATATTCATCTTGCCCTAAGTGCAACCTCTAAAGATAGAGCCCTATTTAAATAATCAATTTTTTTCTAATCACCCCACCCAGCAATGACTGGAAATGACTCCAAAGAAGAGAGGAATAGGATAATCAACTTTGAAAGAAAGTCCTTTTTATCTTCAATCTGAAAATTTTTTTTTTCACTCTCATCACTTATGTCTGCCAGTGCATATTGTAAGCAAACATGCATCAGCACATACCACCCATTGAGTTGTGGATCAAATCAAATCCCTCTATGTGGGATGCACATTGGTTAAGCCAAAAAAAAAAAAAATTAAATTAAATTAAAATTTAAAAAAGTAAATTAAAGAGCACTGAATTATAAAAGGCAATTTATAATGTAATTTAATATCCATGATTGTTTTATTAATCAAGTTAATTTGGCATTGAGAGTTTTGAGTGGGTTCTCATTGTTGGACGTAGGTCAAAGTGTGACAATTGACTCATGGTGCTAAAAGGTTTAAAATACAAAAGAGTTTGGGAAATGAACTAGTTATCCTCACATCATGAAAAGTCCAACAAGTCTGAATTCACAGCGAAGTAAACACTGTTAGGGACCTGGAAGACCTCCTTTTTTGGACAAAATGTGAGTTACTTTAGCTTGTTATTCTTTATTGATCAAGAAACTTGGCAGTCATGGCATTCTGCTTCATTAGGGTGCTGTGTCAAGAAAACCACAGCCAGAGCACCAACAATCAGAAAAATAATTCATGAGTATAATTCCAAACTTTTCATGACACGTTGCCCTCTATTCTTTGAATTTGTACACAAACCTTGTTGTTTTGGCAAGAGAAAATAAAGATGTATCGATGATATTTTAGCTCTTCACAAAAAGTCTGTATTTCCTTAGCTACATGGATATATGTGATGTTTGCCTTGAACTACAGTCACTCAAGAGCATATTAGAATCATGTGCAGAAAATATTGGTAAATCTGAATCTGTGTCCCCTTCGATTTTATTTAAACATGCCATACTGGAATGGCTTGTGCTTTCTGAAATGCTAAGTCAATGCATAGTCTGGGTTTATAGATTAGTATGACGGGGACCTAAGGCAAAACTCCTCTGCCTTCAAAATACTGGGCACCTTTCATATAATGCTAATGTCTTCTTTGTCCCTTCTCACCAGGCTTCTAGTCTCTCATGAGGCTACTCTCAGCTCAAACTCATCGACTTATTTTTCTAATTTTGTTGTGGGAGGCTAGCTAAAGGACATACTCCCTGAAGCATGTGGGAAATCCAATTGTATTTCTGTAGCTTTATTCCTCATAAAAGAGGCTTTTTTTCCAGAAAATAATGAAGTAAAACACAAGGTGAAATTGGAGTAACTAGTCTTGATCATTAAAACTCTGTTACCAAGTAATTTGCAGTATAATTATAGACTTTTTCTTGTTCACTATTCATGTGTATGATTATTCCTTTATTTATCTTGATTTTGTTTAGTAACATTACGACAATAAGACTGACATGTAATAGTTACTCTCTAACCCTGGTTAACCAAACAAACTGAAGGATTTGGTATTGTTGATTCCATGAAGGTTGAGTGGTATTTTCCTTTTTTCAGTTGTAACTTTTCTCATTATTTGATGAGTACTTATGAAGTTACTTACACTCTTTAAAGAGGGAGGGTCACGTATTCTGAAATTGCTATGCCATAGATTTATCCAAGTAAAATATTTCAGACCCTCATGTTTTAAGTTGCATTGAATTTCTGCTTAGGGTGATCAATGTCCGTCAGGAGAGGTTTTACCTACAGCTGGTGAACATTGGACAGCCTGCAGAGTGCTAGTTGCTTATTCGGTTTTAATATGACAGGAAGGAAAGAGTATCAGCAAGAGCCATGTAAAGAAATGTGTGTTACTTGTGCCACTTGACTGGCTCTATCTAGGGTCAGTTAATGGGATGAATATCATAACTGAGTCATTGAATATTGTCTTAGACACTTTGGTGTGACAGTGGAGACAAGAAATTGTGGAGCTTTGAGGCCTGTACATTTCATGTACAATTTTCTATCATTCTTGAATTGATGAAACAGTTATGGGTGTGTATTAGTTTGCATTCTCCCAAGAAATAAAACCAATTCAATATATACAGTTGGCTCATTGGTTACAGAGGCTGAGAAATCTCAAAATGTGCAGTCAGCAAGCTGGAGATGCAGGAGAGAAGGTGGTGTAGCTCTAGTCTTTGCCTGAAGGCAGGAAATCAGGACCCCCACTGGACAACAGTCAGACAGAGAGCTGATTCTCCCTTACTCTGACCTTTTGTTCTATTCAGATTTTCAACTGTGTCTTCATCTACTTAGGCTTCTATAATAAAATACCATAGACTGGATAGCCTATAAGCAACATAAATTTATTTCGCAGAGTTCTGAACATTGTAAAATACAAGATCAAAACTCCAGTAGATTTGGTGTGCAATGACAACCTTATTCTTTGTTCATAAATGGCTGCTTTTGTGTCCTTAAATGGTAGAAGGCAAGGAAGCTCTCAGAGATCTCCGTAGGGCACGAATCCCAAAGGCCTACCTCAATATATCATTACATAGGTTTCACCATCTTAACTGGGGTCGGGAGCACCAACATTCAGTCTATAGTAAAAGGATGGAGTTGCCTACCCTCGCTGGGGAGCGAAATCTGCTTTACTCAGTTTACTGAGTCAAATATCAATTTCATCCATAAACGCACACACACAATGGGTGAGACATTTAACCAAAGAGCTGAACAATCTGTGTCCCCGTCACATTAGCACATAAAATTAACCATCACAGGAGGAGTAACTATGGTCAGGATTAAGGTCTTTTAAAATAGTTTGTTTAACTGAGCTTCCTCAAGGTCGCTTCTCTATTGAAGATCCATGTACATTGCTATGGAAAGCAATTTGTCTCAGATCAATTCAATTTACCACACATTTGCTCTGCCCCTGCACTTACAGAATACAATACTAAACTATATGAGAACAGGAAGGGGCGCAAGTCTTAAAAGTTTATAATCTGGCATTGAAAGATCAATATCATCTAATTGCAGTGAGAGGCAGAATATAATGTGACAGAAAATAGGTGCAAACTGCTCCCAAAGGGAGACAATAGAAAGAAGAAATTATGTCTACTGAGTCAAAGAACATATTTAGGTAAGGTCTGAATTGCCTGGGTTTGGAGGATAAAAACCAGAGCTTAAACATGGTTGATTTTATATTATGAAAACTAATCCACATTGAGGTAAATCTGTGCTGAAGCCCAGAAAATTCCCTGGATGAGTAAAAGTGAATTGTCTCTGAAGGCAAAAAAAGATCTCTATTCCTATCATGGGATTTGCAGGAAGACTTTTTGGGGAACTATTTTGATGGAACCCTCCAGGAATTCCCTGATCACCCATAGCTAGGGTATTTCTCATCCCGTACCTATTTCCAATCATAAGATGTGGTCATTTAGAAAGTTGGGTGCTCAGTGAATGCCAGTGACCAAGGAAAGAATGTGAGTCCAAGAGGAGTCTTGAAATACAACTATTGGCTATTTCTCTAGTAGAAAGTGTTTTCTCTACTGTACAGAAGTAATGTTATGTTCTGAAGCATTAAGCCTGGAATAATGTTAAAATGAGTGTCTCCTGGTTACAATGTATTTCTGTGATAAGCAGTAAAACATTTATTCAGAAAGCATAATTTTTGTAATTAGCTTTCATATTAAGTGGAAAATTATTGCACAGAGGTTCTTCCTGTCTCGTAGATTGTGATAGCATAAGACTGCACCAATCAATGATTCTGCAGTAATTAATATTTAATTTTTATTGATTCTGCCTCATAATTTTGATCCTTTATGATTAATGGTGACAGCAACTATGAACAGGATGGCAGAAGGGGATATAAAAGATAGGTTTTTAGCATGGTAATATAGAAGGATAAGGAATAAACAAAATATAGATGTTCTTTACCACAAATAAATTCTAAAGGGGGAAATGACAGTTTCTACTAAAATTCTTAATGTATATCATTTATTCAGTAGCTATTTTGCACTGGGTTTGGGGCTAGGCAGTTAAGCATTAGAATTACAATATTATTTACCAGATTTTAAAGGGAATAATCCAGGAGAAAAATTGTTGCCTTTGCCCATTTACACAGAGAGCAGATGATGGAGCTGAGATTCACATGCAAGTTCAATCTCACTTCACT
The DNA here is from genome assembly GCF_006229205.1 of Suricata suricatta. Classification (NCBI taxonomy): domain Eukaryota; kingdom Metazoa; phylum Chordata; class Mammalia; order Carnivora; family Herpestidae; genus Suricata; species Suricata suricatta. Next base: position 16,368,058 of record NC_043708.1, on the reverse strand, counting down.
TTTTCCAAAACTCATATTCTTTTCAATATATGTTGATCTCATGCAGTGAAGTCAGCCCCAATGTTGCATATTTTCTCAATGAGATAGATATCTCTTGCCTTCATTTATTTTTGTGTATGCTCTCTTTATCTTTGACTTGGCCAAAACTGAGTAGTCATACCGGAAGGAATATATTTTCTCTGTTTGTTACTCTTATTTTCCACTTGTGCTAGTTGTCAATTTACCATCCTTCCACCTTATATTCACCCTGTTTTCCCAGCTTTGTGATATGGCTGATCTCTGCAAACAATTCTCCCTTGTCAACTGGCACATTGGTAGGCTTTTTCAATAGAAGGCACCAGAAGGATCTACTGAAAAGCTAGAAGCAAGAGCTTGTCTAACTCAGGTGCTTTTCTTTGTCATTCTCTCTTTCTCCCTCCCTCCCCTCTCTTTCTTTCCTTCCTTCTTCTGCTTTTCTAAATAAATCCCAGCAACTAGAATAATGTGAATATTCAAATTAAGTGGATATACATCATAGAGGGATTAGAGGTGGTTCATGGGCCTGAAGAACAGAAATACATGTCTGGGAATCATGGGGAATAAAGTTTGTCTTAATATAAATAGTGATGTTGTTACAATAAAGGGATATCAACAAGAAACAAGATATTGGTGCATGTGGGTAATTCCTTATAGACAAACAGTACTCAGTAATAGCTATGAGTGAGTGAGTCAGAGTACATGCCCAATGAATGGATGTTGCAGAGTCTATTCAAATGCCAGATGAGGACTTTGGTGGTCATATCTGTTCTGATCCTTTGAAGGCTTAGATTTTATCATTTTATTTTATTTTATTTACATAGGACAATAATCTATTGTGAAAATATTTACTGTCTTTTTAAATACCTGATTTTTCACATGGACCTTGTCATTGCTTTTGTGTTATTTTTTTATTTCTACCCATGTTTTTGAAGCTATGTCAGTTTTATCAGAGAAGTACTGAATCAGGATACAAGTTCTAATTTCTAATTTTCAGTCTCAGTCATCAGAAAATACATGGCTGCTTGGTGGGAGAATTCTGGATTTTTATATGAACCTTTTATTGTCTGAATTTCAGTTTTTCCTCATTGTCTCGTTTCTCTAACAAATATTACCCATTCTCCAGTGTTTAGTAGACAATAAATCAGTGTTGTGACTAACTGAGTAGTCATACTGGAAGGAATATATTTTCTCTGAAGTTTTGGAATTTGGGTTAATTTTACTTATTTGACCCCTAAACAAAATCAGCCTTAAAATAAATGTGATATGAAACAAACTAACAATAGTACAAATCAACTGTCTAAGGGAGAAATAATATAGTGGGTACAAATCACTATAGGTAAAGTGAGAACACCTTCTGACTATTTAGGCCTTTGAGTTTTTCTCTCCTTTGCTCCAGCACATGCATTTCTTGTCAGCAGCACAAATGTATCTCCTTTGGTCCAAGAGATGATTTAGTTTCCAGAGCCAGGAGGAAATCTTGTTGGATTGTAGAATTTCAAGAGATCTTCCAGTTTGGAATTTACATACCAGAATTGGCCAATGGTCTATCCAGTTGGGCATCCTGCTTCCTACGGAGGCTAATGGTGGATATTTTAGGAGAAAGCCATAAACTCACCATGATGTACCTAACTGAGAAATACAGCATTGCCAAGGAGATTTCTTCTTAACTCTGATAGCTGGTTAGTTTATTCCATGGTGCCTGAGGCCTGATAACTATTTATCTCTATACTACTGTTAAAGAGAAACTCTTATTTTTCCTAAGAACAGACTATTAAATTTCTCATAAGCGTCTAATCTTTAATTGA
>NC_043708.1:16356920-16366135 GCF_006229205.1 Suricata suricatta | reverse complement strand
ATATATATATATATATATATATATATATATATATATATATATATATATATCCTAGAAGTCAACATACAAAAATACTCTGTAATTAGGTACAGAATGTATTATCGGGTTATTAAGATACAAGGAGAGAAAGTTCAATGCATGACTTGTGAATGTTTCAAGTGCACTTTGTACTATTTGCTTAAACCTTTCAGGAACCTCATATTTCTTTGCTAGAAGAAAATTGCCACTAAGCTAGACTACATTAATATGAAATATGTTTAACAATGTCCTTGCTTGGAAACTACTAACAACGTGTTAACAGTTTTCCAGGACACGGTGGACAGTGTATTTTATTTTTTTGACAACAGGGCTGCAAACCACTTTATGCAGCTCTGTACAACGTTGTTAAGCCATTGGTGGAAGGACCGTAAGTAAACAATCTATGTCATCAAAGGACTCAGCGCACTGTCATCACCTATTAGAATTTGAGCAGTGTGAGCAAGGTCAAAATCTTGCATTAGTACTTTGTGCTTCTGTGGGTTAACTGCTACTCAGGCTTGGAGAACCAGCATTTACATTTGCTGGCAGACTAATTAAGGCCAAACGAATTCTCTCCTCATCATTTTTTTATACTTGCATTTATAATCCAAGCTATGCTTGGATTAGTGGAGAGAAGGCCTAGGAGAAACATGAATCCTTTAATGATTCTCTGATTCTTTTTACAAAACAGCTGGACCTATTTTGAGTGAGAAGCCATACACTATTTCTAAGAAATAACCAAATATTCAGTCAAATGCTACAGTTTGGTTCTTTGGATGGAAACATGTCAATAATCCAATATTTTGTTTGTTAACATGACCTAAATGACCAAACGAGGGCTTATTTAGACAGCATAGAATGGACGTCAGAGGCATAGGACTTCTAAAAGGATGCCCTGGGTTTGAGTATATGTCATAGGCAGTCATTGCTACGTGGGCATCAGGCAAGTTGCCTATCTTCTATTAGTTTACTTCTCACAGGTGCTATTCAAGGATTAGAAATTCTAACATTGGAATGCCTGGGTCACTCAGTCAGTGAAGTGTCCGTCTTTAGCTCAGGTCATGGTCTTACGCTTCGTGGGTTCCAGCCCCGTGTCGGGCTCTGTGCTGACAGCTCAGAGCCTGAAGTCTGTTTCAGATTCTTTGCCTCCCTCTTTCTCTACCCTTTCCCCTCTCAAACTCTGTCTCCCAAAAATAAATAAAAATTAAAAAAAGAAATTCTAACAGCACTTTCTAAATCATTGCTCTTATTATTACTACTGTTATATTTTTTATAAATTTAAATTACATTATTAATATGAATCAGAGAATTACATAGACATAATTTATCCTACAATTAAGCTAGTTAGTTTTGAGAACCAGTGAATTGTTTAGAAATAAAAAAATAAAATAAAATCTTGATAATAACACTATTTTGCACTCCCAAGTTCCTTTAGGAGAATGATCTGAACATTCTCCAGAACTGGTAGGAGGGCGCACTTGGCTGACAAAAAGCTTCCCACCATGTCCCTTCCACTGAGAGTGGACAGAACATTTCTGCTTGAATGGCTTTGGAGCTGTATGTTTCTGGAAATATCATCATTAAATTATTTTAAAGTGGATATCATCATCTGTATGCCCAGAATGTGCAGTATATAGACCCTTAGTAGATTTCAACAAGTTGATTAAAAATTGTTTCTTTATTCACACTTTTAGTTGTGACACAATTCTGCCATACAGACACTGCCTTCACTGCCCTTGAGGAGAAACACAGAAATCCACAAATGTGAATATTAACAGATTTAACAAAATTTTAAAGTGAACCCAGCATGCACTGGCATAGTTAGCATGAGGACACTTGGTTGTACACTGTCACCTGCATAAATAGCATCTCCTGGGTTGGGTATAGAATCTGGTACAGGGACCCCTGGGTAGCTCAGTGGGTTAAGAACTGGCTCTTGGTTTTGGCTCAGGTCGTAATCTTACAGTTCTTGTGTTCAAGCCCTGCCTTGTCTCTATGCTGACACTGTGGAACATACTTGGGATTCTCTTTCTCTTTCTCTCTCCCTTTACCCCACTCCCCCCAATAAATAAATTAATACAGGTTAAAAACAGAATAATCTGGCACAAAACTAATGCTTTATGATTATCCCTTGAACACACATATATACACACACACACTTGTACTCCCAAATATAGTCTCACCACATACATACCCCATCAATATCTATTATATTCATAGAGGATTATTTGACTACTGTATTTACTCATCTTTTAAATGTTAATTTTGACTTAAAAACTTGTGCTCCATCAATGGAGATTTAAGGAAACAATAAAAAAAAAACTAATAGGCAACCGACAGAATGGGAAAAGATAGTGGCAAATGACATATCAGATAAAGGGCTAGTACCCAAAATCTACAAGGAACTCACTCAACTCCATACCCGAAAAATGAATAATCCAGTGAAGAAATGGGCAGAAGACATGAACAGACACTTCTCCAAAGAGGACATCCAGATGGCCTACAGACACATAAAACGATGCTCAGCATCACTCATCATCAGGGAAATACAAATCAAAACCACACTGAGATACCACCTCACACTGGTCAGAGTGGCTAAAATGAACAAATTAAGAGACTATAGATGCTGGCGAGGATGTGGAGAAACGGGCATCCTTCTACACTGTTGGTGGCAATGTAAAATGGTGCAGCCGTTCTGGAAAACAGTGTGGAGGTTCCTCAAAAAAAACTATCTATACAACTCCCCTATGACCCAGCAATAGGGATTTACCCAAAGGATACAGAAATGCTGATGCATAGGAGCACATGTACCCCAATGTTCATAGCGGCACTTTCTACAATAGCCAGATCATGGAAAGAACCTAAATGTCCATCATCTGATGAATGGATCAAGAAGATGTGGTATATATACACAATGGACTACTACAAGGCAATGAGAAAGAATGAAATCTGGCCATTTGTAACAAAGTGGATGGACCTCAAGGGTGTCATGCTAAGTCAGGCAGAGTAGGACAGATACCATATATTTGCACTCATTGGTCTAACAGGAAAAACCTAACAGAGGGCCATAGGGAGGGGAAGTGGGAAAGAGAGTTGGAGAGAGAGAGGGACACAAACCATGAGAGACTATTGAATACTGAAACAAACTGGGGGCTGAAGGGGGAGGGGGAGAGAGGAAGGGGGTGATGGTCATGGAAGGGGGGCACTTGTGGGGAGAAGCACTGGGTGTTATATGGAAACCAATTTGACAATAAACTATTATTAAAAAAGAAAAAGACCAAAAAATTATGAAAATAAGAAACAAACAAAAAAAGGAAAAATAAAACAAACAAACAAAAAAAAAACCCTCCAACAATTCAGCCAACCCAAAGACTTTAATGCTATTTATACCTTAGGGTATTTTCTCTAGTGGTTATTTTTTTTAATGTGAGATAATCTTTCTTGTAATTGCTGTAATAATTTATACGTAATTTTTATGCTCACTTTTGGTATCATTATACCAATATTAAAGAACAATATAATATTTAATTTGGTGAATGGATCTTGAAATATATGGACTCAGAGCATTTGCTTTTAAAAAATAACTTTGCTCTCTCTCAATAAACATTAAAAATTAAAAACAAATAAGTTTGAAATGAAAATCTTCAGGAAGAAAAGTTTTTCTCCAATGCATTTACTTTCAGAAGCTGGGTCCCAGAAATGAAATCCCTTGTCAAAAGATAAAACAATATAAATTTTTGATACATGAACTTTCTTTTTTTAAATTTTATTATCTATTTTTGAGAGAGAAAGAGAGTGCAAGCAAGGCTGGGGCAGAGATAGAGGGAGGCACAGAATCCCAAGCAGGTTCTAGGCTCTGAGCTGTCAGCACAGAGGCTGATGTGGGGCCAGAACCCATGAACAAGAGATCATGACCTGAACCAAAGTTGGACGTTTAACGGACTGAGTCAGCCAGACACGCCTCCCCTTTTACATGAACTTTTAAAAGCTATTCTTTTGCTTATACCATCATTTCTTAAACCTTGCAGCTCTGGCAAGGATGAGTGTTGAATTTGGGTAACACAGTTCACAACTATTTGATTGTTATAATATTTGCACAATTTTCATGTATTGTATTTCTATTATTTTTCTTTTGTAAATTGCATAAATCATTTTCTTATTATTCTCAGTGCTTTTCTTATTGCTGTTTCTTACCTGTTCTTTATTGAAGGTGTTATCCCTCAGCTCCCTGTGCTGCAACTATATTCTTCTGATTTGTTCTTGTTATCATTATTTTTGGCGTGTAGGCATTCTTGATCACCGTGGAGTCAAATCTCATCCTTTGCAATCAAATCTAGGATTTTTAAAGATTATATTTTAACAAAATTATATTTTGAGCAAAAATCAGTTTTCCCATTTTTCCCACCTACCATCCCCACATCTGGCAACCGCCATTCAATACTTTGTATCTATAAGCTTCGTTTATATATTTAGAATACACCTATACAAGAGATTATACAGTCTGACTTGTCTGACTTGTTTCACTTAGCATAATGCCCTCAAGATCCAAACATATCTTTACAAATGACAAGAGTTTATTCTTTCTGATGGCTATATAATATTCTATTTTACATATAAACAACACTTTTTTCTCCACCTATTCATTCATGGATAAACAGGGGTTGTTTCCATATCTTTTTTTTTTTTTGTAGTTTTTTTTTGTAGTTTTGATGGTTTTTCTTTTTTTTTTTGGTAGTTCTGTACGAATTTGAGGATAGTTTGTTCTAACTTTGAGAAGAATGCTGGTGCAACTTTGATGAGAATTGCAATGAATGTGTAGATTGCTTTGGGTAATAAAGACATTTTCACAATGTTAGTCTTTTTTGATAATAGCCATTCTAACTTATGTGAGGCCATATGTCATCATGGTTTTGATTTGCATTTCCCTGATGATTAATGGTGAAGAGCATCTTTTTATATACCTGATGGTTATTTGTATGTCTTCCTTAGAAAGATGTTTATTCTGATATTCTTCTCATTTTTAATTGGATTGTTTATATTTTCTCCCATTGAGTTGTACGAGTTCTTTCTAGATTTTGAATTGTAGCCCCTAAATAGGTACATAATTTGCAAATATTCTCTCCCATTTAGTACTTTGCATTTTCATTTTATTGAAAATTTCCTTTGTTGTGCAGAAGCTTTTTAGTTTAATGTAGTCCCACTTGCTTATTTTTGTCTTTGGTGTCAAATTCAAGGAACTATTCCCAAGACCCAAGTCAAAGATCTTACTACCCATGTTTTCTTTTATGCTTTCTGGCTTTACATTCAAGTCTAACCCATTTTAAATTAATTTTTTTTGTATATGGTGTATGACAGTAATCTAGTTTCATTATTTTGCATAAGGCTATCCAGTTTTCCCAAAACCGTTATTGAAGAAACTGACATCCCCATTGTATATTCATGGCCTCTTTTTGTAAATTATATGACTATTATGTGTGAGTTTCTTTTTGGGCCCTGTATTCTATTCTATATGTCTGTTTTTATGCCAATACCGTACTCTTTTTAATTACTATATTTTTGTTATAGTTTGAAAAAAGCGAGTGCAATGCCTCTAGCTTTGCTTTTCTTCCTCAAGGTTTCTTTGAATACTTGGGGCCTTTGGTTCCATATAAATTTTAGGATTTTTTTGTTCTATTTCTCTGAAAGATGCCATTGGAATTTTGATAAGGATTGTATTGAAACTGCTTATTACTAGTACGGATATTTTAATGATATAAATTCTTCCAACCCATAAGCAAAGTATATCTTTCAATTTATTATTGTCTTCTTCAATTTTTAAAATTAATATCATGTAGTCTTATACTTTCTTGGTTAAATTTACTCCTTATATATTATTCTTTTTCATACAATTATAAATGGAATTGCTTCTTAATTTCACTTTTTGTTAGTTTAATATTAGTGATTAGAAACACAACAGATATTTCCATATTGATTTTATATCCCGCAAAGTTTGTTTATTAGTTCTAACAGTTTTTTGATGGAGTCATATTCTATATGTGAATATCATGTCATCTGCAAATAGTAACAATTTTACTTTTTTTCTTTTCCAATTTGGATGCATTTTACTTTTTTTTTTTGACAAATGCTCTGGCTAAAACTTCCAAAACTATGTTGAATGAAAGTGGCAAGAGTGGGGTGGGCATCCTTGTTGCATTTCTAATATTTGAGTAACAGCTTTCAGCTTTTCACTGTTAAGCATATGTTAGCTATGGGCTTGCCATATATGATTTTATGTTGAGGATGTTCCCTCTATTCACAGTTTGTTAAGGGCTTTTATCATAAAGGGCTGTTGAATTTTTCCAATGTTTTTCAACATCTATCGAGATGATCATATGACTTTCATCTTTCAATTTGCTAATGTGGGATACAATACTGACTGCTATGCAGATGCTGAACTACCCTTGCATTCCTAGAATAAGTCCCAATTGATCATGGTGTATGACCATTTTAATGTACTTTTGAATTTGGTTTGCTAACATTTTGTTGAGGACTTTTGGTATCTATGCTCATCAGGAATATTGTTTGTGATTTTTTTTCCTTGTAGAATCCTTGTGTAGTTTTGGTATCAGGCAATAGTGGACTTCTAAAAATAATTTGGAAGAGTTCCCTCCTTTTCTATTCTGGAAGAGTTCAAGAAGAATTCTTTAACTGTTTGGAAGAATAAACCAGTGAAGCTGTCTGGTCTTGGACTTTTGCTGTTGAGAGGTTTTTGATTACTGACTCAATCTCCTTACAAGTAACTGGTCTATTCAGAATATTTATTTCATCATGATTTGATCTTGGTAGATTTGTGGGGTTTTAGTAATATACCCACTTATTCTAGATTGCTTAATTTAGATATAATTTTTCATAATAGTGTTTTTTTAATTCTTTGCATTTCTGTGATATCACTCGTGATGTCTCCCCTCTCATTTCTGACTGTATTTATTTGGATTGTCTCTTTCTTGGCGATTCTAGATAAAGGTTTATCAGGTTTGCTTATTTTTTTAAAGAATAAACTCTTACTCCCATTTTTCTTTGCTATTGCCTTTTTAGTTTTCTATTTCATTTAGTTATGTTTTAATCTTTATTGCCTTCACTGTACTAACTTTCAGCCCAATAATTATTTTAAGACTAGTTTTAAACATAGTATCTCCTTAAACACATATTTAACATTCTCCAATCTTGTTTCAAAGGAAAAAAAGTTTCAAAAGAAAATAATTTGTAAATAATCTTTTCTAAAATATTGTATTTCCCAGAAGGAGAATATGTATGCCAACTGAAATTCAATTAATTGACATAATTTTGTTCTGTTTTTATTTCTTATTTCATAAGTGTATTCTATATGCTTTTTGTTCTTTCCTTTTGTATTTGCACAAAAAAATACTTTGTATTTTCAATCCCCAGTTGTCCAACATTTTTTATAGAAGTGAAACCTTGTACAAAGAACATCAGGATTTATCTTGAAATAATAGTGACAATCATGCCGAATGTGATTGAAGCTAATATTATTTCAGACCGACCAGTTTGTGACTGCATTTTGTATATATTACTATTGGAGTGTCAGCTCAAAGTGGGAGGATTTTGAAGGTCTTCTTTACCTCTCCCATCCTAGTCTCTAGGATAGCGCCTGGAGACATCCAGAATATATTTACTGAATATTGCTGAAAATGTCCTCAAACAATGCAACAATGAAGATATTATTAATTTCTCCTTATTTTACTGCTTGGAAAGGAATGAAACATCTGAACAGAAGTTTAGATAGATTTTACATTTCTCCAAAGCTACAAGAGAGACTTGAGGCAAGTCTGATATTTGAATCTGTTGAACGATGCTCCTGGAAAGTTACCTTCAGGTCTTATAAATGCACAGTATTTTGTGCCAATTACTTAAACCTGGTGTGCGAGTGAGCATATAGCAGATTCTCTTGGTTAATTAGGAGTTGGGGGATAGGAGGCTATATAACAGGAGCCAGAAATCAAACCTAAGTCTAATTGTAGCCATCTGTTTCCCTATAATCTACACTGCCTTGCATGGAAAAATGAGATGGTGTTGCGAATGTAAATTCTGTATGTTATCCAATGTTCACAGTATGACTGTGTGTGGGTATGTACATGTGTGCATTTGTGTATGTATAAGAGAAATAAAGCATATTTTTGGAGTGAAGTAGAATATATTTTAAAATAATTTTCTCACAGATTATTCCATCTCTCAGAATGTGAATCACGCATCCAGCTCAAATTTACATCTTTCATAGTATATTTATTACCATCTACCCTGTAAACATGGTTTCTCAGATATCGTTGTGCCCATGTCACAATCAATCCATGTATCTTCTTTTTATCACAATATAAGGCATTATTTTAGGGGCTAAGAGGTTTGCTTTAAGGCCCTGATAGTGAGCATTCCAAAAAATGAAGAAGTGTATCTTGTTCAATATATACTAGTAATATTGTCAAGTCTTAATAAATGTTTGCTGAAGTAAAGTGTGGAAAATGTACCAACTGTACTGATTATAAAACAACATTTGGTAAACAACATTTATCAAAAATGCTTGTATGTGCAGCACTGTCCAGGTGTTTTAGAGATACAAATGCCTCTAATCCCCACAATAATCCTACCAAATAAATACTACTATTATCATTATCATGTTCCCAATAATGAGATTAAGATAAGATAATATACCCAAGATGATACAGCTAGTCAGAAGGAAAACTGGGAGTTAAAATAAGACCCTGAGCGCCTGGGTGGCTCAGTCTGTCGAGTGTTCAGCTCTTTATTTTGGCTCAGGTCATGATCCCAGGGTGATGGAATTGACACCACATCAGACTGTGCAGAGTGCAGATTAAGATTAGGATTCTGGGATTGTGATACCTCGAGGGTGTCATGCTAAGTGAAATAAGTCAGGCAGAGAAGGACAGATACCATATGTTTGCACTCATAGGTCTAACAGGAGAACAGGAGAAACCTAATGGAGGACCATGGGGAGGGGAAGAGGGAAAGAGAGTTGGGGAGAGAGAGGGATGCAAAACTTGAGAGACTATTGAATACTGAAAACGAACCGAAGGTTGAAGGGGGAGGCGGAGGGGGGAAAAGAGGTGGTGGTGATGGAGGAGGGCACTTGTGGGGAAGAGCACTGGATGTTATATGGAAACCAATTTGACAATAAACTATTTAAA
>NC_043708.1:16354455-16356820 GCF_006229205.1 Suricata suricatta | reverse complement strand
TGTGTGTGTGTGTGTGTGTGTTTAATTTTTATTCGTGTCACTGAAATGGTAAAAAATGTGCTTATTACTAAGGCTATGTTTATTCCCTGATTATGGTGGCCATCAGGAAGGATAGGGTAACCATGAAAACAGAATAGAATGAGGAGTCTGTAGGCATGGCTTCACGCCAGAGCTTTGAAATTACCCAGCTAGGTGCTCTCTGCCCAGTTTAATCTTCAGTAATATGAGAATTAAATGATCTCTAGAGGTCTATTTTTTCCTACACAATCCAATAATATTTTGTCCTTTGAAACATTATTTGGCATTTCTGAAAAGTTCACTCAGCATATTCAATATAATAGCTTTATAGAAAGGAATTCCAGTATGTGTGTGTGTGTGTGTGTGTGTGTGTGTGTGTGTGTGTGTGTATCTGTCTCTGTATGTCTATTATGTGGTTTAGTTCTTAGGTTTATGTATTTTTATATGTTTGAAACACTTGCTATATAGTAGATGTCCTCCAAATAAACATCTCTCAAGCTTTAGAGATCTCCTTCCTTCCTTCTTCTCCTTCCCTCATGTAAGAACAGCACAGTGATGTAAAAGAGTGAAAAGCATTGAAATTTGTTAACATGAATTGCACCATTAGGAGCAATCTTTCTGAAACTTCTGCATCTGATTATGATAATTAGTATCATAGCCATGAATTATCTAGTCATTAAGCCAAATATCTTGTTATTACAGAATCATAGGTATGGATTATCCAATCATTAAACCATTTATATTATTATCATTATCCAATCATAGAGAACACTTCTTAAAACTGTAGCTCTCTGAAGGCATCAGCACAATGCTCAAGGAGTCAACCCCCAAAGGGACAAGATGCCAGACAGGGTGAGATGTCCTGTGGGAAACCTGATATTCCCCAGTGCTTTCTTTTTAAATCCAAGGAAATAGCAAGAAATGAGTTAAAAAGTCTAAGTGAAAAATTTGATAGAATCAGTTTCAGGGAGAGAAAAAAAAAAAAGAAAATGTATGGCCAATTGAGGAGAAGTTACCTTGGCAAACATCCTTAGATATTACTTCTGGTTCCTGGAAGGTTACTTCCTAGAGTCAATGCAATACAAGTGGACCAGACCTCAGACTGGAATCATCTTATTACACATTGAATTAAAGTGATCTTCCAGAAGAAAATAAGATCTTCACTGGGAAGAAAACCAAACCAAAACAAGACAAAAACACAATATCTAGAGACTTTGCAATATTTCGTATATTTGGTCTAGAATTTAAAAATAAACTACATACATGCCTGAAGACAGGAAGAAATGATTCAAAACGACCCAAAATTCAGACAATAGAGGCAGATAGGCCATCATGTCTTGAAGTTAGTCGTGAACTTTAAAATAGGTATAAAAAAACTGATCAAAAAAGTAGAACACAAAATGAAACGGTTTGCCAGAGTACTGCATTCTATGTAAAGTGGATGACATTAAACTAGAATCAAAACTATAATAACTAAAATGTATTAAATGAACTAAGTAACAAATTAGAAACAATAAAAGAACAATTAGTGAGCTGGAATCTAGCTAAATAAAAATATATCTGAACAGATAAAAGGAATGAAAAAAATTAAATAAATAAATAAATACATCTAAAAAAGATGTTATACTGTTATATGAAACAATTAAAAGTTTTAGTCTCCATAAGGTTAAAGTAGAAGCAAAGGAGAAATAGAATGAGACAAAAACAGTATTTGAAAATTATTTGGAAAGATTTTTTTGTTGTTTTTGAGAGGGGGTGAGAATACATGCATGCTCCAGGGGAGGACCACAAGGGGAGAGAAAGAATCTTAAGCCTGCTCCTTACTCAGTGCAGAGCTCAATACAGGACTTGATCTCATGACCCTGGGATCATGACCTGAGTTAAAATCAAGAGTCAAATGCTTAAACAATCCAGGAGCCCCTAGAAAATTTTTTTTCCAAAATTGTTGAAAGATATCCAACCACAGATTCTCAAAGATTTACTAATGCAAAACAGAATATTTACCATAAAACCATACTGAGGTATATCATTCCAAAATTGCTGAATGCCAAAGATGAAGAGTAAATTTTTAAAGCAAGACACAGTGTCTTTAATGGAGCAATAATAAAACTAATGGCTAGCCCTTCAATAGAAATAAATTCAAATTAAGTCTTTAATTACCAGACCAAATTAGAACAAAAACAAGTGTATATATATATATACATTATATATATATATATACATTATATATATATATATATACAAACAAGTGTATATATATATATACAATATATATATATATATCCTATAACAAGATAGGTTGGAATTCAAAGGAAGAAAAAGACATGTGATGCAAGTACCATCAAAA
>NC_043708.1:16271423-16354355 GCF_006229205.1 Suricata suricatta | reverse complement strand
TATATATATATATATATACAAACAAGTGTATATATATATATACAATATATATATATATATCCTATAACAAGATAGGTTGGAATTCAAAGGAAGAAAAAGACATGTGATGCAAGTACCATCAAAAAGAAACTTTGGGTATGTCTGGGTGGCTTAGTCAGCTAAGATTTGATTCTTGATTTTGGCTCAGGACATGATTTCATGGTTTGTGAGTTTGAGTCCTGCATTCAGCTCTGTGCTGACAAAGTGGAGCCTGCTTGGGAATCTCTCCTTCTCTCTCTGCCCCTCATCTGCGCTCTCTCTCTCTCTCCCTTTTTTTTTCAACATAAATAAATAAATTAGAAAAAAAAAAAAAAAAGGCACCTGGGTCAGTTAGGCAACCAGCTTCAGATCAGGTCATAATCTCACAGTTCATGAGTCCGAGCCCCACATCTGACTCTGTGCTGACAGCTCAGAGCCTGGAGCCTGTTTCGGATTCTGTGAGTCCCTCTTTCTCTGTCAGTTAGGCAACCAGCTTCAGATCAGGTCATGATCTCAGGGTTCATGAGTCCGAGCCCCACATCTGACTCTGTGCTGACAGCTCAGAGCCTGGAGCCTGCTTCGGATTCTGTGAGTCCCTCTTTCTCTGCCCCTCCCATGCTTGCACTCTGTCTCTGTCTGTCTCTTCCTCCATCTCTGTCTCTCTCTAAGATAAATAAACATTTAAAAAGAAAGAAAGAAATATAAATAAATAAATAAGAATCTTTGCATAGCCACATTAATACTAGATCAAATAGCTCTGAGATATAATATTTTTACAAAAACCTATATCTTAAAGATAAATTGGACAATCTACTGAAATAATTCAACATTAAAAATTTGTAGGCATTTAATAACATAGCCTCAAAAAATGAAAGAAAGCAAAACAAACCAACAGAAATTAAGGGAAAATAAATACATCTGCAATCATATGGAAGTTTTTAAATTACCTTCCTCAAATACTGATAGAGCAACCAGGCAGATATCTGCAAGGGTATATATATATAATAAGCCAAGTTGACTTCATTGACATGTATAGAACCTGACTTCTCAAACTGCATAACACACATTTATTTTTTTCAAGTGCACATGGAACACTTATAACATTCAGAATATGCCGGGGTGTAAAGCACATTTCAAGGAATCTTTAAATAAATTCCTCATTTGCCTTGACATGATTCATTAGTCTTGGATTTGAGTGTAAATCAAACTTTCTAGGCATGAATGGCTTTGTCCACCCCCAAGTTTATTTAGCTTTCAGAAAAGATACAAGACACACACTACAGCATAAATGGCAAAAGCCCCGTAGGAATCTCAGACATGTCTTCAGTGTGCTCTTGGGATGTGAATGACAGTGAGACACTGAGCTGAGTAGGCCTGAAACCACTTCAGCACAGGCAAGCCAGCTTCTCTGGGGGCTTTCTTTACCTTTTGTAACCGGTTATATGTGCCGTTTGGGACATGTGCCTCTCTCTCCTTTTTCAGAGTAGCTCAAATTCACCAATTGAAGGTTACTCAATAAATGGTCTCAACAATCAGGCGCATGTGTTTAGTCAAAGCATAGCATTTATTACAGGTCCAACTTGCTCCTATAAATTTCTTGACTTATTTTTGTAAAAGCATTCTAGAAAGCATACCCCTCAGGTGTTTCTGAGACTAAAGAAAAGAACACATAATAAAAAAAAATATAAAAAATAATAAAAAAGAAAAGGACACAGATCTACTATTAACTAACCCCACCACCAGTCAATCATTAATATAATGGTAATTATAATTTATACAAATATTTGGAAATTAAATCCTATATTTCTAAATAAACCAAGGAAGAATCAAAAGAGAACAGCAACAAAAAAAGACCAAGCCTGTAAGATTTAAGTGAAGTTATGTTTAGAAAGAAGATAGGACAAGAGGAACAAATCAAACCCAGTGAATAAAAAAAGAAGGAATATGTAAGATATATAACCAATGTACAATAGAAATCATAAAGCAAATGAAAGTTTTTTCTTTAAAAATGATATTAAAATTTCTACAATGAGTGATCAATAAAATGAGAATACACAAACAATATAAAAATCGTAAAAACATACATAACATCAAAACATATACAGAAATTAACAATATCAAAATTTTAAAAACATACATTAAAAACACGGAGATGGTACTATGAGTATTTGTATGGGATGTGTTTGTCGTAAAATCCAAAAACTATGGATGATTCAAGAAAGAAATATCTACCTTTACAATAATATTTGTGCATCCAAAAGCATGCAAATAGCTTTATATTAAATAATAAATATTGAAAACTGTCCCTTTGAGGTTAGAGGCAGAGTAGTCACCTTCTATGCAACATGGTACTGGAGATCCAGTTAGGTAATAAAGTGAGACAAGCTTAAATATGTAAAGAGTGGAGAGGAAGTAATAAAACTCTCATTAGTTAAAAATGCATTTTCTTCGTGCACATGGCTACGTAGGTAGGAATGCTAAAATGATTACAAAAAAGATTATTTGAAGCAATTTATAAATTGAGCAAGGCTGTTGAATCCACAATTGTGATAAATATATATTCTAGGTTACAGAATACCAAAGAGAAATTGGAAAATGGACATGAAAGCAATGTCATTTACAGCTGAATCAGAATCAAATACCCAAGATGAAATCTACTGGAAATTGTGTGGTGTGTACCAGAAAACTGCAACACATTTAGAGACTAATTAAAAAGACTCAAATAAATGAAGATATTTGCTAGTCTTTTTTAAAAAGTTTATGTTTTGAGAGAAAGTGAGTTTACACTCAGGTGGGAGAAGGTAAGAGAGAGAGAGGAAGAGAGAGAGCCCTAAGCAGGCTCCATACTGACAGCATGGAGCCCAACATGGGGCTTGATCCCTTAAACTGTGAGATCATGATGTCAGGTTAAATCAAGAGTGGTATATGTCTAACCAACTAAGCTTCCCAGGTACCCCAAGATTTGCTAGTCTTGGTAGGAAATTTCAAGTTTGTAAATATCTCAGTTTTCATATAATCTATGAGATCCCAATTAACATTGCAATAATTTCCCTGCCAAGAGGATGCCATTAATTATAGAGAAATTTGAAGAGCCAATCTAGCAAAGACAAAGAGAATTTACGGTACCAAGTATCAAGACTGCTTTTGTAACAGAAATCTCGATGGCACAGTATTGGCACAGGGAAAGATAGAGACTGATTAAACCAAATACAGAGTTTAGAGAAATGAGCACACCTACAGAGTTACTTGATATGGGACAGAGATGTCACTCCATTGCAATGAAGAGAGAATGGCCTGATTAGTAAGTGGTGCTGGGACAACTGAGTCATAATCACAATAAACATGGTTTCTATCTTAAACCTTTCACCATGTGACCTGAGGACTGGTCTTCAACTTGCATGAAAGATAAAACAACAGTGACAAAAACAACAAAAGACAATACCCAGCTTCTAGAAGACAACATTAGAACATGTGTTCATAACGTTCAGGAGACAAATATTTCCTAAACTGAACATGTAAAGGACTGGCTATAAAGGAAGAGACTGGAAATTCTGACTAAACATGTAAAACTTATTGTTTATTTAAGAGCAACATTGAAAGGATCAGAGCATGTGCCCTGGAGGAGAAGAAAATATTTGCAATATATGTATTTGTCAAAGGATGGGCATTTATAAAGACCTCATTACACCCATTAAGGAAAAAAAAAACTAAAGAAAAAACCTAAGTAAAAGACTGAGAAGTCCCTCCACAAATAAGTATATTCAAATATCCAATAAATATTTGAATGTGTTCAACTTCATTTGTTATTTGGCAAATGCAAATGAGGAGCACAATAAAACATAGTCACATAGCCCCACTTAAATAATAGAATAGCAAAACTAGCAAAATAAAATACTGAAAAACACCATGTATTGGTGAGGATGAGCTAAAATAGGAACTCTCATAAAATGTTATTGGGAATTTAATGAGTAGATCCATTCAGATGAGTTGCGTTTTTTTTTACTCTAAATTTTAATGTATGCATACTCCATGACTTATAAGTACACTTTTATGTATGTGTTCAACATAGCTGCATAAATATATCACTGACGAATAGGCACCAGAGAAGCATTATTCATCAATATTCCAATGGGGAAATAATGCAAATTCCCATCAAATGTAAAATGGCAGTTAGAATCTGTGGTCTACTCATTCTGCATAGTAGTAACATTATCATATTAAACATATATTTGCAGTAATATGCATGAATTTCACAGACACAAATTGAATAAAATAAAAAGACATAAGAGAATACATTCTCTGTGATTTCATGTAAGAATGAAATGGGTAAAACTAATTAATGGTTACAGAAATGAGAATGATGTTTATCTTTCAGGAGATAACACCTGGGTAGGCCTGAGGCAGTCTTCCAGAGAGCTGCTAATATTTTACTTCCCAATCCGGTAGTAGTTACACAGATGTGTTTCCTTTTCAATACTTATCAAATCATACTATTCTGATTTGTGCACCTTTCTTTATATGTGTTCTATTTCAGAAATAAAATATGACGAGAAATACTCAAAGACATTATGTTAGGAAGACTAACCAACATTGTTCTCTACAAACTTGAAGAACAGTGGGGTGGGATAGTTTTAATCCCTACTAACCAATTAGAAAATGAAAAATTACCTAGTTGTGTTATATAGGGAATTTGTGGATAAGCAGAAAATTGGAATTAAACCAATATTCTGAAACGCTACAATAGTTTGGCTGCAAAGATTCAGTTGAAAAGGAGGTTAATGGCTGAGCCAAAATTTTAAGTAAGATATTTGACCATTTCAGGCCTACATCAATAATCAGTTCAGGGACACAGAGGATGTTTAGACGGAGAGAAAAGTGGAAGTAAGCAGTTGGTGAAGGATATCACACTGGCAGTAGAATTATGTCCTGCCACCAAATTGAAGTTGTACCTGCCTTATCTTCTGGATGTAAGGGTATAACAGGAGGTAATAACTAATAACTTCATGGGGCACCTGAGTGGCTCAGTAGGTTGAGCCTCTGACTTTGGCTCAGGTCATGATCTCACAGTTTGTGAGTTCAAGCCCTGCATCAGGTTCTGTGCTGAAGTCTGCATCAAATTCTGTGTCTCCCTCTCTGTCTGCCCCTCCCCTGTTAATGTTCTCTCTCTCTCTCTCTCTCTCTCTCTCTCTCTCAAAAATATATGAATACATTAAAAAAATTAAAAAGTAATTAATAACTTCATGAATTTAATACAGAAGCTCTGCTTCATAATTGATAGCCTTGCCTATTCTTGTACTTAAACCTGGTCTGAAAAATAGGAAACATACACAACCTCACTCTTACATGATATTTTCAGATCATATTATATAATAGCCATATTTCAGGACACCTGGGTGGCTTGGTCGGTTGAGCATCTGACTCTTGATTTTGGTTCAGGTCATGATCTCACGGTTCATGAGATCCAGTCCTGTGTGGAGCCCTGTGCTGACAGTGCAGAGCCTGCTTGAGATTCTTTCTCTACCTTTCTCTCTGACCCTCCCCTGCTTTCTCTCTCTCCATCAAAAAATAATAAGTTTTAAAACATTAAAAATAGCCGTATTTCATTTATTAATTCATCTATTGTATGGCACTGCATAAACTGAAGTACAGTTGAGAATCAGAAATGAATAACAAGACGTCTTAAACAAGCTCAAAAGATGTCAGCACTAAACTTAATTAATTTGCTCACCAGAAAGTACCTCTAGATCTAACTCATGTTCTTCAATTCTTTATTATTCTCACTTCTGTACTTTGCATAAAATTATGACACCAGGATTAAATATTCTCATATTCTAGAATGCCAGTATTTTTGCCTATGCAATAACTTTATTTTAGATATTGATGAGTATCCTCAGTCCTTCTGTTTGATATGAAAGCATTTGGTTCTTTTGCCCCTTCTGTCCTTTTTCAGTGTCTCTGAGAACAAAACCTTCTTTACACTATCACTCAGCAACAGCCCCCCACTCTCCTGCCCCAACCTCTTTTCTCATCTCATTCACTGTCAGGGAAAGAAAGAGTTTTCTTGGATCTTATAGGAGGACCTCTGAAGTACATGGATCTTTCCATAGAAGAAAGATCAAATTAGGGGCATCTCTCCCAGCTTGGTGAAGAGGGAAATTAAAAGTGCTGGACAGAAGAGTTTCTCAGAAGTAGAGGTTCAGAGTGATCCAGTCATGGAAGATGAATGTGCCAGAGACCGTCAGCTGAGCAGCACTGCTCAGTTAATGCTGGGAGCACGCAGAGCTGGTGGGAACGGAGTAGTGCAAAGTAGAGAAAGTCAGTAGTGGCTGATACCTTCTATAAAATGATTATGCTTGTTTATCATGTATTATATTGCAAATTTGTATTTTTATTGTAGTATTGAAATGTTTGTACATTTTAATAGTAGAAATGCTTTAATTTTTGTCTCCTTAAATTTGTTTCATGAATAATTTGTTTTATGAATTATAAATATGAAACCTTTATATATCACAAATGTAAGGATATGAAGATATAAAACACTTTATATAGATATAAAAATACATCAATATTTTAATATGTTACAAAATAGATACATGTATGTATACCATGTATATGCATACATAAAACGTGATAGGTTATATAGATGGATAGATGAATGCAGAGTACTACAAAATGCAGAATATTTAAAGCAAAAAATTGGAGGGGTGCCTGTGTGGCTCAGTTGGTTAAGTGTCCAAATTTGGCTCAGGTCATCATGTTCTCATGGTCCATAAGTTTGAGCCTCGCATTGGCTCTGGGTTGATTGACAGCTCAGAGCCTAGAGCTGCTTTGGACTCTGTGTCTCCCTCTCTCTTTGCCCCTCCCCTGCTCATGATCTGTCTGTTGCTCACAAAAATAAATAAACAATATTTTTTAAAAGCAAAAAGTAGGAAATAGAGGCAGAAGCAGGTTTACCAGAGACAGTGAGCAACGACAATTAATCTAACAGTGATAGAAGAGATGAAAAATATATACAAAGGAAATATAAGAAATAAAATGAAGTCTTGTAGGTACAGTAAAATATGATCTCCTGTTTCCACCATTGCTTAGAAAAATTTTAACATTCATAGTGATGAGCCTGAGGAATACAGAAAATATTTATTACATTCTTTAAAAAGAGGCATCAAATACTCTATTTCTGGGTTTACAAATGTAGCTAAGTTTTAGATATGTTAAGGAAACTTGCCACATTAAAATGTGATTTATAAAGCAATTTTCTAAATATTAAAAAAAATACACTCATCTATGTCTCACTTTTAAAACTATCCCCTGGTGGAAGTTCATTGCATTTTTGTATCTGAATAGAAGAGGCTTCCTTTTGTTAATGCACTTTTGTTAATTGCACGGTTAATGAGTCTCTTCAGGAGGCCGCCATGAAAGAGGCTACATGTTATTCCTCAAAGGAAATGTTTCCCTTTTCTAGTGACTGTGTCCCCAGATGAACCCTTCTGTTTCTACCACGCCTCTAAT
Organism: Suricata suricatta; assembly: GCF_006229205.1. NCBI lineage: Eukaryota > Metazoa > Chordata > Mammalia > Carnivora > Herpestidae > Suricata > Suricata suricatta. The sequence continues at coordinate 16,346,828 of NC_043708.1, read as the reverse complement.
AGTGTGGAGACTTGGAGAAATCCAACAGACGCTATACCTCTCCATTTGAGGTATTAAAATAGTAGAAAGCTTCATGATTACACTTAAAGGAGTTTTTGTGAAGTATCAAAATATTAGTGATTTTGTGTCCTAATTTAAATATTGTAAATAATTTTATATTATTATTATACTGTTATTAGGGATGGACCCATGAGGGCTTCTTTTGGCTAGAGAAATGTCAGCAAAGCACATAGATTTATTGGGCCAATTAAATAATAGGCTTCATGGACCTTGGTTAACTAAGTCGGTAATCAGGCGGATTCTCATTACTATCTGTAAAGTTGAGTATAAATTGATGAGCACATGTATTTTTCGCATAGTTATTTCAGAGAGTAGTTAACATGTAACTGCAATTCTGCTAAAGTCATATGAAGTAATATCTAATACATTTTTAATAACTGGCGGAGTGGACTAGTATGATTTAGTGACATACATTGATTCTGTAATGTATATATTAATCACTTTATTTGTTATACTGTAGCATGAGTACTAACTCAAATTGACGTTATGAAACAGTGAATTGAAGATGTACTTTAATGAGTTACTTGTAGTTATCATATCTTTAATTATGACTCCCTGTGTGCTTAGCATTGACCTTTTCTTCCTTAAGCATATTAACATATCAACTGAAAATGTCCTTAAACTACTAATTTTCCTGCTAATATTTTTCTTAAATAAAAAGAAAAATAGTAAATGCTAGCCAAGCCAATTTCACAGGCATTAGATTTCAATTAGTGGAGCCCTGATGTGTGCATTTTCTCTCAAGGGAACATACTTAAAAATAGTAAAAATTCAACTTTATAAACATCAAACTTATCAAACAATTCTGAAGAACATTCATGATGGAGAGTGAGTACAGACTATGGAATTGCTATAATAGCCCTTCTCTAAATGTCCATAAAGGGACTGGATGCATTTCTTTAGGAATCATCTAGTTAATACCTTTTAACTACTGTTATTATGTGTTCACTGATCCCCAACCTGTTTGATGGATGCAACTGTTCAAAACAAAACTAAAATCGAACGAAGGCGTAAGGTTACATCTATGGACAGATTTTGTGTTGGTTCTCTCTTTAGACATCATATGAAGTAGCTCAGCTAATTGGGAGTCCTATGTGTGAACTTTGCTGGTAGAGTGAGCTGAGATGCAGAGGATAGGCAGAAGCTATCGAGGAAATACTGATCCAGGTTGCCCTATGGCTCTGACCTAGAGCTTCATAGTTTTGTGATAACGTATATTACATTAACACTACTCTAGTGAAGTACTGTTATCGGCTCTCCCATATTGACAGGATATTTTATATTTCAGGGTTTATTGCTATCACTAGTTAGGCACTTCTGAACTAGAAACCTATGATCCCTATTTTTCTCATTTGGATCTTTTAATTTTATTTGAGTGTATAACATCTGCTTAGCTCAGAGCAGAGAACAAACTATTAAGACTTTGCTGATAATGGGAGCTTCAGGATTTTTATTTACATATGTTTCAGTCTAAAATATGCACTCCTGGGACACACATAGACTTTAATACAAATGCACACAAGCAAGAATTTTACTTCTAATCCACGCAGATGCTTCCTAATTATTCTTAACGTCTATCACTACCAGCAATTTGCCTTTTTGTTTATTATTGTGTTCCTCAAATGGGATGTCGATGTCGTGACCCTCAAATGGGAAAGTCATAGAATGGATTTCTTAGAAAGAGATCCTGAGTTGAAGGGCGACTTGTAGATTTGTTTGGCAGTATTTCTGAAAGATTTACCACTAAAAGAGTTTGGAAAGCAAGACAGAGCCCAGGGGAAATTGATTGGCAATGCATTTGCAACTGTGATTTAGCTGGTCTTATAAAATCTTTGGAGTGGAGTTAACCATTCAGAGTGGCCACCTCTCTTGGGGACAGATTGGAGGGTGAGAAGAAGGAATGGTAAACTTAGGTCAAGTTCTTATGGCCAAAAGCAATTCCCAAGGATGGATGCAGTTGAGAATCAGTAGCATCTAATGCTTCCAGCAAGTGGGACACAGCTGCATTTTACCTGACATGGCATCAGTTTTCACTGTGGGAGGCTTTGTCTTTATTTGCACTGTTTCTTCCCATAGTCCCAAAGCTTAGCATAGTGTGTGTTCAGTGAACAACTGCTAAAGTAAAGTAAATTAATTATCAAAATCTTGTAACTATAGGTTATGTGATCTATAAAATCTTGACAAAATAAGCTATGAGTTGCAGTCCAGACTGAGAAGGAAGAAAAACTGTCTTAGTGATCTCCCTATCAATGTAAAACCTAGATATAAGGTTATGTTTAATATAAAACAGAATAATTGCTGGAGAGGAAACAGTGATGAGTTTTCCAGCATATAATGGAGAAATACTTTGGTAAATATTAATATTATATCCAAGGAACTATCATTATTAAATGGGAAAAGAAGACAGTTTAAATAGGTGAGAACATTTGAAATTTTGTAAATCTCAGTCCATGTCTGTGATTCTGGTAACTTTGGAAATAGATATGCCAGTTTATTCTAGCATGCTTCAAATAAACATGTTTTAGGGAACTTCAGTTTATATAACAATTAGATTATATTTTAACCAGTATATTAATTTGTTATTTAGAAAATTGTGATGGTCTTGATTTGATTAAATCTGCCCCAAAATTGCTCATTCATTTCTGTAGATACATGCCAAAATTGGAATGATACAGGAAAGTATATTATGGACCCAGGACAAGCACAGAATATAAATATGTGGAGCATTAAATGTGTATCATTATAGAGGAGCAAAAATATCTGGCTGGTCAGTTTCTCTTGGTAAACTTTAATGCTGTGGGAGAATGGAACATCAGTCAGATATTAAGGGAAAAATGCATCATCCATAAAGTAGATAGTGAGTCAAGCTTTTCTATGAATATCAAGCCTGCAGAGAGTTCTGTACCTGTTAGAAATCAAGGTTGCAGTGCCTGTGTGGCTCAGTTGGTTAAGCCTCTGACTCTTGGTTTTGGCTCAGGTCATAATCTCATGGTTCGTGAGTTCGAGCCACACATGAGTTTCTGCGCTGACAGCACAGAGCCTGCTTGGAATTCTGTCTCCCTCTCTCTCTGCCCGTTCCCTTCTCACTCTCTATTTCTCACAAAAGAATAAATACATAAACATTTTAAAAAAGAAATCAAGTAGAATTTTCTCTATGATCTCTTTGTGAGAGCACTATTTAAGATAAATTATAGGTTATATAGGGATGTCAGGAGAAGGTACAGGTAAGACTGATACTGGACATTTGAAAAAATTATATTGAAACAAATGTAGGATTAGGTTGCAAAATAGAATGTAAATGTAGATGCTGTGACAATGTAAAAGTGACAGAACGCAATTTGGGACAAAAAGTGGTAAACAAGTTAAGAGAGTAAGTTCAATGTCTCTTCTCTAATCAGTGACAAGTCAAGTGATAGATTAATACACATTTAAAAGTATTTAGAAAGATAAGTATTGGGTAAATGGGGTGACTGAATTTCTATATAGCAGATTATTATATAATATTATTGTGTAAAATATGATTTTTAGAGTACAGAAAAGAGACATTCTTATATACTATAGCACCTACACACATGTGCACAAGACAGATACAGACCATAGTGAGGTTTGTATGTTAAAACTATAAAAACCAACATTATAACCTAAAATCATATGACAGAGCTAATATGAAGTGCATCTACCATACAGTAATATAAATGGAGTAAGAACACACGTTAAAAAAAGTTTTGTTAAATGGGATACAAAGTAAACCCACAAACTAGGTTGTAAGTCTAGAATACAGTAAAGAGACACAGATAAGACAGCGATTGAGAAAGTCTTAAAATAAAAAGAAAAATGAAAGTGTATTAGGCAAACTCAAGCAAAAAGGGAGTGTTCAGTTTACATATTATCCCAGACTTTTGCATAACTGTATACTAGATAATAACAACATGCATAAAATAATCATAAAAGGTCTACTTAGAATACAGAGAAACTCACTGTAATAGGAAACATTAAATTTCTTGGTTCACAAGGTATTACTAAAGAAAATAAAATATAAATATAAAATGATTAGCACTGATGATCTATAACTGTGAAACTCATAAAAATAAAACCATCTCAGATATTCATGGATTATCCACAAAATTAACTATATATTAGTTTGCAACTAATTATACTGCCAAATGAAATTCTGTAAATTAATGACAAAGCTAGAAAAAATGATCTTTCCACAAGAAATAAATATACTAATATGCTTCATATTAAATGACTACTGAATGAAAGAAAAATACAAATATAAATATCAAAATTTTAATAAAATTAAAATAATACTTAAAATTGCCTTACTCAGAACCAATGGGACCCAGCAAAATTAGTCCTTGAGAAAAATTCAGTCATGAAAAATTACATTACCACAAAATGTTAGACTAAAAATAACAAAAAAACAAAGACAATATGAATGAAGGAGTTAATAAATATAAGAGAAACTATTTTAAAAGAAAGAAAAGTCAATAGAATTATATATAGATACAAGAGTTTGCTCTTTGAATGAAAATAAAATGGAAACACCAAGCATAACCTATGTGAAAATAGTGTAAAATCAAAAATTGCAAAATAAGGAAAAATGAGGAGAAGAAAAAAGAACTCTTGAATTAATTAATTTGTTCTCTATTGATGGTCTGATTCTGGGTCTTTTTTTTTTTTGCTTATTTATTTGCTTTGCTTTTTAGATTTCATGGATAAGTGAAATGATATGGTATTTGTCTTTCTCTGTTAGACTTATTTCACTTAGCATAATACTCTCTTATCCATGTTGTTACAAATGGCAAGAGCCCATCTTTTTTTTAATACTATGTTATATTTCATATATATACACACCACACCCTCTTTATCCATTCATATATCAGTGGATATGCAGATTTCTTCCATATCTTGGTTATTATATATAATGTCCAACAAGCAAAAGAGTCCATATTTTTTCTAGAATCATATGTTAGTCCTGGATTTAATTTTTTGAGGAACTTACTTTTTCCCACAATGGCTGTATCAGTTTACATTTCCAGCAGCAGTTAACATAGATTCCTTTTTCTCTGTATTCTCAGAGAAAAGAGACCCCACTTACACTGTTGGTGGGAATACAAATTGGTACCGTCATTCAGGAGAACAGCACAGAAGTTCTTTAAAAAGTTAAAAATATAACTACCCTACAACCCAGCAATTGCACCATTAGGTATTTACCCGAAGGATACAAAAACATTGATTTGAAGGGGCATATGCATCCCAATGTTTATATCAGTACTGCTGACAAGAGCCAAGTTATGGGAAGACCCCAAATGTCCCTCAACTGGAAATCACTGGAAAAAGAAGATGTGATATATATGTGTCACATATATATGTGATGGAATATTACTCAGTCATCAAAAAGAATGAAATCTTGCCATTCACGTGATATGGATGGAGCTAGAATGTATTATGCTAAGTGCAATAAGTTAGAGAAAGACAAATACCACATGATTTCACTCATAGGTGGAATTTAAGAAAGAAAATTGATGAACATAGGGGAAGGGTGGAAGCGAGAGAGAGAGAGAGGCAAACCATAAGAGAATCTAAACTATAGAGAATAAACTGAGGGTTGCTGGAGGGGATGTGGGTAAGGATGGACTCAATTGGTGATAGGTGTTAAGTAGAGCCCATGTTGAGTATCTTTTCATGTGTCTGTTGGCCATGTAGGTGTCTTCATTGGAAAAATGTTTTTTCAGGTCTTCTGATCATTTTCTTAATTGAATCCCTTGGGATTTTTTTTTTTTGGATTTTTTTTTCAGTATTGAGTTGTATAGTTTCTTAATATATTTTGGATATTAACTTCTGATCAGATATATAATTTGTAAATATCTTCTATCATTCAGTATATTGTCTTTTTGTTTTGTTGATGATTACCTTTGCTTTGCAAAATCTTTTTCTTTTGTGTTAGTTCCAATAGTTTATTTTTGCTTTTGCTTACCTCGACTTAGCAGACATATCTAGAAAAATGTTCCTACATCAGATGTCAAAGAAATTATAATTTATGTTTTCTTCTAGGAGTTTTGTAGTTTCAGGTCTCACATGTAGGTCTTTAATCTATTTTGTGTTTATTTTGTGTATGGTGTTAGAAAGTTGTCCAGCTTCATTCCTTTGCATGCAAGGGTCCAGTTTTCCCAGCACCATTTATTGAAGTAACTGTCTTTTCCCCATTGTATATTCTTGTCTCTCAAGTCATGGATAATTGACCATATAATCGTAGGTTTATTTCTGGCTCACTATTATGTTCCATGGATTATTGTGACTATTTTTGTGATAATACCATACTAATTTGATTATTATAGCTTTGTAATACCTCTAGTTGTGTTTTTTTTTCTAAGAAGCCATTTTGTCTTTGTGGTTTTATACAGATTTTAGTTATTATTTGTTCTAATTCTGTGAAAAATGTTGTAGGTAGGTTGATAGGAATTGCATTGAATCTACAGATTTCTTTGGGTATTATGGACATTAATTATATCAATGTTAATTCTTATAATCATGAGGATGGAATATCTTTCTCATTTGTTGCTTTTTCATCAATGTTCTATAGTTTTCAGAGTAAAGTTCTGTGCATTCTTTGTTAAGTTTATTTACAGGTTTGTGTGTATGTGTGTGTAAGTGTGTGTGTGTGTGTGTGTGATTGAAATGAAATTATTTCCTTAATTGCCCTTTCTGCTACTTTTTTATTATATTATTTGTATAGAAATGGAAATGATTTCTGAATATTAATTTAAATCCTGAAAAGAACTTAATACTTCTAACATTTGTTTTAGTGGAGTCTTTAAGATTTTCTATGTACACTACCATGTCTTCTGAATAATGACAATTTAACTTCTTTCTTACCAATATCCATGCCTTTTATTTATTTTTATTGTCAGATTGCTGTGGCTAGGTCTTCCAGTGTAGTATTAAATAAAAGTGGTGTGAGTGAATATTCTTGTCTTGTTCTTGATATTAGAGGGAAAGTTCTCAGTTTTCCACCATTGAGTATGTTAGCTGTGTTTTTTCTCATATATTTCCTTTATTATGTTTTCTCTAGATACCCCTTTCTGAGAGTTTTTATCATGAATGAATGTTGAACTTTCTCAAATGCTTTTTCTGCATCTACTGAGATGATCCTATTATTTATATCTTTTAATTTGTTGATGTGGTATATGACACTGATTGATTTGTGAATATTGAAATGGATAATTGCCAGAATAAAGGGGGATGGGAGGACAGGTCAGCTAGGTAAAGGGGAGTGGGAGATACAGGCTTTTAGTTATGGAATAAATTAGCCATAGGAGGAAAGGTACAACATAGGGAATATAGGGAATATAGCCAGTGATACCGTAATAGCCTTGAATGGCGACATCTGATACCCTGGGGGTGAGCACAGCATAATATACAGAGAGGCTGAAACACTACTGTTGTACTACTGACTAATGTAACATCATGTGTCAACTACACCCAAATAAAAAATTTAAACAAAGACAAAAGTTAAGGGATTAGGAAGGCTACATTGCACAGCATAAATAAACTTGAAAACCTGGATAAAACTGGATAAGGTAAGGAGATTAAGAGTACTGAGTAACGTAAAACGAAAAAATAAATGTTTTTAGGAAACTATATTTATCAAAATTGACCTCATAAGAGATTTAGGGTTTAAAAACTATCAATGTCCATAGTGGCCATGGAGAGTATGTTAAAAAATGATAAGTAGAGCAATTTATATGATGCAAGCAAACTATTTAAAACTTCATGAAGTAAACAGTCTCCTTTCAGAGGACTGTAAAGTGGGATGGAAGCTTTAATAGGGTAAACAATAAAGAACAAGGAAGAAAAACATAGAAAATATCTGGTTGGATGGGACCACACAGTCAACCTTGTTTGGGGTGCTGACACCCAGATTGAGTTTGTCTCTGGGGATTGGGTAAGAACCATATTTCCGGTAAAGCAGAATGTTTACAGGGAGACAAAAGTTACTTACATCTTGTTTGGCTGTTGTGACGTGATGTCACATGCAGGGGTGACTCCATCATGGGCCTGGACATTAATTCCAACAGGTGTTATTACAGATCTACTTTTAAGCAAATAATACCATAGCCAAGTCTTTCATAAGAAAATTTTATCACACATATAAACAGAAGAGGATTCCCATGCTATTTAAACTATTTCAGAACATAAAAAAATAAATAAATAAATAAAACTTCCAAACTCTATGTATGGGGCAAGTATAACATTGATTCCAGAATTTAGCATAAAAATTAGAAGAATTTTCACTTATCACTATTAATAAAAATCATAAAGTACTAGGAAAATCCTATTGAATATGAAAATAAAAACGCATGACTAAGTGGGGTTTATTCCAGAAATACTTGTGCATATCAACACTAGGAAATCTGTTCATAAAACAGTAAAATGGCAGGGGACAAAATTCAATAATCATTGTTTACTTTTTAAAAATCAATCCTTGGGGCACATGGGTGGCTCATTGGTTGAGCGTCCAGATTCTGGCTTCGGCTCAGGTCATGATCTCACAGTTTGTGGGTTCGAGCCCTGCGTCAGGCTCTGTGCTGACAGCTAGCTCAGAGCCTGGAGCCTGCTTCGGATTCTGTGTCTCCCTCTCTCTCTGACCCTCCCCTGCTTGTGCTCTCTGTCTCTCAAAAATAAATTAAAAATATTAAAAAAAATTTTTAAATCACTCCTTAAATAAGAATAGATGGATGTTTGTTAACATGACAAAAATACCTCTTTCTAAAACACAAAATCTAAAACATGTTTAATGGATAAAAAGCTTGATTATATCCATCTAAGGTCAGAAACAGGAAGTAGATGGCCACACTGTCCACTAGTATTAAACACTGATGGCACATGTATTAGACAGGGGGAAGAAGTAAGTAAAAATTGAAAGGAAAGAGGTAAAATTATCTTTGTTTGCAAATGATATAATTGTATGATACAATAATTTAACTAAATAGCAGAATACAAAATTGATATATAGAAACAAATATAACATATTTATTAAAAAGCTAGTAGGATAATATGATAAAGAAATCCATGTATAATAGCAATAAATAATTTTAAAACAGAAAATATCTGGAAATAAACTTAATATGTAAGAATTGACTTTTACAAGACTTTACTGAGGAGGACAAACCAAGAAAAAAATAAAAGAGGGGCACCTGGGTGGCTCAGTCAGTTAAGCATCTAACTTTAGCTTAGGTCATGATCTCATGGTTCCTGAATTTGAGCCCCGGGTCAGGATGTATATGAACAGTTCAGAGCCTAGAGCCTGCTTCAGATTGCGTGTCTCCCTCTCTCTTTCTCCTCTCCCTCACTTGGCTCACACTTTGTCTCTCTTTTTAAAAAATAAATAAACATTAAAAAAAATAACTTAAGGGGCACCTGGGTGGCCCAGGCCACTGAGTGTCTGACTCTTGATTTTGGTTTAGCTCATAGTCCCAGGGTCGTGGTATCAAGGCCCACATTGGAATCTGGGCTGAGCGTAGACCCTGCTCAAGATTCTCTCTCCCTCTCCTCTGCCCCTCCCCTGCTCAATATCGTTTGGTGTCTCTCTCTTTCTCGCTCAAAAAAGAAAAAAAAAGAACTTGAATAAATGGAAACATTTTTGTTTTAAAAAACTCAAAATCATAAAAATATCAATGTACTTTATAACTATAATGGGATCCAAGTAAAAACACTATCTTTATTATTTGGGAAACAAACAGTTGTGAAAGTCCAATAAAAAATTACAGGAATGGAATTCTGGTTTCTGCTTCAATACGTAAACAACTTGGAACTTGTTATTCCTTTTCCTATAAAAAGCTAAACAACAACAGCAACAACAACAAACTGTACAAAATGAAAATCAAAGACTTGTTACTCAGAAAGCTGAACAGCCTGCTGAATCCAGACAGTCACGGCTGAGATCTGATTACAGAAGCCTTACTTCCACGTGCAGGAGCCTCTGGGGTGATAAACTGGTAGGGAAACTCAAAAGGTCATCGTAATGAATTTCTAGAAGTTGAAAATGGACCAGTGTGAGAGTGACAAACTTCCCATGGCTACTGTCTTAGGAGGACCTCTGTGCATTCAGAGCTTTGTTTTCTGAAATCCCACCAGGTTCTCATGGGGACAATCTGAGAAATATCCTCTCAGATGTTTCCCTGGTGCTGGCAGGGAAAAGAGAAGAGGCAAACTTCTGACACATCCAGAACCTTCTCCATAACAAAGGTTGCAGCCCAATAGAACACAACTCCTCAGAGCTCTGTCTAAGAGCCCTGGACAAAGGCCATTCCTGTCCTGGATCCTCCTTAATCTCCAGTCTCCCAAAGGGGAGGGAGAGATGTTATATAAGGAAACCACTTGTGGCCGTAGCAGGTCAAAGACGCAGGTCCGTCAAGATTGGCATTAAATCATAAGATGATAGAATGCTTCCCCTTCGCTGTATCTTACCACTATACCATCCAGTCTCCAGTATAGTAATAGATTACACCTGACTGGGTGGCTTAAATAAAAGAAAAATGTTTTCTCACAGTTCTGGAGGCTGGGTTTTTTAAGATAAAGGTGCTGGCCAGTTTGGGTCCTGGTAATTCTCTTCCTGGCTGTAGATGGCTGCCTTCTTGCTGTGTACTCACATGACAGAAAGAGTGTGAGCTCTATCATGTCTTTTCTTATAAAGACAGTAGTCTTATTAGATTAAGGCTCCATCCTTATGACCTCGCTTGGCCTTAAATACTTCCTTACTCTAAACAAAGTCACATTAGGTCAGACAGCATATGAATCGAGGAGGACGCAATCCATCTACAGCAGTAGGTTTAAAAGTTAACAGGAGAGACAACAGCAAGGGCGGTAGAAGAATTTAAAGCCTCTGATATCTATAACTATAGAAAATGTCAAACAAAGCCCAACTTCTGGCCGGATTTACATAAATCCTCATACTGGAAGATTATTTACCTCAATTTCTATTATCCAGTACAATATATCCAGCTAAAAACATTACAAGAAAATTACAGAACAATATTCTTTATGAATATGAATTCAAAATTCCTCAACATAATATTGGTAAATTAGATTCATCAATGTAGAACAAGAATTACAGACCATCGCCAATTATTCCACATATTCAAGAATGGCTCAGCATTTAAAAATCAATTAATGTAATGGATCAAGAAAATTCATATGCTTATATCAATGTTGCCAAAAAGCATTTGAAAAAATCTAAATCTTTTTATGATTAAAAACTCTCAGAAAATTAGGAGTGAAGGGGACTTTCTTCAACTTAATAATAAACATTTATTAAAATTAGTAGCTCACTTTGTACCTCATGACTAGAGACAGGGCACTTTTCCTCTGGGTTAGGAATATGGTTGTCCTTTCTCACCATTTAAATTTAACACTGTACTGGAAGTCTAGATAATGCAAAAAGACAGGGGGAAAAATGTCTGCATGTTGAAAAAAAAGCTCCATTTTTTAAAGATGAAACCATTATCTATCTAAAAAAGTTTAAAGAATCAATAAAAAACTATCCTGGAACTAAATGACTATAGAGAGATCAACAGTGAACAACTGTTCACACCAACAGTGAACAATTGGCATCTAAAGAGTAAATGGCACATATGGGGCACCTGGGTGGTTCAGTCGGTTGAGTGGCCAACTTTGCCTCAGGTCATGAAATCATGGCTCATGAGTTCAAGCCCCACGTCAGGCTCTGTACTGAAAGCTCAGAGCCTGGAACCTACATCAGATTCTGTGTCTCCCTCTCTCTGCCCCTTCCCTGCTTGTGTTCTGTCTCTCAAAAAATAAACAAATGTAAAAAAAATAAATAAATAGCACCTAAAGAACTAAATATTTAGATATAAATATAAACTATATATGTATATATATGATCTATAAATGAAAACTACAAAACATTGATGAAAAATTTTTAATAATTTAAATAGATAACCTGTGTTTATGGATTATAATACTCAATAATTATTAATATGTCAATTCTTCTCAACTCAAGAGTTCTATAGAATCCAAATAAAAATCCAGCAAGCTATTTTATGGGACAAATATGTTCATTCTAAAGTGCATTTGGATATCAAAAATCAAAAATATCCAATCAACTACTGAAGAAAAAAAACAAAGTTTAAGGACTTATACTAGTAGATTTCAAATATATATTTGAAGTTTACTTATTTATTTTTGAGAGAGAGAGAGAGAAAGCATGAGTGGGGGTGTAGAGAAGTGAGGGAGAGAGCATTCCAAGCAGGCTCAGCACTGTCAGCACAGAGCCCCATGTGGGGCTAGAACTCATGAAACTGTGAGATCATGACCTGAACCAAAACAAGAATCCAAGACTTAATGGACTGAGCCACCCAGGCCCCTTTGCAGATTCAAATCCTATTATAAAACCACTGTAATAAGATATAATAATGCTGGTGAAAGAAAAGTTATATAGATCAATATGACAGAATGGAGAACCCAGATATGAACACAAAAATAGTCAACTGATATTTAACAAATGATAAGTAATGGCAATTCAATAGGAAATACTCTTAGAACAAATGGACATCTATATGCATAAATAAATAAATCTATAAAATTAACCTAGACCCATTCTTTATATCTTTCATAATAATTAACTCACAATGGACCATTGATCTAACTAAAGTACAAACTATAGAACCTCTAGAAAGAAAATAATAATGAGGAGAAATTTGCTTTGGAGATGGTATTTGATATTAAATATATCAATAGGACTATCCATGAAAGAAAAACAATGGTAACTTGAAGCTAACTAAAAGTTAAATATCTGCATTATAAGTCATTGTTAACAGAATAAAAAGACATGCCACAGGTTCTGAGCAAATATATAGCTCATAAGAAATTGTGTCTAAAATATATAAACAATCATAGAAACTGCACAATATGAAAATAAGCCACCCAGTTAAAAACTGGGCCTAAAATCTGAATGGATACTTTATCAAAGTAGATAAACGAATAGCAAATAAATATATAAAACTGCTCAACATCAATTATACTTAAGGATGTGCAAATTAAAACAACAAGATACAATGGCATACCTATTAAGATAACTAAAAAATACAAAAAAAAAAAAGGACAATACTGATTACTGGAAAGGAGCTGAGACAGCAAGATCTCTCATTCTATCTTGGTGTGAAATCAAAATTGTACAGCCACGTTGAAAGACAGTCTAGGAATTTTTTATAAAATTAAATACAGTCTCACTATATGATTCAGCAGGTGTGCTCCTTTGATGTACTCAACTGATTTGAAAACATATTTCCACACAAAAATCTATACACGAATGTTTATAGCAGCTTTATTCATTATTCCCAAAAAATTGGAAGGAACCACGATGTCCTTCAATAGGTGAATGGATAAACTAACTGTGAAACATCCATATAATAGAATATTATTCAGCAATAAAAAGAAATGGACTATCAAGCCATAAAAAGATGTAGATGGATTTTAAATGTATATTGCTAACTGAAAGAAGTCAATCTGAAAAAGGTATATACTCTATGATCCCGATTATATGATCTCCTGGGAGAGGCCATAATGTATAGGGTTTGATGGGAAGGAAAGTTTGAATAAGTGAAGTAGAGGGGATATTTGAGGAGTGAAACTATTCTGTGTGATACTATATGGTGAATATATAATATGAAGAATTTGTCAAAATCCAGAAGACTTTACAGAACAGTTTACATGTTAAGGTGTACAAATTAAAACAAATGTATGTAGGAGGTAGAAAGATTTTACTGATGTAAATAAAGATTCCAAGTGTACTACAAATGAATGAAAGAACTTCATTGAAAAGGGTGGGGGAATAATACTCTAAATTGGAAAATGGAATCTGTGAGTCTTGTGGCAAAAGGAACTGGACATAGCACCACAGTCTAGTCCACACAACACATTTGTTTCATACAAGAGAGCACGAATCCCCACTCCTTGAATTTGGGCTTCCCCTAGTGTTTTCTTCCAAAAATATAGCATGAAAGGAATAACTTTCCAGGGCAGAAACCTAAAAAATATTACCTGAAGCCAGGTGATCAAGCTTAAATCAACAATGATTAATTATGCTGATAGCATGTACTCTTGATATAGTATGATGAGCATTGTACTTTATGTGTTTGCTGTCCCTCCACAAAATATATTACCCCAGTCTAATTATAAGACAAGCATTAGACTAATTCTGATTGAGGGGCATACATACTAAAATATCCTCAAAACTATCAAGGTCATCAAAATAAAGAAAAGTATAAGAAGCACTCACCTCCAAGAGGAAATTATGGAGACATGACTAATAATTCTAATACGATATCCTAAATGGGGTCCTGGAAAAGAAAATCAGGGGAAACTGAGAAAATCTGAGGTATAGACTTTAGTAATAATAATAATGGATGACTATAGGTTGATTAATTGTGACAAATGTTTCACAGCAATGTGAGATGTGAATAGTAGTAGAAATTTGTTATAGGGCATATGGGAACTTTCTGCACTTAACTTTCCAATGATTTCATAAATCTCTAGCTCCTTTAAGATTAAAAAAAAGATTATAAAATTAAAAAGTAAGTAAATATTTGGATTTACTTGATAATGTCCTGTGCCCAACATGATATTAAAACATAGGAGAAATTTTTCATTATTAAAATATTTTTTCTTTTCCATGTTACTTACTAGAACAATTAAAGAAAGCAACAAAGCCTAAAATCATATTATATTGAACAATATAGAATATTAAAAAAGAGAACTCTGAAATCATTGATGAAAGGCAGAACTCAGTAATATTTAAGCTGCCTGATAGCCATGTGAAAAAAAATAAAGTTAGATTCGTATCATACAATGTACAAAGTAAGTTCCCAAATGGATCAAATATTTAAATGTATAAATGAAATGATATAAATATCGGAAAAAGAATGTGCAAGTTAATTTGTAAGTTTTATGTATAGAAAGTCTCTTTAGTTCTCAAAACTTGGTCATAAAGGATATGATTAATAAATCTTTCTACATAAAGTAAGAAACCTAATACATGGCAAATAAAGCTAATGTGCACATAATAAAGAAATAAGAAAGGATAGTAATATTTGCATTTTGTTAAAGACTCCCTAAAATATAAAAAGTATTTAGAAATTGTTAAGAAAAATATGACTTACTAAATAGAAAAATTTCAGTGTTCAGAATAGTGAACACTGAAAATTTTTAACCATATTTAAATATCATCAGGTTATTTCATTATAAAAGGAGAGAGAGAGAGAGAGAGAGAGAATGAGAAATGTAAATAAAAGCAACACTGAGAACATTTTCCACATCAGACTGGCAAGAGTCCAAGAATTAAAAATCAGTTTTGTTAGTGCAATTATGAAGAAATAAGTATCCTTTGGTAGTGCTGTGGGGAGCATTAATGTATACAGTTCCCAAGTAGTGCAACTTATCAGTATCATATTTACAAATGCATATACTTTATTGACCAAGCAAATCACTTATGAGAATTTGTGATACAGATTTATTCACCCAGATACGAAATGTTTTTACAGGGGATTCATCATAACCTTGTTTGTAAGAGCAAAACATTGCTGAAAAAATATCCCTCACCAGAAATTCAATTAAATACATTTTGGTACATCTATGTAATGGAATATTAGGCTGTTACAAAAAATGAGAAGTTATCTCTATAATAATATGAAATAAGTACAATTATCTTGATTCATAAATGAGAAAGTACAAAATAAGAACACAACACTGTGCATTGAGGCATTTATGGTCAAATTTTCATATACAGGAATAAATAAATTCTATAAGATATGAAGAAGAAATAAGTTTTATCCTAAGGATAGAATTGATTGTGGAAGAAATGGGAATTGAAATATAAATGTGTATATATTTATATGTATATGTATGTATGTGTTTTTAGTTTTTGG
The DNA here is from genome assembly GCF_006229205.1 of Suricata suricatta. Lineage (NCBI taxonomy): Eukaryota > Metazoa > Chordata > Mammalia > Carnivora > Herpestidae > Suricata > Suricata suricatta. The sequence continues at coordinate 16,330,821 of NC_043708.1, read as the reverse complement.
TAATGTAAATGTATATCCATTTTTAAAGTTATTTGGCATAGTTTCGTATTTTTGCCAATTCTATTGAAAGGACTGAAATGGTTGTGTATTTAAGCCCAATATACATCTTGTCAATGTCAAAAGAAAACATGAGTTAATGTTTAAATTGCAAATATTAACAATATAACAAAGCAAAATAATTTATAAAATTTTCCAGTGGATTTCACCTTAGAACTATAGTTAATGTCAGGTTGTTTTTCTTGATGGAAAAACATATGACAAGATAGCCTTACTGATCTCCTACTAAATAAATAAATGTCTTACATTTTCATTGCAAAGATAATTTTTTTTAAATTTAGGATGAGCCTTTAACTGCTTCAGCTCCAATGAAAATATATGTTAATACTAAATGAATAATGCTTTGTGATTGAAGAAAATTTTCACAAGATACAGAGAATAATGCTTCCAAGATGAATTTAGTGTCCTTTGGTCAAAAAAATTCATATATTGGATTTAAATTCAAATTTCTGAATTTAAGTTTTTACTTAAAACGTCAAATGTCTTAGTTATATGACTTCAGCAAGTCACTTTGATTTCAACTTTTCTCAATGGGTTGTGGCAAAGATCAGAGGACATTATGTGTGGACAAGCACTTTGTAAATTTTAAGGCACCAGATAACTGTAAATTATTATTCTGACAGTCATTTGCTAAATTGTAGGCTAAGATTCTCAAAACGATGAATGGTCTTTCTTTTAAAAAGTCACCTTTTGTTTATTAGGACAGAAATTAATAACAACTTTAGTCTTGATGTTAGTTGTTATCACTAAATGCTGCTGACACATCTGAGGAATAGTCACATAAAATATGACAAATTGAGTGGGAGGAATAATAAGCATTGAAGGCAGGGCCATGGAAAAAGAAATAAAATCTAAAAATGAAGAGGGAAGGGATAAAAGCATATGGTGACAAGAATCTATACTTTCAGTGCTTCAGAGTTACCCCTACAGATTTCCAGCTGAAAGGATATTATTTTTTAAAGTCATTTAAATACTTGTTTATTATAGTTATACAGATCATCATAGTAACTTTCCAAAGTTTGAAAGAAAAATGTGAAAATTAATGAACTTTAAAGCTTCTGCAATACACATATTAATGCTATTAATAATAACAGCAATGCATAGTGATGGTTGCCCTTTGTATCCTAATGTGTTGATTCAACTACTTTTTCTGGTAACGCTATCTTCCAAGATTACAAAATGATACTTCAAGCTAGCATATTTGTACCTCAGTATTTAATGATTCCTTTTCTACTTAATGTATTGACCCGACTCTACGGTTTCTGGTGTCATTTCTACTCCCTTACTCCTTTATGTGCCAGATGTTTTTTCTACATTTAGGATTCTGTTTCTCTGAATTAGTCCCCGTCTCTGAATTGTTGGCTGTCTTCTTAGGGGTTAGTTATTTCAGAACATAAATAAAGGCATTGTAACTGTATGAGTTTTTCTCAGGGTAGATAAGACTTTTACAGGTTTTAGAATTACAGTGATAAAGTCTTATGTACATATGTGATGTTATCACACTACAGACAAAAGAGAACGATAGTTGATAAATCATTAGTTCCCTCAGCTGATTCCCAACATTTTCACTAGTTTAGATTTAATCCAAATTGATTTTTGCATACTTTTCATCAACCCAACTAGACAAGTTCACAGTAAACAGAGAAAAGCAAGAGATACTGAAGAGGAAAGGGTTTCTGCATGTCTGGCCTAACCTTGGGCAATGTCACTCTTAATAACAACAGATGGTATTACTCCTCTGAAGTCCTCTTTGTTGATGTTATAAATGACTAAAAATGGGGATTTTTAGCGAAAGTGCTGACAAAGACTATACTAGATCATCTCACAAGATGGCATTAACTTGTATTCCTGGAAACTGTAAAGGCAGGGTATTCAACCACCTTATAATTACATGGCATTACGTGTAATCCAATACCCCGGAGCAGTTCAAATATGTGTAAGGAAAAAAGTAAAAATTTAGTGTTTAGTAAATGGTAAGATCTTACCATATTAGCAATGTAGAATCACTTTTTCCCCCTCTATACAATAAAACATGCAATCTTCTTTATATTGGTGGGAATGTAAACTGGTGGGGCCGCTCTGGAAAACTGTGGAGGTTCCTCAAAAAAATTAACAATAGATTCCCCAATGACCCAGCAATAGCACTGCTAGGAATTTATCCAAGGGCTACAGAAGGGCTGATGCATAGGGGCACGTGTACTCCAAAGTTCATAGCAGCACTTTCAACAATAACCAAATCATGGAAAGAGCCTAAATGTTTATCAACTGACGAATGGATCAAGAAGAGGTGGTTTATATACACAATGGAATACTACATGGCAATGAGAAAGAATGAAATCTGACCATTTGTAGCAAAGTGGATGGACCTCGAGGGTATCATGCTAAGTGAAATAAATCAGGCAGAGAGGGACAGATACCATATGCTTTTACTTATAAATGGAACAGGAGAAACTTAACAGAAGATCATGGGGGAAAGGAAGAGGGAAAATACTTGAGGAGAGGGAGAGAGGCAAACCATGAGAGACTCTTGAATACTGAGAAAAAAACTGAGGGCTGATGGAGGTGGGGGAGAGGGGAATGGGGGTAATGGGCATGGAGGAGGGCACTTGTTGGGATGAGCACTGGATGTTATATGGAAGTCAACTTGGCAATAAATTATAAAAGAAAAAAATTCTATACATGTATATATTATATATGTAAATATTATATATATCAAAAACATAAAACTCAAGAGAGAAAAATATTAAACTAAGGATTCGAAAAGAAAAAAAGTCAATTGGCCCAAAAAACTCTCTAGAAGCTGTTTGCTTGGGGCTGGCAGTTTCAGGTTTGAGAATTAACTGTCCCCGAAGGACAGAAGGAGGACAGCGGTGAACCGAGTGAGCAGAGCTTGCATGGACCTGTTTCTCAGTCAGTCGTCATGTTTAGGAAGGTCCTTCAGTGACTGCTGGCCATTGGCAGTTGTCAGATGTCAGTCATAGTGGATGCCTTTCTGATAATCATATGTACTCAAAGAGAGCTCCTGGGCTATAATGATATAAGTGTGTGTGTGTGTGTGTGTGTGTGTGTGTGTGTGTGTGTAATGAATAGACTGGGTGTCAGGGAAGATGAACAGAATTCTCCATAGAATGCTATACTCCAATTTTTTATAATAAGTGAATAGCAAAATATGCCTAGAACTCAAATTTCCATACTTCTAGTTAAACATTTTTTTCAGCCCTGTATTTGTACTACAGGGGTCATTCTAGTACTAACAGTAGTAACTGTGAGTCTGTCCATGATAAAACTAGCACTTGAGTTTGGCAAACACTTCAATATGAGTTATCGGATCCACTGAGGATTTAATGATTAACTACTTTCATTAAAATCCCAATGAATTTCATCCAGAAACTGAGGAAATATGTATAACATATGTGTATATATGTAAGAATATATGTATATATACACATATTTGTATATATGTAAATATATATGTCATATTCTGTGAGAGACGTCATGCATAAAGCTTTATGAACTTCTATTCTATTTTCATAATGGTTCTGAATTTAAGTTTTTGTAGTAGTATGTTATGCATACCGGAAATAAGGTTCAAAGAAGAAAAATAACTTCTCCAAATCACATAACATGTAAGTAATAAAGTGAATTTGAATCCACCTTATTGTTAACTTTCCATCTGAGCAAGCAAATAATTTGTCCAAGGTTAAGCAGTAAGCATTAAAATGAAGTTTCAAATACAGGACTTTAGATTCTGTATCACTTGCATTTTCCATAGCACTGCACTTTAGGCTTTTTCCAGAAGTTCCTCAGCATTTTTTATGAGAAGAAACTATTTTTCAATTTCTAAAGCCTTGAAGTTCTGAGTGAGGTATACTTCTTGCCAATACGGATATTTGTGATGAGTCTCAGAAATGGGAATTTGGCAACATTAATCAGCTTGAAGGTCTACCCAATATAACATTTGGATTTCCTTTAGAGATTTCTATTGTTTGGTTAAGAATTTTTATTATATATATATATTCTTACATACATTAAAATGACATATATATGTGTGTATATATATTCATAGCATATCTATCATCTATCTGTCATCTATCTATCTTTTTAAATCAATCATCAGTTTAAATCTATGGGGTTGACATAGGATAAAAATAGAAGTACAATCATATTTCTTCTATTCTCATTAAAGTAACTGTTACGAAGAAATATTTATATATTATCTTCTGTAGAACATGTTTATACCCCTCCAAATTAAAGCTCAAATTGGTCATACAAAATATTTTGTACTTTATCTGTAAAAGTGAGATGTGGATTGAAATTTCTAAGCTTGAAAGTCAAGCTGAATTTTGTTGGGTGAAAAAAAAAGTTTTAAGATACATATTAGAGGATATCATAAGATATCAACCATAGAAGAAAGCAGCAGTTATGATTTTTAAAGGAAAGTACAAATAATCAAAATCATAGCAGCAGTATAATATACAAAATGTTATCAAAAAATGAATTTAATTTTTATCATGAAAATTCCATGAAGATATTGCTCCAGTGTGCAGCTATGACAAAGGCTCAAGTAAACGAAGTTTAAGATATGGGGGGAAAATACCTACCTACAACAACATACAGCTTTGGAATTCAAGAAGAATACAATTAAAAAAAAAAGACCTGCATGGTGATTCAAAAATCACTTACATAAGCACAAGGTGATTGTAGGAGACATAAAAGTAAGTTCACAAGAGAATTTTGAGAAAAGCACCAAAGATTAATGACTTTAATCAGACACATCTAACTTCACCAAAAATCATATGAACTTTGGATGTTTATGTTGCGTGAGTCAAGAAATCATTCACGTGGCTTGCAGTGTAAGGATTCATGCCTAAGATGGTAGATCACAAAATAAATAAAAACAATCCTTACACTTAAACCTTTCTGAAGCACCTAAATAGAAGACATAAAAACTTATGTTTGCATGTTTACAGTAATAATGGAAAAGAGAAGATGGTAACTTGGAGTTCACAAGAGGGGAATCCAAGATCTTTTCTAACTTAAGTTATTTTATATTGTGAGTACATCTGAAATATAAAGGTCAAGATTATTTGGGATGAGGACGGTTTAAGGAGAAGACACTGTATCCCTATATAAAGCCCAGAAGAGTTCCAATATGGAATTCAGTGCATATTTTATGTCAGTGGCTGAAGAAAATGCAGGAAAATTATTAATGCCAATAATCAAATAAAATGTAAAGAAACAAATTGTGTATGAAAATGTATGGGCTAGGTGATGATTAATCCACTTCCAATGTTCTTGCCCACAATAATATCTCCCTCCTTTGAATTCCTCTTACACCGGTTATCATCTTTATCTTATTTACTATCTGTTACTGGTCAGCGCAATGTTGTCTCTCATATTATGCCATGCATTTATTATTTCTTATTAGATTGCAATCTTTATAAGTATAGTATAAAAAAGGAAACTTTTAGAGGTGACAGAAACTCATTATTTTGGATATCAGTGATGGTTTCATGGCTGTATACATACATCAAATTAATCAAATTGTATAGTATAAGTATGTGCAGTTTGTCAAACTTCAATTATTCATGAAAATATTTTTAAAATGTGGACTTGACCTTAATACCAGGCGAAGAACCACAGGGGAGGGAAATAATGGAAGCTGCAACTGAGCTAGAGAAAAAGTACAGCTTTAGAGGTCACTTTTTCTTTAAAGGGTGATCAATAAATAGTCTCCAACATGAGGTACAATATATTATATTATGTGCCCCAGAATGGACATCAGGTCCATGGTGGTAGAAGCCTATAAGCAGTAGTGATTTTTGTGGTCAGGTAAATCTAAGCTTCCTGTTTCAGAAATCTCTTTCAGAGTTGATTCATGGAATGGTGTATGGTAAAGATAAAGGGTCTTATCTCAATCCTTCAAGATTTCTGATATTTAGAGGGAAAGCAGAAGAAAATGGTAAAACAAAGATTGAAAAGGAGTAGCTCATGAAGTAAGAGAAACACCAGAGTGGAGAGTTTGGAAAACCATGTGGAAAAGAAGCGTGTATTTTAGGAAGCAGAAAGTGGGTACTAATTCTGGTGGCAAATAGACTAAAACCAAGGCAGGGTTGGAACTCATCCCTGCCATACTGAATATGACAGTAAGTTTGATTGTAAATCTTACCTGCTGGTGTGGATAAGATTTGAGAATCCAGGGCCAGCCTTTGTTGTGGTTGGCTCAATGACTGGATGGAGCTTGCACCCAAAACCTTTGGAGCGGGGAAGGAATGGGGCAGGGAAAGGCTAGGAAGCTGAACCATGTCTTCTATGCCCTGAAACTCCTCGGGTAATGTCACTGGCACAGCAGTAACCTGATACATATTTGTTGATTGATTACCACATCAATAAAATGAAGGAATTTGCATATGATAATAGGACTGAATATTTCATATGACTCATCTGGAAAAATGAAGGGTAAACTGTGTGATTAAAGTCTATGAAATTTTGAAGGATCTGAATTGAGTGAATGCAAATGTCCTCATTAAATGCTTGATTATTAGTATGTTGAGGATCTCTTTAAACTTGAAAGAGACAATTGTGAATAAATGAAGGTAATAAGACTCATGACAAAGAGGTTAATACATGTTTGGATGGAAGGTGGTAGGGTAGGCTGGACATATAGGTAGGTTTGACAAGAGTTGAGATACGTGGATGAATGATAAATCCAGAGTGGAATTTAATACAATCTAATTCCATATACATTTGGACATAATCCTATACCCACTTGGATCTGACATAATGGAACAAAACAACATCCTCCTATAAATTCCTCCTCATTTCCTCTCTTAAGAACTTAATGATGTTCTGAATTGTCAGAGACTCTGCCAGTTCTCACACATTTTCAGTGAAGGACAACTATTTAGACAGAGAGCATAGCTATTCAAGGACCTTGTAACAAAGAACGCTTCTCCTCTGTTTGGGAAGATTGTTGTTAGAATCAAGGGCACAGCTTTGGAGTGTACTTAGCCTTAGATCAACTGAACCGAACTGGAGATGAATGAGGAGACTTTACAGCCAAATAGCTTTTACCCACAGATGGAAGAATATAGATTTTCCTCCTGGTTGAATGATTTGAATTCCATTGGTAAAAGCATCTCTGATGAAGAGAGGAGGGAGATTATTTCTGTTGCTGATCTAAATCTGTGTCCAATTTATACCATCAAACTGCATCTCCTTCCAATAAAATTCAGCTCGTTTTGAAATAGTCTTGCATTAAAAGTACCTAACCACTTGTTGAATATAGTATTTTACTGAGTTGCCCATTTTCTTTGAACAGAATTATTCAATTATATATTAGTTACCAGGAAATAGCATAAAATAGTATTTCATATATTTTTTAGTGTTTTATTAAAAAAACTTCTATATCTTTACCATGTAAATTGCTGAAGAACAGGATAATTCAGTTTCCAGATATCTTCAGTAAGGGTTTATGTATACATTTTATTTAGATAATTTAATGCACAACTGTTTTGTGATATTTAGCAGCTGCATAGATAGAAGGCATATCTATGTAACAATCACTCTTGCTAAAAAGCATTTGGTGCCAAAATTGTTTCATTCCAACCTACCTTTAGAGTCCAGGTACTTTTTATAAAAAAAATATGATTAAAATACCAAAAACTTCAGTTGGCTTGCAATTCTTAAAAAAATAAATTAGTACTATAATTCTGAGCTAGTAAGTGTGAATAACTTCTATTCTCTAAAATTATCTACAGTAATAGATTCTTGCAAAGACAGTTAATTGCTAGTATTGTATTTGACCTGACAGGATAGCCAGTGTTTTTTGCTATCCTGTGTCAATGTGCCAGCACCCCCTGGTGGGCATTGTTAAAAATAAAATTTAATTCCACTGATAAGAAAGGTTAAAGGTGTTCACTGGTATTACATTTGTCCTATTGGAATACATCCACACAACCTGGATAGCTTTCCATGTCTGAGTGAATATTGTCAAAAGAATAGTATGTAAATAACAAAAACCCAATTAGGATGCCACCAGCTATCATTGCCCTGAAATATCTTTTTTTTTCTTTACTTTTTGTTTTTTAACGTTTATTTAGTTTTGAGAAAGAGAGACACAGAGTCTGAGCAGGGGAGAGTCAGAGAGAGAGAGAGACACAGAACCAGAAGCAGGCTCCAGGCTCTGAGCTGTCAGCACAGAGCCCGACGAGGGGCTCGAACCCACGAACCTTGAGATTATGACCTGAGCAGAAGTCGAGCCAAAGGCTGCTTAACCGACTGAGTCACCCAGGTGTCCCGCCCTGAAATACCTTTGTATTTAAAAAGTTTACATATGCATTTTTGTACTTAAGTGTGTGTGTAAGCACAAATTCATCATTTGTGCTTGTTAGACAAACATTTCTTACTTAGAAATGTGCTATGCATGCCTACAGTTAGAACCAGGGCTTTGACTCTTTCCTGGGGTTATGGTGGTAGAGAAAAAAGCATGGACTTGTGCATGACATTGATTTTATTTGATCTCTAATCATCTCAGTTATTAGCATTGTGAAGTAGAGAAAATTCTTTTTTTTTTTATTTTTTTTTATTTTAAAGAGAAGAGAGTGCAAGTGGGCTGGAGGGGCAGAGGGAGGGAGAAAGAATCCTAAGCAGGCTCGGCGCTCAGTACAGAGCCAGACGTGGAGCTTGATGCCATGACCCTGGGATCATGACCTGAGCCAGTCGAGATTGGAAGCTCAACCTATTGAGCCACCCAGGCCCCCTGCTAACTCTTTTGAACCTAATTTTCTTCCGCTGTAAAACACGGGTAAAAACATACGTTGATTGTTACAAAGTAGATATGGTCAAGTCTCCCCAGAATATTTTAAGCAATATTTTCCGGGAGTTTTGCAGCATCTGTGCTTAACAATACACATCTTTTAAATGCATAAACATGTACACATTTTTATTACTGAACATCAACAATAATGTAAAAAACTAAGGAATTGAAAGCATTAAAATGCATTATAAATTTTATGCTAAAATACGTACAAAAACAACTGGATATTTATCTTGACAGAAATAAATTATATATATTTTCCTGTGTTATCCCAGGGTAGCTGATATAAGTTAATTATTGAGAATCTTACAATAAGTGTTTACCAATTGATTGGTAGAATGTTCAGGAACTCTAAAAATAGCCAAATCAAGAGCTAGAGCTTATTTGTGAAATGACATTAAGCTTGGCAGGGTTTATATAAATGCTTTTCTCTGAAATTATTTATAGATGAGAAAAAAATCCCTTTTAAATTCATTTCCAGACTATTAGACTATCTCTGTATTTATAACCAGTTCTGTAAATCCTGTCTGAATTAACAGACGATTTAAAACATTACGGTAAAATGTAAAGTAAAATTACAAAGGAACATTTCAGAATACTGGACAAGTTTCCTGATAGCAAGGTTTTGAGAAGGATTGTCTAATGCCCCAGAAAGTTAGAGTAGAAGGATTGTAAGGCACAAAATATGCAAAGAATGCAAAACACAAAAAGAACACATTGAAAGCAAGCTACATTTTTTTGCAGTTATGCTCTGTGCTAGCTGGAGGCTATCTGGAACTGTTGTTTTGGTGAATGCACTTTAGAATTTTTGGTTTCATGCTTTAGAAACAATCTGGTTTCTGGTTCGTTGAACAAAGTAGATCTTCTCTGACCACAATGGTCTGCGGTAAAGGTTTCTACCAGCAGAACCCAATTCTCATTCCCATTGGCAATGTTCTTAATCTACCATATGTGACATGGTATATTTGCATATATCTTAATGCTTCTATGCTGTCCTTATTGCAAGCTGGGAACTTCCTCTAGGCAACGATGTTCTTTTTCCTTTTAATGCCACATGTTATAGTTAACCAGGTCAAGTTGTCGAGTAAGTTTGCAATTGTTCTAAGGCAGAGTTTCCCAAATATTTGTGGCCATAAAACCACTTGGAATGGTGTGAAAAAATACAGATTATTTGAATTTACCCCAGAAAACTGAATCATCATTTTCCTTTGAAGGTGCTTGGAAATCTATATTTATAAGAAACAACCAAACTTATTCTTATGGTTACTTAAACATTAGGTCTCTTCTGGGGCACCAGCTGGCTCAGTTGGTTGAGCATCTGACTTGGGCTCAGGTCATGATCTCGTGATCCATGGGTTGGAGCCCTGTATAGGGCTCCGTGCTGACAGCTCAGAGCCTGAGGCCTGCTTCAGATTCTGTTTCCCTCTCTCTCCGATCCTCTTCCTCTAGTGCTCTGTCTCTCTCTGCTTCAAAAATAAATACATGTTAAAAATTTAAAAAACAAAAAACATTAGTTCTCTTCAATTTGTTTGATTCAGAACAAATTTACATAAAGAGAACATAAGCATAGGAATCTAAACACATTAAACAGATACTAGCATTTATTTACTAAATAGTGAAATTTTAGCGGTCATCTCTTTTTTATAACTTTAAATATCATTGTTCATTATTTAGGGTAATGAAACAGACTTTTTTTCTAATTTGATGTAGGTTTTATATAGAAAAAGACAAATATAATATTCACCTTTCTTTCTTTTATCATTTTATTTTTGGCTGAAAGAAAATTTCCTTTTAGAGTGAGAAATCACTAAGATTTTTTTTTGTTAGCAGTTTTTAATTTGTTAAATTTAGGTATGGATATCCTGAGTCCATAAAAATAGATGGAGAGAGAGAGAGAGAGAGAGAGAGAGAGAGAGAGAGAGAGAGAGACAAAGTCTGTTAGAAAATATATGAGTTTTCCATTGCTATGTCACAAATTACTATAATTTAGTGGCTTAAAATGAAAAAAATCATTATTGTACAGATTCATTAAGTCAGAATTCCATCAGATTTTAACTGGGTCCTCTACTGAGCAACTTATAGACTTGAAGTCAAGGTATCAACCAAGTGAGTACGCCTTTGGAATCCTGACTAAAGAAAGATCTATTTCTAAGCTCCCTCTGGTTTTCAACAGAATTTGCTTGCCTATGGTAGTAGACTATGGTCCCCTCTATAACAACCAGACACCACTTCCAGCTCCTACAGGCCACTCCCAGGTCCCTGCCATGTTGCCTCCTCCATCTGATCTCAGCAACAGAGAATTTCTTTTATGTCATGACTACTTACTTTTCAAATCTCTCAGGTTCCCTTTTACTACCAAATGGAGAAATCTCTGCCCTTGAAAGGCTTGTATGATTACATCCGTCTCTCTCAAATAATCTCCATATCTAAAGTCAATTGATTTGAGACTTAAATTATATCTGCAAAATTCCATCACAGAAGTTATGCAGAGGAGATTTTAATTGAAAACGGACATCTTGGGATGCCATTAGATAGTTCTGTCTACCAGCAGCTAACACTTAAAGTACTTCTATTTCACATGAACATAATCTAAAAATATGTCACAGTGTCTACCCTTAGAGTTTTATTAGAGTCAAAATAAAAGAAACAATAGTTCTCAAAAACAGCCAAGGATCACATGCCATTGTTAGATGAAGAAATGCCTGTACACAGAGTTTTGTAACCTTTTCTGGTCAAGAATCCCTTTGAGGATCTGATAGAAGATTAGAATTGATTCCCTACCTCTCCATATGTATACATACATTTCAGGGGGTTTTTAGCATCCCAAATTAAGAATTTCTATTCTACGTAAAAGGGAACAAAAAGCGAAATTAATCAATATCTGTAAGCATCTGAGAAAGTACTATAAAAAAATAGGAATAGAACTTAGTTGGAGAATTTAAGAAAAATAGAGGAGGAATTAGATGATAACAATCAAACTAAAGAGAAAGTATACAAGGTAGAGTTGGTCTTTGTGTGGTTGGAGGCACCAATTTACGCTCCAGTACCAGAAATTACATGTTACTACTTCAGTACCTGATGGATTCAAATATGAATTATTGAAAAATGTGCAATTGTTTGAAAGATTTTATTGACAATTTAACTCAACTTTCTCTGTGTTTCACTTTCCATATACAAACCTTGTGACCTACTTTCTGAAGCTTTTGTGATAATTGAATGATTAAATGTCCAGCATGCTGTCCGGCTCATTGGCAGTTGTTTACAAATGTGTATTTCCTTTTATTTTCCCAAGAGACTAAGTGCTGGCTAGTACTAGTCCTGAAATTTTGTGATTTCTATATTTTTACTTTGAGTTGAATGCACATCTCTAGAAGTTGCCACCCTAATACCTTTAAGATAGGTTCCACTCATTATCAGTAATATTCACATCTTATTTTGAAGTAGTTTCTTTTAACTCCTTAAGAGCTGTGAAAAAGTAGAAAGTGTCACATGTAGGACTAGGTAGGGGTGAAGATAGAAACTATAACAGACAGGTTAGTCTGCAGTCACTTGTGTTTCTGACAGTTGGATACCTGGGTGGGTCCGAGGGAAGAGCTGTGAGGGCCCACATTACCTACTTTATCATTGAGCTCAGGGCCTTCCCTATCTGCTTTGGTCTACATAAATGCAATTATGTGCATGATTTAGTTACTCTTTTTCTCAACTATAGTTTGTACACTACTTTTAGTAATTCCAAATGTCTTTAATTTACCTATTTCCTTCATTAAAAAAATAAGCAGACAAAAAGACATAAAGTTATATCTTTGGGAATTGGGGTTTAGAAAATGCTGATCAGCTAATGTTAACCTAACTGGATTCACTAGAGACAGTGTTTCTAGTGAAACATATTTTAATCTAGCTCTCTGAGAACCTTTTTTTCCTAGCAACAACAACAAAAAAATCCCTAAAATGAAACAAAACAAAATATCGGCTTACAAAGACTATTAGAATCAGTTTGCCAATTCCTAATGACTATGTCACCCTTTGGGACAGACATTGTACCTAGCTGAATTTGTACTCACGATTTTTTTTACAGGAGAAAATGAAAGACTGAGTTCAGCGTGACTAACAGACTAGCTACTGAGAGAGAAAAATGAATTAACTCTTCCTTTGTTTGCAAATGAGTTTATGTGTCCATTTGGAGACTCTCCTTTTTTTCTGTTCCTACCTTACCACTTAATGTGGAGCTGTAATTTATCATACCTTCTTGAGCCAAGGGAATTATGACACTTGAGAAAGTACCTGAACCAGACCTAAAAGACAGCTTGTTCATCTGACAGAATCGTAGGATCTGGTTCTCTGTTTGTAAAACACTTAGGCTCTAAGTGCTGAATTTTCTCATTATAACCAAATAAAATAAAATAAAATATCATATGGAATGAAAACAGGGAATGTGCTGCAGAAGTAGATCAGACGTTCTCCGTGGAGAGCTAGTGGTTGCCACCTCCAAGGTCTACGTAGGAAGATTTTATTTCTTTCTCCCAAGACATAAAATAGCAGGCCCAGGATGTGTGTTAATATGTAACAGTGATTATCTTACTTCATTGCTCTGCGGCAAATGCATGCCTTGTTTCTGGAAAGTTGAAAATTGAATACAGACATCAGAAGGATGGGGGTGAAAGGGATTTGTTAGGTGTTTGCACTGAGATGCTAAAGAACCCCCATTAAGTTACATGTTGTAATAATTAAAGCATTGCTTTGAATTGGTTTCAAAACTTAAGCAGATCCAGAGAAACTACAGGGGGAATTAAGAACTAATTACATTAAAGTACTGAAGATCAATTTCTCATGGGTTGGTAGCTTCATGTTATTGTTTCTTTAAAACAGGAAGGCAAATATAAGGAAATATCAAAGGACGCGTTTTCCAGGGCTCTGCATTATTCATCAGTATTAAGCATTTCTGTAATAGAGTTTAATTTAGTTAGCTTATCTTTATTTTAGTAGTGCACACTGTACCCACTGTGGCATCTGCCGCTCTTCTTAACAACAACACAATGCCAAAAGTCATTTATTTATTTAAAAGATCAGGGTAAGAAGCATGAGGTCTGGATTTCAAAACACTATTTTCCAACTCTGAATGGAAGATGATATTCATATCTGAAGAGTAACATTTAATGAGTAAGCATTTATTTTTATCCTTTTATTTTCTCCCCGAGGATTGATATTGATATTTGATTAGATGAACCACATTAGTGACTCCATGCTTCAAAATGAAGAGAACTTTCAGTTAATCTTTGTGCTTCTTGGTTAATTTCTCCTACACAGGAAAGGAAGAGTTATGAGTAGAATGAGGCTGACCCCCATGCTGAGTGTCACATTGCCACTTATAAAGTGACATTATTTCATGCTCTGGAATTTCTTCCATCCTATGGCTTTTTACTCTTCTAAATGTTGATCCTACTTTGGCACATAAGAGAGCCAAGGCTCAAAAATATTTTCTAGAACAATCTGCTCTTGTAGCTACATTTGCATCCAGGCTTTCAAATAAAGGTAATATGATGGGGAAAGGCTCCAGCAGCTTACTGCATTGAGCAGAACCTACATTGGCATGGGCTCCAAGCATGTCAGGAATATCATGTCCACCTATTCCTGTGACGCCTAATATACCTCAGATGGCCCAGTAGGTCAAGAGATCCTTGATGGCCTGGCCACACCTTCCTTAGTCTGCCAGCAACTAGAATTTCACATCTCTCCTTCCCTCTGTTCTTCACTCAGGGTTAGACCTACACCATGGTGTGATGGTCCCCATGTTACACAGCTCTTCTTTATTTTCTTTTTCGGAGGTTTCTCCTAACAAAATCACTGTATGTCTGATGGGAATGTAAAGTCTTTCTCTGAGACACTGGACTATCATGATCACTTATTTCTTGTTAATACGGTAATATTACTGATAGGGCAGAGAGAAAGAAAACAAAAATATGCCCAGAACTTTTTTTTATAGAATCATTGAATATTTACAGAATTGTATTATCTGCACTAACAGAAATGAGCCTAATGAAGGGAATACTTTTGAGAAAGTCCAGTTTTATCTTAGAGTGCCAGATCTTTATGGTGATATCCTATTTAAAACTAGGAGCATTTATGGCCATCTGAGTGGCTCAGTAAGTTGAGCAACTAACTCTTGATTTGGCTCTGGTCATGATCCCAGGGACATGATAGAAGCCAGTGTTGGCCTAGGCTCTGATCCATGGAGCATGCTTGGGATTCTCTTTTTCTCTCTCTCTTTCCCTCTCTCTCTCTCTTCCCTTGCCCCTCTCCCCCACATACTCTCTCTCTCTCTCTAAAATAAATAAAATAAAATAAAATAAAAATGAGTGTTTCTTCTCCTACTTATTGAACTTAATTAAGCCTAATCTTTTAAGCAATCTAAACATGCTTTTTGGTATATTTAAAGGAACACTGAATTTAAAGTTTATATCTCCGTTTACAAACAAGGCAGGCACGAGTTGAGTTCCCTTCTATATCCAGCTTATTCAAACTCTTTATTTGTTGTGACTTTTCTTTTGCTTACCTCCAGCTCAGCAGTCAGCCTTCACCAACCTAAAGGTAACAAAATCCACTAACATCAGAATTAGAACCATCCCTGTCTAATAGGCTTTATCGACATCACTCTGTTTTTCATATAGAAAAACAGTTTTTCAGAGTAAGGTGGAAAATATGTTATAAAATTGTAAGCAAGAGGGAAATACAGCTTTCCAAACTTACTTTACAGGTAGAACTACACTTATAAATATAATTTTATAATTATCAATGCCAGGAGTTACTTAAACACATTGATTTAAAATCTCAGGTAACTCAGGGGCACCTGGGTGGCTCAGTGAGTTAAGTATCTAACTTCAGCTCCAGTCATGATCTCACAGCTTGTGAGTTCGAGCCCTGCATAGGGCTCTGCACTAACAGTTCAGAGCCTGGAGCCTGCTTCAGATTCTGTTTCCTTCTCTGCCACAATCCTGCTTGCATTCTTTCTCGCTCTCTCTCTCTCAAAATTAAATAAACATTTAAAAAGTTTTTTACTATATCAGGTAACTCAAATTAAACTGAGTGTAATGGGACTTTCTGGCTTTTATTTTTAACAGATAGTTTTGAACTCAACTTAAATATTCAATGGATACACACACAGACACATGAAATTTTGGCATTTAATTTGTGTACAATTTTGAATTATTCTATCTTTAAATGACACAAAATTTATATGTATTTTAAATTGAATTTAAATAAAAAATATATGGAACATAAAACATGTTTTTATATATAAAATATTTAAGATATTTTTGATAACTTATTTTCTGTTAGAGAAAATTCTGTGACTTAAGATATACTTTTAGAGAGAGAAAAATGATCAGTTAAAATGGAAAAGAAAGAGACACAAGATTCCATTAGGTGTTTTGTTAATATTTTGCCAAATATTTTTTCTTTACATTAAATGGACATAGAATATTTATTACATACATGGACAAGCCAAAGTTTGGTATGTATTTCTTTATGTCACTGAATTAACTTGATTTCATGGAACTGTGAAAACTGTTTAGAGTCTCTTTTAGTGGTTTGCAAAGTTGTATTATCTTTTTCAGGTTAGGTCACTTCACATAGAAAAGACAGACCTCTTAACCTCCCCAAATGCATATTTCTTAAATTAGGGCAAGTTTTTTTGTACCTAATCATTATTTAAATATTGACTTTTATACCCGACATACACACGCATACACACACTGCTACTGATGGTGGTCTTGATCATTGTGTGCATGTGGTTGGGAAAATGTATGCATCATCAACAATGCTTCCCGCACCGAACACATTATATTTGTGGTTGCAGGAACCATTTGAAGAGCCTGCTATAATTTGCTCTTGTCTCTCTCTGTCTGGTATGAAATCTTTACCCAGAATGAACTAATCTATATTGAGGTAAAGGCTACCTCTACTAGGGAATTCTGCTCTGTTACAATGTAGGACATGCCAGCTACTGGAGATAGAGAGAGAGTGCTTGTAGGTTAGTTCCACTATTGTTGATCATAATCTATCATTTAAGCAGCAGTAGGATTTATTGGGAGAATTGATAAAATAATACAGAACAATTTTGCTGAAGTATAGCATGGGCAGATAGAAATGGACGGTGGCGGGAGGGCAAAAACAACACGATGCTGTCACATTTTGAGAAAATAAAATATGGTTAAGACTCATAAGGATTTCATTGTTAAACCATGTATTCAGTGAATGCACAACAGAAGTTAGAGGCGATGTTGGTGTTGTGTTATGATTATATTTTTGAGTCTTCTGAACTTGTTAGTTAATGGACAGACATGGAAACACTGCTATTTATTGGTACTTTTTGGCGATGTCTCTGTTCTGCTTCCACTTTCTAAGCCTTCACAAATGCACTGTGAAGATTTACATTCATAACAAGTATGGAACCCTGGAGGGAATGTTGTAGCTATGAAATTTACCTCTCAAACCCATAACATATCTTTGGCAAGGAAATAAGTTACATTAAATTTCCCCCAAAACCCTCCTCACCTTTGAGGAAAATAATGTCCTTAATTCTACCCAAGCACTAGAAAATCTAGGACAAGTCCAAGAATCTGCCAGGAGGGGAAAACTACCAGGTGTTTAAATGGCAAACATCCATGGGATACAGTTGAATGCATAAAGATGAATGGGGATGAAGCATTTAGTTTGAAATGAATTCAAGTGAAAATTAAGCCAGACTATGACTGAAGTATAATTTAATCTGTTCATTTTGCTCTAGTTAACCCCACATATAAAAATATGCACTGAGAAAACAGGAACATGGTATAATATATATTGTAAAAACATATGGTAAGTATCCAAAGAGAAGTGTCAACCTCAAAACCAAGCAAACATAGTGCTCCCACTGGACACAAATTAAACCTGGGAAGCCTGTTAAGTGCATAGCCAGGAAAAATACGACACATATTATAGGAAATAGGAAAGATAAACCAAAATAGGGAAAGATAAAACCAAGTTGCCAAACCTCACAAGACATTTTACCAATGTAGGTCCCTTTTTTACAGATAAGTAATCATATCTGTAATGGAAAACTACAAACTAAGCATGGGCATGGAATAAAACACTCTTCAGTTTTTATTTCTTTGTTTTCTTTAAATTTTGTAAGGAAACAAATTATGAGTAGAAGCATGATTGGAGCTGAGATAGGAGAAAAGAAGGAATCCCTTCACAGATGATACTTATAGAAACTTTTTTTTTACTTTTTATTGCCAAATTATTGCCGTGGTATTTATCTTGGATTTTCTGAAAGTTGTAATTTCAAGTATTTTCCTCTAGGTCCGAATTTCAGATTTGGTACATAGAAAATTTAACATTTTCTACTTTCTGAGAATATATTATATATATATATGCATATATAATTATAAATAAGTAATATAAATAAATATAAATAAAGAGAGAGGGTGAGAGAGAAAGAGATTGCTCCAGAAAGAGCTGAGTTTGTTTAAATTTGAAACCTTAAGTGTAAGGCAGTCTGACAGGTAGAATTTATTCTTCTTCCATGGAACTTAAGTCATTTTTCTTAAGATTTTCCACTGATTGGATAAGTCCCACATATATTATAGAGGTATGCTTTACTCAAAGCCTGCTGATTTAAATGTGATTCTCATCATGTCACGGCAATATCTAGACTGGTGTTTCACCAAATAACAGGGAGCCACATCCTAGCCAAACTGATACAAAAGATGACCATCATGGTTAAATAAGAACCGGATTTAACATTGTAAGGGGAATAATCTAGAAAACGAAACACCACTGGAAACTTATCACCTTAAGTCCATAAGGCACAGATTAAAAAAAAAAAACAAACAAGCTGTTTGTAGCAGAGATAATTAACATTTAGCAAATATTTACAGTCAGTTCCCGACTTGTGAGGACTCAGCTTGTGGTTTTTCAATGTTACGATGGTACGAAAGCTGTACATATTCAGTATAAGCTGTATTTTGAATTTTGGAATTTTGTGTTTTTCCTGGGGTAGTGTTATGCACAATAGTCTTAGGTAATGCCAGCAGCCACGGCGACCAGTGAGCCACACGATCATGACTTACAATACACTCACATCCATTCCGCACCCAGATGACCATTTTACTTTCCACTTTCAGTACTGTATTCAATAAATATGGTCTGAGATATTCAACACATTATTCTAAAACAGGCTTTATTGGATCATTTTTCCCAACTGTAGGCTATATATGTGTTCTAAACACATTTAAGCTAAGCTAGGCTAAGCCATGCTCTTCGATAGGTTAGGTATATTTAATGCACTCTCAACTTAAAATGGGTTTGTCAGGACATAACTCCTTGTTAGTTGAGGAAGATCTGTATTTGCTTCTTGGGTTTCCAAATTTCCCAGGCAGGGTCCACTAATACAGGCCAATAGATTCTGTTTGTCAGTTTGAGATTGAAGTCATTAAGAGTTGGTGTGTGTTACAAGATGGAGGGAGGGTGTCTTTGCTAAGTAAAATTATATAAGAAGCAAACTCACATATATGTGTATATATATATATATATATATATATAATTTTTTTAAGCTAGCCAGTTACCAGAGATTTTCTGTTATGTCAGCCTGGTTAAGATCGTAGCATACATTTCATATACAAATAATTCATTCCCATTATATGCTCTTTATTGACATTTAACAAAAGAAATATAAAGGAAATTAAGATTAGATGAGCATTAATTAAATCTTACTGCATTTTCTTCTAATATTTGAATCTCTATACTGAATTTAAAATATAGTTGTTATCAACCGTGACACACTCACAAAGACACACATATGACGCTAGAAAACATGTAAGTTGTGTCCTTACATTGAAACACATAACATTGCTTATTGTCCTGAATTTCGTATCACTAAAATTCTTCAGAAGTAAAATTAGATGATCCTGATAGATATTCATAGGAAAGTCTAAACCCCAAGTATTTTATATTTATGTTGCTTCCAATATTATGGTAGTTGTAATATTATCTGAAAGAAACATGCATATCATTGACAAGATCCTATTACCAATTACCCCTTTAATATCGAGAATGTCCCCATTGCTCCCCCTAGTCAGCTTTCTAACCTTTCTGACCTAGTCAGACACTTCTATGGATTTCAAAATATATTTTTTTAATGTGAGCAATTATGCATAGTTGTATTCTCTAATTGCAAAAATTGATACACTAACTTTGTATAATGACATTTAATGCTTTTTAAACCATTTTATGCTAAATAAAAAGCCATATTTTACAAATTCAGCATTATTAATATATTTTTAAAACCTTAAACATGAATGATTTATTTTAGCCACACCTTATATATTGAAGAAAGTTTTTCAATTGTAATGGAAAGTAGAAAGCTAAATTTTATCTATGATTTGCTTTCTGCCTTTTAGCCAAACACACACACACACACACACACACACACACACACACACACACACACAAAGCAATAGAGAAAACATATCTTTCTAACTAGATTGGTAATAAATATCAAATTGATGACACCTTAATTTTCCTATGGTATGAAATAGATTTCACCACATCAACATTTTCCATACGTTTCTGTTTTCTTAAATATTTATTTTTCTTTGTTTTCAATATTTTACTTGATAACAGTATTTATTTTCTCCATAAATTGATATATTGGAGTTTAAAAATTTCATTTTAAGATCTTTTTAGTTAGACTTAAAGCATTTTACATGTTTTTTTCAAAAGCCAAATATTTTATTATTTTGAGGAAAAATTTAATTTCCAGATTTTTGAAATCCTCATGAAAATTTCTCTTTTAGTTATCATATTGCTAAAAATCTGACAGATTTAGAATATTTCTTTTTTATGCACATAGTTCTTTAGGAAAAGTACTCATTTGCAGCTATTCAGATTTATTGGTATGTATGTCAATGTTTCTTAAATTGTTTCAAATACAAATTAACTAAAAATCACCATTGTGTTTGTATATCTGTGAAATGATTTTTCAAATATAGTTCAAGGAAGTATAAAGTTGTTTAAATACGTCCTTTAAACAAATGATTCTATGATCTGTTGAGCCATAATTTAAAATTTCAGCATGTGAATATCATGGACTCTTTTCCAAGCACATGACAATTCACTTTAATAATAAACTTTTGTTTGAATGGTTAAAATCTTCTATCTGATATAATAACAGAAATTTAAGATAAAAATTAAATAATCAGAGGCCAGTATTAAATTTAAAAACTAAATGAAATTTTCCAGTTAAATCTGAAATTTTAACTATTACAACTAAATTCACATGAAGATGCAGAAAGTTGGGACACCTGAGAGGCTGAGTCAGTTAAGCTACAAACTCTTGATTTCAGTGCAGGCCATGATCTCACAGTTCATGAGATCAAGCCCCACATAGAGCTCTGCACTGAGTGCATGGAGCCTGCTTCTGATTCTCTCTCTCCCTCTCTCTCTGCTCCTCCCCCACCTGTGTTTACTCTCTCTCAAATAAATAAATAAACTTGAAAATATTCTTCAAAAAAAGTGTTCAATGAAAAATTACAGTTTCATTCATAACTGACTGAAGTGTCATATTTGCTTCAAGATTAGTTTTTTGGATTCCATATACACAGTATGTTTAGAATGTAGAAACACTATATTTCAAAGTGTGTGACATGGTATTGTCAGTTGCAAATACAAGTACAGATTTATAATCATTTGATGTATTCTTTCTTATATCTTACTTGCTGGGAGTAAATATTAGATATCTTCATATTTATTATAATATCATTAAAACAAAAACACTAACTAAATGTTATATATTCAACCATTTAATAATTTAGTTATAAAAGGAATATCAAAGTGATTTAGGTAAATAAACTATTAGGGAAAAAACAGTAATTCCAGTTGGTATTCATTTGTTTTTTACCTTTAAAATATCAAGTATAATCTCTATGACCATCATGGAGGTGGTGGTACTTTTTTCTTTTTTAAAAGGAACTCAATATTTTTTTAATGCTTCTTATTTATTTTGAGGGGTAGAAAGAGAAGAGGAGGACAGAGGCTCCTCTGTGCTGGTCTGATATGGGGCTCGAACTCCACAAGCAGAAGATCATGACTTGAGCCAAAGTCAGAGGCTTAACCAACTTAGCCCCCAGGTGCCCTGAGGCTGCTCTTAGGTCCTGGATATGGCTTCTTAACCTCATCTTCATTAGCCACAAAAATCAGCCCGCTCTGATTTTTCTTTTTTAATTTTTAAACATTTTTAAGTGTTTATTTATTTCTGAGTGACAGAGAGAGACAGAGCGAGAGCAGGGGAGGGGCAGAGAGAGAGGGAGACACAGAATCCGAAGCAGCTCCAGGCTCTGAGCTGTCAGCACAGAACCTATTGTGAGGCTCAAACTCAGGAGCAGTGGGAACATGACCTGAGGTGAAGTCAGAGACCTAACCGACTGAGCCCCCCAGGCGCTCCTTTTTGTTTTTGTTTTTTTAAAAATGTACTTATTTTGAGAGAGAGAGAGTGCGCGTGAGTATGAGTAGGGGAGGGGTCTTGAGAGGAAGGAGACAAAGAATCTGAGGGAGATTCCAGGCTCTGAGCTGTCAGCATAGGGCCCAATGCAGAGCTGGAACTCACAAACCTTGAGATCATGACCTGAGCTGAAGTTGGACACTTAACCCACTGAGCCACCCAGGTGCCCCAGTGTTCTCTGATTTTTAATTCAAATGTGAGGGAGCTTGGTGGCTCAGATGATTAAGCGTCCAACTTTGGCTCATGTTATGATCTCTCAGTCCATGGGTTCAAGCACCATGTCAGGCTTTGTGCTGACAGCTCAGAGCCTGGATCCTGCTTCAGATTTTGTGATTCCCTCTCTCTCTGCCTTTCCCCCATCATCTCTCTCTTTCTGTCCCCCTCTCAAAAATATTATGAAATTAAAAAAAAAACCCTAAAGATGAAATAGCACATCTGCTCTGAGGTCTCTGCATCTGTAGATGCTATCCACCTCAAAATGGACATGCCTTGGAGTTAGGAAACATATGTATTATTATTCCCTCAGTTCTACTGAATCATGTGAGAAGCAGACAGGAGGTTTTGGTTGTCTTTGAAGCTCAATAAACAGATTTCAAAATGGCCATAAGGCTGATCTTCAAACCATACACAATGCTCTCACCAAGAAATCACACTTGTAAATATTTTAACAATCTGGGCTGTTTATTTCTCAGTATATGATGACATATCTTTTAACATAAGCTGTAATTTGTGCATGCATTAAAACTTATATATATATATATATATATATATATATATATATATAACCAATTTTTTAACTAATTAAACTTTCACTCTCTTTGGCTATTGACTAATAAAGCACAAGTATTTGAAAGTGCTACAGGTAAGGACTCTTCAAAGGTCATCATGGAGCTTTGTGTCATGGAGTTGCTACATGCTTAAGCCCTGTACAAGTGGTGGAAACACACATGTAGAATTTTCCCAGGAAAGGCTACTGAATAACTTATATTTTGCTAGGGAGGGATGTAATGTGGCACTTTATAAGTAGCTGAATAGAAGGAGAGAGAGATGAATGTGATCGAGAGAGAGATGTTCAGCGAATGGCTCAGACAAAGAATGCCTCATTTGTGTGCCAGCTCCACACTTGTACCTGACCTTGAACACACTGCTTACCCTGCTTTTTATAAAAATAGGACTCTAAAGCCTCTGAGATGGTGGTTGCGAAAGTCATCTAATACCAGTGACTCAAATGGCACATCTTTGATTAAGTAACCCTGATGCAGTTTGACACATCCTTTAAAACGAATGGGAAAATGTAAGATAATGAAATTCCTGCTTGCAGTTATAATGTATTTGTCTATTTATCTAACTATTCTTAAGAAAGCACTGTATTTGATGCAGCCTTATAATAGTTGCACCAATATCTTGAAGCATTTTTGATAAATATTTTTCCCTAATAGATGATATTTTTTTTAAATCTTTGGTAGTATAATTGAAAGGTCTCTGGACGCTCTGGAAAACAGTGTGGAGGTTCCCCAAAAACTTAACAGCAGAACGCCCTTATGACCCAGCAATAGTACCGCTAGAAATTTACCCAAGGGATTCAGGAATGCTGAGGCATAGGGGCACATGTACCCCAATGTTCATGGCAGCATTTTCAACAATAGCCAAATCATGGAAAGAGCCTAAATGTCCATCAACTGAATGGATAAAGAAGATGTGGTTTATCTATACAATGGAATACTACATGGCAATGAGAAAGAATGAAATCTGGCCATTTGTAGCAACATGGGTGGAACTTGAGGGTGTCATGCTAAGTGAAATAAGTCAGGCTGAGAAGGACAGAAACCATATGTTTGTACTCATAAGTGTAACATGAGACTTAACAGAGGACCACCTGGGGCGCAGAAGGAGGAAAATAGTTGGGGAGAGGGAGGGAGGCACACCATGAGAGACTCTTGAATACTGAGAACAAACTGAGGGCTGATGGAGGTGGGGGAGAGGGGAATGGGGGAGATGGGCATGGAGGAGGGCACTTGTTGGGATGAGCACTGGGTGTTATATGGAAACTAATTTGACAATAAACTATAAAATAAAAATAAATAAAATAAAGCCTATGAAAGGTCTCTGAAATTGGAGACAGAAAGCCGCAATTTTGATCTCCATTCTAGTACTTTCCACCTGGCTGCCTATGGGCAGGTCTATGATATCTAGTTTTCTCACCTCTCAATTTTATTGTAAAGACATAGTGAGGTAATATTCATCACAGCTACATGCAAAATGTGAAGCTCTATTAGGCATGAATTGTTTTAAACCCATTCTTACAGAAAAGAGGAAAAGTTTCAATTATAGTATGGGTTTTAAATTAACCTATAAACTTGATCACATTGTGTACTAGCCTTTGGCCACTGTTTTTCTAATTATCCAGTAATTCTCATGTGAGAGGTTGATGGGGGAATAGAAACTGGCATTTTTTCACATGACCTTTTCATTTAAGGATAACAGTTGTTTCAGATGATACCCACCTTGGCTTTTCACAATAGAGCATGCCTCCATTTGAGCATGCCGCCACGGAAAGTATTTCTGGGCCTTAATACATTGTTTCTCTTCTAAAATAAAACCAATCTATGACATAAAGAGCAGCTTTTATACTTAAAACCAACAAAAGCAAGGGGGAAAAAAGAAAGAAGGAAGAGAGAAAGTAAAAAAGGAAAGAAAGGAGGAAAAGGAAGAGCAGACCATTGAATCTTGATCTATGGGACTAATACGGGACAACGTGTCTTAAAATAAGACACAACATTGCTACTAACCATGCTTGAGCACTGTTTTAATGTCCCCAAACTGTGAGCAGAGAAACAAAAGAACATATGAGAGATATATTCATGTGCCTGTGTGTGTGTGTGTATGTATGCATGTATGTATATATATAGGCACACACATACATACTTTTGACAGACTTTGACCAAGGGGAAAAAACAACTCTGAAACAGATGTTTCTTTTCCCCCTTTTGAACAAACATTTTCCTGAAATTCTTCACACCAGATTTTACTAATTAATCTGGAAAAGGGAGTGATGGGGGCCGCTGATGCTAATCACAGGAAGCAGACACCAAACTGCGGTCCATTTTTCCTGTCTTTGACAGCAGCATCTGGCTCCTTGGCAGGCTCTGTCAACCTCTGCGTTGATGTCCCAGGAGCTGCCTCAGGTCTGTCAGTTTCCCGGGACATCGCCGTTAGGCTGAGGCTCACCATAATCATTTTATTTTGTTGTTCATCACACTGGGCTTTGAGGAAATTCTTTCTTCAGTTTCTGGGATCATACAAATATTGTATATAAGGTCAACCCAACCATGTGTTTCTGTAACCTGAGATGTCCATATAGGTATTTTACTTCTTTTTTTTTTTTCATAATATTTTATTGTCAAATTGTTTTCCATACAACACCCAGTGCTCTTCCCCATAAGTGCCCTCCACCATCACCACCACCTCTTTTCCCCCGGTGTTTTACTTCTTAAGGCTAAATTTCATCTTAAATATATGGTGAAGTCTAGCCTAGAAGGAATAATGAAGTGGAGGAGAGTCAAGTACTTTTCAAAGCAAAGCAAGAAATTAATATTTAGAGGATCATAGGAGTATATCATTGGCCCACTGATATTAAACCAAGCCAAGGAAGGTTAGAAGGAAAGTGAAGAAGTGTTCCTATACTAATTCTCATAGTGGATTGCTTTGTTAAGGAAAAGGAGAACAGTCTGGAAATGGAATCAGACCCAAATGATCAAGAGTTAAAAATCTACTACAAGGAGGGGAGCCTTGGATGGCTCAGGCAGGTAAACATCTACCTTTTGATTTTGACTCAGGTCATAATCCCTGGTGAGATCAAGCCCTGCATCAGACTCCATGTTGGGCATGCAGGTAGCTTAAGATTCTGTTTCCTGGGCACCTGGGTGGCTCAGTGAGTTAAATCTCTGACTCTTGGTTTCAGTTCAGGTCACGATCTCATGATCGTGAGTTCAAGCCCCATGTCAGGCTCTGTGCTCTGTGAGAGATTATTTCTCTCTCCCTCTCTCTCTGCTCCTCCCCCACTTGGGTTGTCTCTGACTCTCTCAAAATAAACAAACTTTAAAAAAAGATTCTGTTTCTCCCTCTCCTTCTACCCTACCCTGCTCGCATGTTCTCTCCCTCTAAAATTAAAACAAAAAAATTTTAATCTACTACAGAGGAGAAGTAGGAACATAAAATTGCTTTCTCTCCTTAATTTTGAAATTTGTTCATTATAATTAAATTTAATATAATTATGGAATTTCTGAATCTGTCATGTGGCAAGTTACATGTGGCAAGTTAGACTGTAAGATATTAGTAGCAATCTTACAGTCTAACTTGAGAAGTTTGTGTTTGCTATGTATTTGATGTCATACATTTAATTTACATAATTTATTTAATGACCAAGCCCCAGTGGCACTCTCTGGTAAGAAAAGCAGTGTGACGTATAGGGTAATTAGTTATTAAAAATCTGAATATTCTCATTTCAAAGAAGATTTGAGTTCTATCTTTAAAATGTGGAAATGCTTTTTAAAAGAAACTATGTTTTGTCTTTTTAATAGTAAAATACATATATTTCATATTATAAAATAGTTACCCTATATTTTAAGACGTAAAAGTGGAATATCTGTCATTTTCTTTTCCTCACATTATCCCTCCAAAGACACATCTCCAGTTAATGAACTAGTCAATATCCCTTCTATGCATTTGCATGTATGGATTTTACACATGTAACTTTTTTATTTAAAGCATACATTGGATCACGATATATATGCTCTGAGACTTCATTTTTTTGTTGAACAACATATTCTTCAAAAGTTACAATGTCAATTCACAAAACCTTAATTATTTTTAATGACTGCATCATATTCTGTATAATGAAGATGCTAAAATATATAATATACAATTCTTGTCTTGATGGACATTTAGGTTGTTTCTTAATATTTCAAAATTATCAGACAGTATCACAATAAGCCTCATATTTATATTATTATGCACATGTGAAAATATTTATCAAGGTTAATAATAGGGATGTAGTTTCTGAGTTAAGGTTAGAGTCATTTAAATTTTTGATGTATATATTAACCAACTGTCTCATTAGCTTTTTCTACTATATACTCCATTAATAATAGAGGATAATTCTTATTTTATCACATAATTTTTCAACCATTTAAATTTTTGTTTATCTAATAAGATATCTCACTATGGTTTTTAATATATATTTTCTTGATTATGAACAAAGATATGCATATTTTAGTTTTTTGTCATTTGTATTTATTTGACTGAATTGACTAAACCATA
Organism: Suricata suricatta; assembly: GCF_006229205.1. Lineage (NCBI taxonomy): Eukaryota > Metazoa > Chordata > Mammalia > Carnivora > Herpestidae > Suricata > Suricata suricatta. The sequence goes on along the minus strand of NC_043708.1, from coordinate 16,303,090 downwards.
TTCATTTTCTGTCAGAATATAACTAATTTTCTTAGTTGTATATTTGAATGCTATATATTATACATATTAATACTTTGTTTATTAAATATGTTTAATTAATTTTATTAATTTATAATTATAATTTAATTAAATTTATAATAATGAAATGTTATATTTTGACCTACTCAAACCTGTTAGTTTATTCCTTTATGGATTTTTGTTTTGTTTTGTTTTGTTTTTAGGAAGAATTTTTTAAATTCAAAGTTACTTATACTTTTATTTGATATTTTCTTTAGTAGTTGTTTCATTTTTAGTTCTTTTTTAAAAAATTATTTTAATGTTTGCTTATATTTGAGAAAGAGAGAGAGCATGAGGGGAGAGGGGCAGAGAGAGTGAGAGGGAGACACAGAATCTGAAGCAAGCTCCAGGCTCTGAGCTTTCAGCACAGGACCTGATGTGGGGTGTGAACTCAGCAATGATGAGAACATGACCTGAGCCAAAGTTGGAGATTTAACCAACTGAGCCACCCAGGTACCCCAATTCTTTAAACCATTAAGCATTTGTTGTTGTGTATGACATGGGGTATGGTTCTAACTCAATTTTTTCCTTTCATTATAGCCAGTGTTTTCATTAGCTATTGACTAGCCAATAAGTTCTCAAATTATTTTTGAAGTTCTCCCATAAATTAAATCCCCTTAAGTCAGTTGGTTTACCATATTCTGTTTTGTTGGTTCATTTTAGTATTGTTGTACCCCCAAATTATAAACCCTATACTTTTGTAGAAGTACCTAATTCATAAAAGATTTAAATAAGCTATTGTTGGGATACTTGGGTGGATCAGTCAGTTGAGTGTCCAACTTCAGCTCATGAGGTCTTAATCTCATGGTTAGTGAGTTTAAGCCCTGCATCAGGCTCTGTGCTGACAGCTCAGAGCCTAGAGCCTGCTTTGGATTTTGTGCCTCCATCTCTCTTTGCCCCTTTCCTGCTCAAGCTCTGTCTTGCTCAAAAAATAAAATAAACAACATAAAAAATTAAATAAGATATTGTTTTTATTAATTATGAAAAATAATAAAAATTACCCATAATCTTATATCTTTAAAAATATGCATTTTGAGAGAAGTTTTATTATTTTAACCAAAATTGTGAAATTGGAGATGGTACAGAAGACATGACAAATTAAAATCGTTATAGCTTTCTTTCATTATTAAGCTGAATCATGTCTAGCAAGCCAAGGAATACATGGATACATCCTGAATGAGCTGGAGTATTTGAATGTCAGTCTGTTGGCTTTCTGGCATTTTCTGTTCAAATGAACACAGTTTCCTCAATTGCCATATTTAAATTAAGTACATTGAACAGTTTATGGGTCTTTTGTGAATGATTTACAAATTAACCGTTGAGCCAGACAACTATTGTCATTTCATCAATGATGAAATTTCTCTTAGGGTAACTCTTGGCTGAGAGTTTCAACTTCAGTAGATATTATTCATGCGTGTAAGTATGCCAGAGAGACATCCAAAATACATCCTCACTTATCACACCCCATTAATAGTAAAAGGAAAACAAAGCATTTAAATAAATCTCCTTCTTCTTCATAGAATATGCTGTTTGGAATAATATATATTTATTGGGATAATTTTGTTATATCAATCAAATACTAAACAAGATATGTTGGAGGTATTTTTATTCATTTTTTCTTTGCTGATGCATTCCTTTGAAATGCATTACCTGAACACTTAATATGAGAGAAAATGCAATCAGATAGTAGTAAGTATTAACAGATAACTATGCACATTTGCATAGAGAAGAAAACAATCTTAAAAAGATCACCATTGAATGTTAGAGTATATTTCCTGGGACACTTAAACTCTCAACATAAACTACTGCTCTGGCAGCCCAAGGGAATCCATCTGGAAAAAAAGGTCCCGGATATTAAAGCCTTTAGAAAAAAGTAATGAGAAGTTAGGACAAAGGCACACTAAGTTGGTAATTGAATATAAAGAGATCTGCCCAGAAAATAAAGTGTATGTCACACCCAGAAGTATATCTGTATGTACAGAAATACCTTGGTTTTCTGCACTTCACTTTATTTTACTTTGTGTGCATTACATTTTTTGCAAGTTGAATATCTGTGGCAACTCCATGTGGGGCCATTCTAGGTGTGCCGTTTTTCCAACAGAGTTTTTTCACTTTGTGTCTCTGCATCACATTTTGGAAATTCTCACAATATTCTTTTTCATTATTATTCTTTATTATTTTATATGTATAATTATTATATATTATTTATATGTTTATTATATATTATTTTATTATTATTCTTTTTTATTTATTTTTTTATGGTGATCAGTGATTACTGATGTTATCCACTGTAATTGTTTTGGGACACCATGAGCTGAGCCAAATTTAAGACAGCAAATTTAATTGATAAATGCTGCATGTGCTCTGACTGCTCCACCAACCAGCCGTTCCCCTGTCTTTCTCCCTCTCCTCAGTCTCCCCTGTTCCTTGAGAAACGATAATATTGGGTTTATGCCAATGAATAACCCTACAGTGGTCTCTAAGTGTACAGGTGAGAGGAAGAATCACACATCTCTCACTTTAAATCAAAAGCTAGAAATGATTAAGCTCAGTGAAGAAACCATGTTGAAAGCCTAGATAGGTGAAAACTAGGTCTCTTGTACCAAACACTTACCAAGTTATGATTGAAAAGGAAAAGTTACTGAAGGAAATTAAAAGTGCTGTTCCAGTGATACCATGGATAATGATAAAGAAAAATAGTCTTATTGCTCCTGTGGTGAAACTTTTATGGAGAGAAGATCAAACCAGCCACAGCATTCCGATAAGCCAAAAACCTGATCCGGAATAAGTCCTGAACTCTATTTCTATGAAGGCTGAGAGAGGTGAGGAAGCCGCAGAAGAAAACTTTGAAACTGGCAGAGGTTCTTTCATGAAGTTCAAAGAAAGAAGTCATCTCCATAACATAAAAGTGCAAAGTGAACTAGCAGGTGTCAATGTAGAATTTACAGCAGGTTCTCCAGAAGATCTAGCAAACATATTTAACTAAGTGGCTACACTAAACAGCACATTTTCAATGTAGATGAAACAATCTTTTATTAGAAGAAAGTGCCGTCTAGGACTTTCATAGTGAGTGAGGAGAAGTCAATGGCTGACTTAAATGTTTCAAAAGACAGGCTGATTCTCTTATTAGGGACTAATGCAGGTGGTGACTTTAAGATGAAGTCACTGCTCATTGACTATTCCAAAATTCCTAGGGCTTTTAAGAATTATGTTAAATATACTCTGCCCCTGCTGTATTCTATAAATAGAGCAACAAAAGCTGAACAATAGCAAATCTGTTTACAGCATGGTTTACTGAATATTTTAAGCACACTGTTGGAGAACTGCTCAAGGAGAAAAAAAAAAGATTTCTTTCTAAATATTACTTCTCACTGACAATGTACCCATTAGCCAAGAGCTCTGATGGAGTTGTACAATGAGACTAATATTGTTTTCATACCAGCTAACATAATATCTATTCTGCAGCCCATGGATCAGGTAATGATTTCAGCTTCCAAGTCTTGTTATTTTAGAAATACATTTCAGGGGCGCCTGTGTGGCTCACTCAGTTAAGGGTCTGACTTTGACTAAGGTCATGATTTTGAGGTTCATGAGTTTGAGTCCTGTGTCAGGCTCTGTATTGATAGCTTGGAGCCTAGAGCCTGCTTCAGATTCTGCATCTCCCTCTTGTTCTGCCAGTCCCCAACTCACAGTCTGTCTCTCTCTCTCTCTCAAAAGTAAACATTAAAAAAAGAAAAAAATGTTAAAAATACATTTCATAAGGCCACAGCTACTATTGCTCTGATGCATCTGGGCAAAGTAAATTGAAACCTTCTGGAAAGGATTCACCATTCTAGATGTCATTAAGCACATTCATGATTCATGAGAAGAGGTCAAAATATCAGCATTTATAGAAGTTTAGAAGAAGTTGATTCTAACCTTCATGGATGACTTCAAGGGGTTCAAGGCCTCAGTGGAGGAAGTCACTGCCGATATGATGGAAACAGCAAGAGAATTAGAATGAGAATATGGGACCCAATTGCTGCAATTCTATGATAAAACTTTAGTAGGTGAGGAATTGCTGCTTGTGAATGAGTAAAGATGTTTTCCTGAGGTGGCACCTACTCCTGGTAAAGAATTTGGGAAGATTGTTGAAATGACAACCAAGGAGTTAGAATATTACATAACCAGAGTTGATAAAGCACAGAGGGTCTGAAAGAATTTACCCCAACTTTGAAAGGAGTCCTACTGTGGGTAAAATGCTATCAAACAGAATCACAAGCTACTGAGAAATCATACGTGAATGAAAGAGCCAATCAAGGTGGCAAATTTCATTGTTGTCTTATTTTAAGTCATCCCAACATTCAGCATCCTCCACACTGATTAGTCAGCAACCACCAACACCAAGGCCTGAATATCCACCAGCAAAAGGATGACTACTCACTGAAAGGACAGATGATGGTTAACATTTTTTAACATAAAGTACTTTTTAAAGTTTATTTATTTATTTTTGAGGGAGAGAACTGATGGTGGAGGGGCAGAGAGAGAAGAGGAGACAGAGGATCCAAAGCTGACAGCAGGGAGCCCATTGTGTGGTTCAGACTCACAAACCATGAGATCATAACCTGAGCCAAAGTCGATGCTTAATCTACTGAGCCATTCAGGTGCCCCAACACTCAATTTTTTTTTAACTAAGGCATATGCATTGGATTTTTAGACCTAGTGTCATTGCACACTTAGTAGACTACAGGACTACTAAAACTACTAGTAGACTATATGCATCAGGAAACCAAAACTTATTTGACTCATTTGATTGCAATATTTGCTTTATGTGGCGATCCAGAACTGAATGCATGATATCTCTGATGAGGGAACATGGGGCAAGCTGAGGGCAAAGAACAGGCTGAGAGTACTCCCCCCAACCAGGTGGGATATGTGTGATGTTCCTCGGACACTCCTGGCTGCCCAAGGACGGGAAAAGGAGAGAAAGCAAATGGTTGACTGATAGAGATCACAGTCATGCAGGACAGGAGTCTTCTTCAGATTATGGATAACTTAGTAAACTGCAAGAAAAAGTCAATCTTATCTGTAGCCTAATCTCCAGGTACCTATAGCCACCATTTCCTATATCACACTCATCAAGATGTAAGGCGGTTAAAGTGCTTGCCATGGTGATGTGGGAAACTACAGCATATGAAAAATTAAATTCTCTTAATGCCTACAGTCCATTGACAAGTCCTTGAAAAAGGCAGAGTGACCTCCCTCAGGAGCTCAGCTGCCAGGATGATGACACTTTGCTAGGGGGCCAAAAGGAATGTTGGCTTAACATCATTCTGATCCCCCAGGATCATGTAAGTCTACTTTAACATGTAAAAATTCCTTTGGAAACTTCCTTTATCTCAACTGCCCCCAAGATACATGCTGGCAATCATACTCCGAACTTTTGGACACCATGATATACATCTGAAGTATCTTGTGAGTGAGGTTTTACTAAATGGTAATAAATGGTATTTTCCTAACAGCAGCTAGCCCCTCCAGGTCCTGAAAACTTTGCTTCCAAAATTCCTTAGAGACTTACTCTGTCCCTAACCCCCTCCCAACCTGAGGATATATAATCAGTTACCTGTCACCAGTGCCGCTCTTTCTGGCCACAGGTCCTGTCCTCGTGCTTCAATCAAATCACCTTTTTGCACCAAAGATATCTTGGCCATTGGCTCAAGACCACCCCACCAGCACCCCCAAACCCCATCACCTCCAAGCTAGAGTATACTTGTCTTGTAGAGATACACATAAAGAGGAACGCCTCAGTGTGTTTCTGTATTAGTTTCCTATTGTTGCCGTAAAAAAAAAAAAATGACTTCAAACGTAGTGACTTAACACATATTTATTATCTTACAATTAGAGATGTCAGAAATGTAAAATAGGTCTCACTGGGCTACATCCAAGGTATTGGCAGGGCTACATTCCTCCTGGTGGGTTTAGAATCTGTTTCCTTGCCTTTTCCCAACTTCTAAAAGCCACCTGCATTCCTTGGGTTATGGCCCCTTCCATGAGTCATATGGAAGACATAGGGAAGCGTCCCACCACCAAAGTCAGTAAGTGCATCTCTGTGATCTGTGCTCCCATCCTCACACGCACTTTTCCTCTCTGATTCTTCCAGCACATCTCCTTCTCTGCTGCTAACTCTGCTTTCTTCTTTCACTCTCTAGTGATTACATTGAGTACACCTGTATAATCCAGAATGTTCTCCCTGTTTCTGTCTTAAGATCCTTAATTCGTATCTTTATCTATAGAGTTTCTTTGGCCATGTAAGGTAACAAATTCCCAGATCTCAGGGATTCAGATTTGAATATCTTTGGAGGGCCATTACTCTGCTTGCCAAACAGAAGTATTCTGCTTTCTGATTATTTCAACCAAAGCCAGTTTCAGTTGTTGGCAATGAAGAACCATAATTAAAACACTAGTGTTTCTAAAAGTGTGTTCAATGGACCCAAAGACTGCCTCAGATCTACTGAATAGGACTGTTTGAAAGTGGACATGCATTTTTTTTTGCCAAGTAATTCTTATGCACGGTAAATATCTGTATCCACGATTTTAATGTTGTGTTTACATAAGAATCAATATTAAGTGTTCTTCTCTTTCAAGAATATCCCTGTGGTTCTTATTCCCAGTTTAAAGGGAAAGGTTTGGGGGGGGGGAGAGCGGCTAATAGAAAAAACCTGGGCTTTGCAACCAGAATTCAGCTTGAATTTGGGGTCTCATACTTTTCAGCCATTACTCTTCTGAGCTCTATCAATTCACACTTAAGATCGACCTCCCCCCCATTCTCTCTAATAAGAATTTTCTCATCCACATGCAAAACCGTATCATGATTTCAATAGACTAATATAAAGATGGAATAAGATATTTGTATAAGAAATAATAGTGCCTAGGGGCGCCTGGTTGGCTCAATCAGTTAAGCTTCCGGCTTCAGCTCAGGTCACAATTCATGGTTCATGAGTTGGAGCCCCACGTTGGGCTCTGTGTTGACAGCTAGCTCAGAGCTTGGAGCCTGTTCTGAGATTCTGTGTCTTCCTCTCTCTCTGACCCTCCCCTGCTTGTGCTGTCACTCTCTGTCTCTCAAAAATTAAAAAAAAAACAAAAAACATAAATAAAAATTTTTAAAAAAGAAATAATAGTGCCTAGAACATGGTAGGCATACTAAAAGAAGTTTCCCTCTCAAAATGCTACGCAATGTGTATACTCATAAAAAAATAACTCCCACATGAACTTAAAACACTGCTTGATGTTCCTTTGACTGGTCCCGGAATTTTGCATTTTCTAATTTTCCTTTAGTCAGCGCTGAGCTGTGGAGATTATGTCAACCCCTCCTTCCTGTCCAGATGTCCTTTCTCTCCACAGTTTTACTTCAACAACTTCCGGATACAGCCTCTGTTGCCTGTTGATTTTTGCTCAGGATTTCTGATTAAGAGGTTGTGGCATTTTAATCTCTGTAAAGTAGTTCTCTGTGGACTTTTCCAGACAGCCTCTCTTTCATCTGGACCTCCTTTAGCCTTCAAAGGCACCATTCAGGGCCAAACTTAAGGTAGGTTTAAGGCCTGGAGTAAATCACATTGGGAGGCCCCTTCTTTCTGGTTCAAAGGAGAAAAGGAGAAGTGATAGGATGTGGGGAAGGATCTCTTATGCTTGAGAAGCATGAAGGCAAAGGCATCACCATTCCAGGCTTCTGTGCCCTTTAAGATTTGTGATTTATATTTACTATTGTCCTCTTTGAGGCTCAGGACTGTGTAATCGTCAGATGGTTTAATAAACAGCCAGCTCAGATTGCAGTCTTTCTGGTGGCTTTTTTAGAAAACAGTCTGTGATTTTCATATTTTTCCTCCAAAGATTATTTCATAGTAAATCTTAAATTATTATCACCACTAAAAACTAACATACTCATTTATAATTGGCATCAGTTGAGCTTATTTTTATAATGAGTAACCGAACTCTATTAGCATTGGAGAAAAGACTCAGTTGCATTACAATAATATACCCAGCAAAATAAGTAAAACATCTGGTCACACAGCTGTATTTTGATGTATATAAACCATAAAATTGAAATGACTAATTTTTATGACTGATTTTCCTCTCCTTGCTTAAAAATATTGATCATAACTCCATTTGCTTTGGAAAATGGATTTCCTATAGGCTTTGAAATTCATATGTATGTAGATTTCAGCATCTATGTCTTTAGTAGGGTAGGGCAATAAAGACACCCTAGCAGGTGGATCACTGCAGTTGAGAGTTTTTAAGTTAGATTTAGATAACAGAAGATCAGATATACCACAAAAATTCACTCACCTACACTATTTATAAAATACTTAATAACTGTCTTGAACAATACATAACTGAAGTCAGCCTCTTTGTTCCTCTGAAAGGAAGTAATCTGAACCACCTTCTAAAAAATAAGGCTACCATCATCCCCTCAACTGTTGCATAGTTGGAATTAAGAGATAATCTTTTTGATCAGCATTTATAGAACTATCAATTTTAAACCCTCTAATTAATGACCTCCACTTTCATGATCCTTGTGTGCAGATGAAATACCCACAAAGTAGTAACAATGATTTTAAAAACTCTGTCCCTTAGTGTTTTACCTTGTGGAAAATGACACAAATTATTAGTTTCCATGTTTCAAAGGATACAAGGGGCACCTGGGTGGCTCAGTTAGTTAGGTATCTACTCTTGACCTTGGCTCAGGTCATAATCTCACAGTCCTGAGATTGAGCCCTACATGCGGCTCTGTGCTGACAACACAGAGCGGGCTTGGGATTCAGCTCCTCTCCTTTTCTCTTTGCCCCTCCCCTGCTTGCATGCATGCGCTCCTCTCTCTAAAAATATATAAAATTTTAAAAATTTAAGAAAAGACAAGAGCTTCTTTTAAAAATTGAAAATAGTTATAAAGTTAATGTAAATACATATTAAGCATGCCAATTTATTACATATATGTGTATATAATTGAAAATCATTCATGCTTTTAGTATTTTTGTTCATCCTAAAAGTTCCCCTTCTCCATTTTTTTGGACCATAGGAGAATAGAGATATTATTTTTAAAATCCAATAATTTTATTCCTCAATCTGATGTTGATTTGCTTCCTCTTAAATTATTAAATATTAAGCACCTGCCATATGCCCAGCATGGTATTAGAGACACAGGAAAGGTCACGGGCAAATTTATTGCTCTTGGGAAAAAAAAAAACATAATTTCCTCCCATTCTCAGCCACTGATTCCTTCAGAAGTTACTAACACTGTATCATTAGGTTGTAAAGAACTTATTCCAGACAGGATAGAGGAAAGCTGCCATTCCTCTTTTGTTTAATGTGACACTTCCAAGGTCTGTCACATCCTGTAATCTTCCACTTTCCTGAAACATGAATTTTAATCCTGAGCTGCCAGCCCAGCGAGAAGGATTCACTTTCCCGGTAAACATGAGCAAAGGGTAAATTGTGAATGGTATGTGTTAGCAAAAAACAAACAAACAAACAAACAAACAAACAAAAAGAGGTTTAGAGAAGAAGAGAAAGAACACCTACTTTATATTTCACTTTACTGAAACAGACAGAAAATAAAGGGGGACAGTATTTACCATATCGTTTTTCACTAATGCTGGAAGAACAGTGTCATATTAAGTGCCACCCTAATGAAAAGAGAGAGTTTGGACAATTGGCCATGGTACAGCTGGTTTGCCTGTTTGGAGTGAATGTAGCAGATGTTGGCAGCAATGGTGAGGGAGGGGCAGGGTAGTGCCCGGCAGAGTACCAGTTCTGGGGGGGGGGGGGGGGGAAGGGAGTGAGAGGAAGATCCAACAAGGATATGGGAGGGAAGACATCTGCATCTCCTATGTTTCTGTTTTCTCAATTCTGCTGCCTTTGAGGGGGGTGTGTGCATTTAAGGTTAGATTTTAGCATATAATTTCATCTAAAAATGCAGTAGGGTTGGTATCCATGGATTCAGGAGTTCTCTTAGATGTCAGGGGTCTACTCTACTAGATTCCAGTCCTATCTTTCAAAAGACCTTTGACAGGTAGGTGCACTCTCCCATCACATGGATTTCTCAACTTGATTAAAATGTAACCTGTCATTGCTTTTACTCTGTAAAATTTACACAGGCATGCATTTACACTTTGTTTTCTGCCACAAGCTCGGTTTTAGGAGACTGAAACGAATTTGTCAACACTTTTCGAATGAAAGAATACATATAAAATGTATTGCTCTTAACACAATGATAAAAAGGAGATGTGGAAGAAAAGGTGAAATATGAAAATACATTGTAACGGTCGTTGGCAAAGAAAAAGATGAAAATGTCACAAAAAAATAACAGCGTACTCAAGATTTGAGATCCAAGTGATGAATCCTGTATTTCCAAGTGGAGGAAATGGCCTCTGTGCTAGCAGCAAATAACTAGGCTTTCTGTTATTTGTTGAGCAAATTACTGGGAGCTGAAAAATAAGAGGCATGCAAAATCACCTTACAGGTGACTTGTTCAGCAAAGTTCAGTGGATGTAAGGGGTGAAAACTGTGCCTGGCAAGAAATAAGAGAAATTCAGCAGGTTAAAAAAAAAAAGGCTGCCACCCACCGCTGCCTATTAAATAAGTATTACAATATTGGCAGTGGCACCTGGGTTTTACTCAAAGTCAGAGAGAGAAAATGGAATCTTGGCAGATTAAAGCAATAGTCGTGCTGAAAATGTAAACACACGTACAGAGATACACACACACAGTATGTAATTTTTTTCATTTGTTTCTCTTCAGGCAAATTAGACTGTGGACTTCCTGGCTAATTACCCTTATCCTGACTCCCAGAGAGCCAACCGCCTTCTCAATAACTTACAGGTGACTTATTATTTTTTTCCCTGCCAGTTCTGCTCTGTGTTTAAGTCAAAAAGGCAGATAACCCATTTGTATCAAATTATGCATGACAGTTTGGGGAGTGGGTTATATACCTCTGTGAGAGGCAAGAACACCAAGCTGTTGCATTTCATTACCCACACAGCTCTCAGTTCCGGAAGCAAGGGCTTTTGTAGTGTTTAAAGATAATTTCTTGCAAGTCTGTTTGCCTCATTGTGAAGAATTCAGAGAGATTTAAAGGGGTTGTAAAAAGTATGCCTCCCAAAGACACTATCTGTTCTTTGAATTTGGAGAACAGAGAAAAGCAAAAGACAAAACAACAGAAACAAAACAAAGAAACAGAAATCATAGTGTGTGAATCATCTACCGTCATTCTGCAAATGGGGGAATTGTCTTTTGCTCCACATTTAACAGTTGCTTTTTTAAAAAACTTTTTAATGTTTATTTATTTTTGAGAGAGAGAGAAAGAGAGAGAGCATAATCGGGAAAGGCTCAGAGATAGAAGGTAACATAGAATTTGAAGCAGGCTCCAGGTTCTGAGCTGTCAGCACAAAGCCCAAAGCAGGGCTTGAACTATGAGCCTTGAGATCATGACCTGAGCCCACATCAGACACTCAAACAACTGAGTCACCCAGGTGCCCCAAGTTTATTATTTTTTGAGAGAGAGAGAGATACAGAGCATGTGAGCAAAAGAGAGTCAGAGATAATCCCAAGCAGGCTCTGCACTGACAGTGCTCAAACCCATAAACAGTGAGACCATGACCTGAGCTGAAATCAAGAGTCTAATGCTTAACCAACTGAGCCACTGGGCACTCCTTGGCAGTTGCTTTTGAATATCATGTGAGGTTATAGATATATGTGGTCAACTAGCGTCATTAGGATCTTCTTTCAGAGTTCGATATATTGCTTCTTTTGTTTTTGGGCATCAGACTAACCAGGTTGGGTTGGGGAGGGGAGTGTCCAGTTCATGGCAGATAGCTTAGGCTGTATGGAAATATATGCAGACTCTACCAGAGCCAGGATTTTGTTTCAAAAGAAAAGAAGTGCTTGCCCAAGAAAGCCTAGCTTTGCCCCATAAATCAAAGTCTTTAAGCCACCTTTATTGAGCCATTTGATCTGTTATAGAATAGGCTGGTTTTGTAAGGATCAAGGATAAGGGCTGATTGTACTTTGGCCCAAACCCGTTGCAGACACTCCTCTGGTCTTGGGACACACCCATAGTTGACAGCCTTCTGGTCACAAATCTGTAAATGTAACAAATCTGCTTACCCCAATATGGCACATGTTGGCTGCAAAATCGAGTGGCCATTACATAAAAATAAGAGGTAAAAGAGGCAACAAGGAGTCCTTTACCTTCTGGGTAGTGACCTGATACATCCCAGATCATCTGATCCCTAGAAACCCCAAGAATAGTAAGCACCTCTATTTTCATGGAGTTGATCTCCCACCCACTTGAATGTATTTAAGACACCTGCTTCTTCTTGTTCTCCAAATCCAGTTAATGCCATACTTTCCGTGATGTGGCCCTGGAGGCAGTTCCATGGACTGGGAAGTTGTCAGCTTCTCCCCCAACTGAACTGTGTCTCAGAGCCAGAGGGCTGAGATAATCCTGAGGAAAAACAATGGAAGTGTATGTTCCTTCAAAATAACAACAAAGTAGGTGTAGAGAAAAGAGCACACTTCGGATCGATAAATGCACGCCAGGTATTGAGGTTTTAGTCATTTGCTGCATGAGATCCAGTTGAAGTCTTTATCTGATTATGTTCATTGATACTCCTCTGCTAGTCTCCAAAACTTATCTACTCCTGTACCAGCCAGGCTGGAGAGCTAGAAGGGATGTGACCAGAATGAGGGCCTTTGCAAATTTCCCATCTTTGACAGTGGTGGGAATGTCTGTGATTCCACTAGGAATGCAGTTCGTCTTATTTTTGCTACCATTTAAAGGAAGTACCAGAGACTTCTATATGAGTCTGCGGACCAGGAAGCCAAAGGAAAAGCCTGACAGTTGCTAAGGACATATTTCAGCTATGCATTCAAGAACTGGGTAAGTAAGCATGTGAATTTTTGGATCTTACGGGCTCTGTGATATAGACGAACAATACAGGGCCATTTGTTACTGCCCTTTATAAGCTGTGTCTCTGGATCACAGTGACTTTCTACACATCCAGCCATTAGGAGCTCAGAACCACAGACAGAAAAAAAAAAAAACAATCCACAGTTTTCTGAGTTATTTCCACGTCTTCTTCCTTAAGGAAGGAATATTTACAGAAGTAGTACTAGTTGCAATAACAGTTAAGTCCTCAAAGTTATCAGGCTTCTCTTTTAAGAGTCTGGGAGGCCATGAAATAATTTAAGACTATAAAGCAGGTGAGATGTCACAAGTCCCTACCATGGTTGGTTATAAAAGTCATGTTAGACCTTTCTTTTCCCAATGTGAGTCGTGGAGAGTAGAATCCACAAACACAAACAGACTTGGTTAATGGGTTTATTTTAGTTCGCTGAAAGGCCCCTCTCAGTAGCTGGAAGTCCTCAGAAGATTGCCCCACTGAGCAGGAGCTCAGGGTTTTTAAGGGTTTTGTAGAGGCAAAATAAGTCATCATGTACTTAACCAATTATAATTTACAGCATTTCATTATAGCCAATTACATTGTAATACACAGACGTTAGTTTTGATGGGAACCTATCAATTTAAAGTTCTTAGTAGGGGGTAGGTGACATTAACCTCACCTTGGACTTTGCCCAGGCCAGGTTTTAGTAAAGGGGTGGGGTTGCTTAACAGAATCTTGAAAAACAAGTTAAACTCTAGGTCACAATGTTTGTTATCGAGTTATATTCTTAGGGTCTTCCCAGAGCCCAGCTGCTCAACCTTTAATTATTTACTAGAATGGAAGGGAGCGAGTGGTTGGTATTTTAGGGTCCAGTTTGACCTAAGGCAGAGGGTCTTTACAGTCAGGTGGGATATGCCTAGGATTGATGCCCATCTGTTTTTGCTCTTCAGCCCCTGTGATCAGCTAAACACCTTCAAATACCCTGCAGGTCACACCCTTCAGACTAGGTAAACTGCTGCTTCGCCAGACCCTCACACTTAACAGCCCTCTGATAGTTACACTGCCTGTGTATCTGTGACTCTGCTCTCCTCTTGCTCCCATTCTATCAGGGAGGTCATATCAACTGCCCCTCTCCCACCAGCTACTAAAATAATTTTTTAGGAATGCTTGCACTGCCCTCCCCAATGTGTTTCCAATGGCCTTGGGGTAAGGGTACCTTCTAGGTCCTTGGAGAATCAGAGTTTCCTTGACTGGAGAACTGAATGAGAAATTTTCACTCACTTATTTTAATCTTCATAGTCTTTGGATTCCTTCTTCTGGAATCTACCACAGTTTTTGTCCTGGCAGCGCTGTCATGGGGCATTATGGAAGCCGCACTTTAGCTGCTAATTCAGTACATGGGATCTAGAATTTGGTAAGTGCACCTATTCAGCTAAAGTCAGTTTAATCTAGGGCACCTGGGTGACTCAGATGGGTAAGTGTCCAACTCCTGATTTTGGCTCAGGTCATGATCTCACAGTTTGTGAGTTTGAGCCCCTCATCTGGCTTTATGCTGACAGTGTGTTGCCTGTTTGGGATTCTCTCTCTCTCTCTCTCTCTCTCTCTCTCTCTCTCTCTCTCTCTCTCTCTCTCTCTGCCCCCCCTCATATTCTCTCTCTCCCTCAAAATAAATAAAGCTTAAAAAATAATAAGGTCAGTGTAATCTAAACTATACTGTTTCTTTCCCCTTCATCAAGTACTCCCAAGATCTATTTCAGGTACTCATCAGAACTGTGTAAATTAAATTAACTAACCTTTTGTGATGTAAAGTTTGTTTCCTGGATGAGCTGGGAGCAGATTCTAGTTATAGAAATGGAAACAAAGGGATAAGAAAGGGGAGGAGGACCCAGGGAGAAAATTTGTTTCATGTTGCCAAGCAAGTCCATCAGCTCAGGAACTGGCTTCAGTGTCTTCAAGGAAGACTGAGTTTCTCTGGAGGAAGGAAGTTTAGGAGGGGATCGTGCAGTGCAGTATCGCAAACCCGGTGCATGATGCCTCATGGCTCTGTCTGCTTCAGCATCCTCTTCTTTTCTAATTCATGTATTTACTTTTACAGAAGATATTAGGAGAGACTGAATTCGACTCAGTTTAGAATGCAGCAACACTTTAGACTTGACGTGGCATTTAGATTTTCATTATTTTAGTTATGCAGCTGCTATCATCAATGCATTACTATCATTAATCCTGGAAAATTGCCCAGTCAGTTTTAGTTATTATTCCCTTAGCCAGTATTCAAGGACCAGAGCATGCCTCTGTCTCTCTCTCTCTCTCTCTCTCTCTCTCTCTCTCTCTCTCTCCCTTCTCTCTTTTAGCTAGGCAGTGATACTCCCAGCAGCCAGTCCATATTCAATTCTCAGCATTTCACATCCTCCCTACTTCTCCTATAGCAGTGATCATTTTCCTCCAAGCCAAGCCTCAATGAGCACTTCATTTTAGACTATCACCAGCGAGAACTTAACTTACCCTTCCACTTAATATCCCTGCCCTGATTATTAAATGAATTTTCTCTTAGCCAGATAACCAATACTAGGTGATCTGATTTCCCTGATGATTCTTCCCTGCATCTCATGCTCTGCCAGTTTCTATACCAGTCGAGTTCTGTAGTGATGAAATCAGAAATGAACCCCTGTGATTTTGAACATAAACCCCTGCTAAGTTGAACCCGTTTTTAGAATAGAATGGAGATAGGTCACAGAATTCCTTGAAAAAAAGAAGCTAGACATGTTGGATGTATGGTTACCAACCCATGCTGGCTTGTCCGGAACTCTTCCAGTTTTAGCCCTGGAAGTCCCTTGTCCTGGGGAATCCCCCTGTCCTGGCCAAGCTGGAAAGAGTGGTGACCCTACCTGGTGTGCTCTAGTAACACCTCAAGTCACGTCACAAGAGTAGCCAGGTTAATGTCACACTGTCTCCAACACTGGACTTAGAAACTGTCAGGGTGTCTCAGTCCTTTAAGCATTGGACTCATGGTCATGATCTTGCAGTTTGTGAGTTCCAGCCCTGCACTGGGCTCTGAGCTGAAATTGTAGAGCCTGCTTGGGATTTCTCTCTCCTCTCTCTGCTTCTACTGGGTTTGCTGTCTCTTTTTCAAAAAATAAATAAATCAACATTAAAAAAAAAAAAAGAAACTTTCACTGGTTCTACTGTGACCATTGTGTGAAATTACCCCACTGACAAAATTATAATTAGTCCCACCAAGTATTTCTTTGGCTTTGCTGCAAATTCAATATCCATATCCAGATCATCTGTTTTGGTCTCTTGCCTGACTCTACTAACTACCAAGGATTAGCTTTTGCAGGATTTGTGGCTTCTTTTCTTTGGAGGCCCAGCTCTGGATCCCATTAGGACTTTAATGATGTTAGAAAGAAAGAAAAATGGGGAGACAAATTGCATTAGAACACTGAGTAAACAATAAGATGAGTCAAAGACCAGAAACCAAAAAAAAAAAAAAAAAATGCTGGAGTCACAAAAAACTCATATAAGAAGGTGGTATGTAGAAAAGCATCAGAAATGAGGAAGCTTTAAACATCATTTTGTCACACATGTATAGGAGCTAACAACATACTTACCCTATACATGAGAAATGAGCACAAGGGTGGACCATTTACCATCCAAAGCAAATCCCCCAAAGGATCAGAATATGAGGTGCTCAACCTAGATCATTGACATCTTCAGTCCACTTATTTTGGCAGTATTTGATAATGTTATTTTTCATGAATATTGTTTAAATATTGAAGGGAAAGTAGAATATAAAATTAAAATTAAATTGGAGATAATAACTTTTGCCAATGTAACTTTTTGGAAACATTGAATCTGAATTCTGATTAGAAGGTGTGAGAGAGAAGAAAACAAAATGCCAGTCAGCTTGAAAGTACTCCTTTTTCAGTTCCATGGAGATCTGTCTCTACCATATTGTGTATGTATATTTTCACTTCTCTGACATTCTGTTGTCACATGGTGCTAAAAGACTGGACAGGGAAATTAAAAAAAAAAAAGTAATTGAAAGCCTTTCTGTTCTTTCTGAACTTTCTTTGGAGTTATTTTGCCCCCGGTCAGGTTGAATGAATTGTGGGTGATGAGAAATAACCTCCCTCAACAGCTTAGTTTTGACTTCATAAACTGAAATATGATATGACTGTGACATAAACAGTACCATCAAAAACTCAAAGGAAAATACTTGGGGGTCCATCTTCACATATTACACTTCTAAGACATTTTGTTGTTGACTTCAGGGGGAAATCATGTAAATATAACAACAAAAACGGCATGCAGGTTTGTAATGAAAATAAAATCTGTATCTATACAAGTCGGTTTTAAATTTCAAACCTGGACAATTTTTTAATTGCATTAAGATATAATGTAATTTGTATTCAGTTTAACAAAATAAGCTTCTTCAATCATGAAATCAAAGGGAATATTAATAGAACAAAGATGACCCCATGACTTGAAATCTTAGGCTTTCCTACTCAGTGGATTTCGTAATGAGAGTCTGATAATCTCAGCTCAACATTTCAACCATGGAGTCCAGGTCAGAAAAAGATTGCTCTATAATCTTTTCAAACATTCACATAGGTGTTTATTAGATCTTTTAGTTGTCATGGCCACTGTGTTCTCTGCCGCTGACCTCCAGCTTAGATCTGAGAGATGTAGGTGAAATTTTGTTATAAATTGGCTTCAACCTTTGCCTGGGAGGACCAAAGGTGTTTATAAATAGCTGTTCTATAGTTGCCTCCCACACTGAGCTCCAGAGGGATGAGCATTTATTAGCTGACTCACTATGTGCATTTTTAAATGAAATACTGGAGAGAAGCATAAGACATCAAGTGTATGGTGGGCCCATTAATAGGCCACCGGCATGGGCCACATGTCCTTTTCATCAAATCTGACAGCTTTAGTGTCTACAATACCATGCCCTACTTTGAAAGAGTTGCACCTCTTCAGGCTGGATTAAAGGCTACAAATATCAAAGTGTAACTGATCAACTGGTAAATAACACATCATCAATCAACCAATTAATAATACTTATGTGGACACATCAAGTTTCACTTGTTCCCCCCATTTGAACTGAGGAATCAATATAGTTCCTTGCTGTGCTAAAAATACTAATGAGGAAGGCAATAAATTATATGCTTAATGTTTTTTCTTCATTAATCCTAAGTGCAGTTACTAAATTAATTTTTAAACATTCAGTGTAACAATGGTTTTATGTTTATAAGACAATATGGCAGGTTAGTTTTGTGAACATATTTTGTTTGCTGGGAAAATTCAGATCATTTTACTTTCATGTAAAAATAAATTGTTTTAGAATAATTATGTGGGCAACAATATACAAAAAATAGATGATAGGTAAGAAAAATGATGGCTAGGGCCTATTTTTATTTTAACAGGCTTAGCATAAGAAAAAAATAAAGCACAGAAAAAGTGAAAATTTGCTCAAAGGCAGACTTTAATTATTGAAATCAGAGTAAAATATGTAATTTCCTTGCTGTGAACTTATATTTTGATTCTATCAGTGAAAACTTTCTATTGAGGCATTTTGGAGATACTCTTCTTCAACATTGAGGTTTTTAGGAACATTCTTCTTTTACATTAAAAATCCAATAAGGTATGTGTTTCCTACATCCTAAGGTACCATTTAATCTCTTCTTTTAAAGCATTTGGTTATATTGCCATTCTCCTGATGTATAACTTTGTATAAGTAGACAGTAATGGCAAGAGGACATTAAGAGCTAAGAGTGGCCTCAGGTTAAGACCAGCAAGAAAACAGGAACCTCAGTCCTACAACCCAAGGACGTGAATTCTACCAACAACAGTGAAATTGAAAGGGGGGTATGAGCTTTAAATGAAATCATCATCCTGGCCAACACCCAAATTTCAACATAATTAGACAGAGCAGAGGACCCAGCTAACCGGTGACCAGACTCCTGACTCATAGAGAGTGTGAGATAATACATGTGTGTATGCAGTTGCTTTATGATGCAAAGTTTGTGGTAATGTACTATGCAATATAGAAAGCTAGTACAAAATAAACACTCCTTCATGTCTCATTAATGCATTTTTTAAATGTTTATTTTGAGAGAGGGAGAAAGAGAGTACAAGCAGGGGAGAGGCAGAGAGAGAGGGTGAGAGAGCATCCCAAGTAGGCTCTGCACTGATAGCACCCATGTGGGATTTGATCTCACAAATCATGGCATTGTGACCTGAACTAAAATCAAGAGTCAGACACTTAACCGACTGAGCCACCCAGGTGCCCCTCATGTACACATTTTATTACTCATTAAAACACTGTTGGCCTAGACAAATGTGAGAGTAATTGTGTCAGAAAACTGAGACGAATGCAATAATAATTAATGATTATTATATTTGGCTGATTAGCATACATTATTTGACTGACTGTCATATACATACCCTAGCTGTACACATCGTTGCTCGTATGTCATTATGAATACATGGTAAAATATGTTTTAACAGCCTCTAACTTGGAATAATAACTTTTACATATCTATATATATGGCATAGAGACCTCCATTTGTTTTCCAGCCCTGTATCCTGCCAGTGTTAGTGGTGGGCATGTCAACATCCTGTCCTAATAGCCACACTGTTCTTTACAAGTAGAGTTTGTTTGCAAGTAGAGTTCGCAGCCCTGCCCTCTGTGCTTTCTCACAATGCTGCTTAAACACCCTGCTATCACATGGATCATGTTGAATTATAATTTGTCCATTCCTGGGTCTTTTACCCCAACAAGAGGATGAACTCTTAGAACAGAGACTTTATCTCAGCCTCTCCAATCAATAACACCTAGCACAATGCTTAACACCTGGCAGATGTTTCCATAGATAGGTATTTAAGTAAAAGGGTGGGTGGGAGAGTTGACATAAACCTTTCAGTTCTATCTTGGTTTTCAATCTATCACTCCTTTTCCACTCCCAATTGCTCCTAAACATACATTCAAGATAGGTGTAATTATCTGTCTTATGAAAGGGCTGAGCCTTTATTTGCTTGCCAAACATGCTGAACATTTACATCAAATGGTTCAAACCATATGTTGTCATCCTGGAATTTGGTTGGCTGGGAAATATTTTTTAAAAATCATTGTCTCAAATCCTTGAAAATTAACTTATCCTTAATATTTGGCAAGCTTAATTAGTGTTCCATAAAATCGAGCCTTTGATTATGGTAAGAATGTTTTTTTTTGTCAGAAAGAGCTGTTGGAAGAGGATATTAACCAAGTCATAGAACAACATTATAAAATTGGATTGTGTTGACCAGACTGCTCTTGACCAAGCCACCACTGTTCACATATATATAGCACATATGTGTTCGTGTACTTATAAAATAAAAAATGTCTTGGAAATTTTCTGTGTAAGACCAGCAGTCAATAGTAATCTGCCCTCCCTAAACTGGGATACACTAAACTATCCATCAAGAGTTGAGTACAGTTCCATCATTCTAAATAATCTAGACCCAGAGTCAACCTTTAAAAACCAGAGAGAAATAAATACAACTTGGTGTAGTAATTGAATTGTTTTTTTCCTTTTTTGTCTCACAGAAATTTTGTACATAGCGTCTTCACATAACGAATTTTAAATGAACTTGACAAATGTTTTAAAGTTGCTTAGAGCTCACATAAATGTTTGCAGTAATTGTGTGGGGCTAAAAATTGTTCTTAACTGTTATTAACATGTTATTGTGGTTAATAAAAATAGTCATTTATTACAGTAAAATGCAGGCAATAAAACCAAAGGTATAATGAGAAAAATAAAGATTACTTATGTGACACAAAGCATCATAATGATTAAAACATGGCTATAAGAACTTGTCTGCCTGGGTCCAACACTGTGACTTCAAACAAATGATTTACGTCTCTGTTTCTTCAACATCTAATAAAAATAACTCACACAGTTGTATTATCATAAGGATTTAGAACATGGCCGTACACATAACAATTACTCAGTAACTTATTATTTTTGTTATAATTTTTATTATTGTTTTGGGAATTTAAAGAGAGCTATTTTTCTTGAATTTAAATCAATAAAAGCTATATGCTATTTGCATTATTATTGTCAAAAATCCAACTAAATCTCTCTAGAGCAATTATAGATAATTTTCTATAAAATTATATTCTAAATTGCACAGATTTTACTTTATGATTTTTTGCTTTCATATAAAATGCACATTATCATATAAATAGTAAACATTTTAATTTTTTCTTTCATATCTAATTTAGTCTTTGGATATTTAGTCATTACTATCTTGGCATGAATATCACTGAAAATCCATTTCTACTATCAGAATTCTTAAAGCATCATCAAACAACTATTGATAAGAATTCTATATTGAGACTTCATTATGAATGAAAACTAAACCCAGGAATTGAAATTGGCACACCCCACTTTTTTCAAAGTTTTCACTGAAATACTGAAATGCCTATATAAAAGTAGAGTGATAGCAGAGCTGGAAGCTAAGGAAAGATGACATATCTATTCTTGATGGCCTGAGGAATTTGTAGAAGATAATGTTCAGGAGAAATTTTTGTCAGAAAGCATATGAGCTACAATAAGAAAAGTCTGTTCCAGAGCTTGGAGTGAATGGGTATGGCAGAGACAGAAGGGAAGGGTTTATTCAGCATTGGATGCACTTTATACCACTTGAGGAAGTTTTCAAAAACAATCACATTCTTGGGGTGTCTGGGTGGCTTCATCAGTTGTGTGTGGAACTCTTGATATCAGCTCAGGTCATGATCTCATGGATGTGAGATAAAGAGCCGAGCACAGAGCCTGCTTGGGATTCTCTCCCTCTCTCTTTACTCCTCCTCATCCCCTCAAAATAAGTAAAAACAAAACAAAACAAACAAACAAACAAACAAAAAAACAATCACATGCAGATCTTATTTAAAAGCAATTAAATCCTAATCTTGGTTGCCGGGGAGTTCTATGCATTTTTTTCCCTGTACAAATTTTCCAGATGATTCTATTTCTATGAGAAATAGTTTGGTCTAGGAAACAAACATTAAATATACTTGTGTTTCCTGGGAAGTACAAGGATACCACTACCCAAAATCCAGCTGGCATACTCACGCTCAGCTTATGCTTGATGTTGGAACAGGCTGGATAAACCTGAAGAGTATTGAATAGCAGTCTGCCTGTGAGAGAAGGTAGGGGAAGGTAAGCCAGGGTTGGGCACTGACCCATCAGTGTTTGTTGTAAACTCTGAGGTTTTTATAACGTTGAAGAAAAAAAAATTGAGATGACAAAATATCAAATATATCAGGTAAAATAATAAATATAAATGGGTTAAAAATTCCTGTAATAAATTTTATGCAAGAATGCATAAAAAATAATATCATGCTATTTATAGCAATAAAACAAAATCATGGAAAAATGTTAAAAGTGAAAGAAAAGATATATCAGGCAAATTAAAACAATATCACTAGGAATTACATTTCAATGTCTATGTCAAATAAAATGAAATTCAAAGCAAAAACTACTGAGAAAGACAATGAGTAGTCATCTTATGTTGATAAAACGTGGAACCTACAAAGAATTTTCAAAATACTTTAATGTGCTGAATTATGTTGTCTTAAATATATTGCAGAAAAGTCATAAGAAAAACAAAGAGATCTTTGAATTTGAATGAAATATGAAATAGAGACTTAATACTTCTGTCACTCTTGATATTCTTGATATTCTTGGTATTTATTTTTACTAAAATAAAATAAAAATTGCAGATCTCTGCAATTAATTTTATTATTGTATTCATTAACCTAATACCCAAGTTTCATGGTTGCAAAACAAACAGCATTTATCAGAATAAAAAGAATAAGCCTGATTGTCAAAATAGATGATTCATATATATAATTATATTGAATTATATATTTAAGATATTGGAATTAAGTAAATTTTAAAAATGTTAAAAATATTCTGCTCTCCTAAACTTCTTTTTTTTCTAAACTGTGCCTCATAATTTATATTTTAAATACAAAATAACCCCCAAAATTCAAACCTGCCAAATATTTATCCCAATCAGTTTTCTAACCAGTCTTGTTCAATAAATGTACTAATTCACCATCTACTTATAAAATTATAAAATCCATCCCCGAAAAAACTAGGGACTGTAATGTTAAAATAAATCATTAAAATAAAAAAAGTAATTAACTTAAATTTTCAAAATATTTAAAATGTGGTATTTTAAAGCAAAAAGAAACCCTGTTTATGACCCTTTTAATTATCATCCACGAGAAAGATATTTATAAAATAATTCTTTTATAAAGAACAAATATAAGGAAATAGTTGTCCTCAGACGGGCCTCTAAGAAAGGGCTTTTTATCTTGCCCCTTGAAAGCTAAACTCAGGGGCAGGAGTGTTAATGCTTTGCATCTGTGTTTTTTCAGAAGACTGTGAGCCTTTCAGAAATCTTGATATTTACCAGGGCCACAGAGTAACATGACATCTGAGTGGTAAATTAGCATCCAGATTGTCTAGGTGAATAGTCTCAAAAATCATTCATACCTTAACCTTGTATGAAAAAAGTGTAGTCAAGATGTTTCTGGAAGTGTGGGGTTCTAGGAAGTGCTGAGAAGGAGTTTGGTCCAGAAGAGGATGGACCTAGGGGGACGCAGAAGACATTGATCTCACTTGCTAATGGGAAGGCACAAAACTGATCATGGGTATCTGTAGCTGATGACAGTGCAGGATGCGTGAAGGCTGGACGGGATGCACCCCTCCTCACCTGATGCCAGCACAGGCTGCTTCAGTGGAATGAGGTACAAAGGAGCAGAGACAGGAAAGAACACAGGATGGCATAAAAACCAGTATCAAAAAAACTATGTATTTTCTACTCTTCTTCCTTCTCCCTTCTTAGAATGCCATTCACTAATCTCAGCAAAATTGATCACCCTTAGGAAGCCAAGTAAGGGAAATGGAGAAGAAAGTGTTAAATGTGATTAATATTTCTACAAAAATAACTGTATACTAAACTTAGTATTATTGGATCTCTTAAAAGGGCTTGATACTGAGTTTTCTACCGGTAGGAAAATGGAGAGTTAATTACATTCACTTACTAGAAAATTAGGAAATTCATGTTTCTGAGCATCTGATTTATAAGTCTAAATTTCGAACCTGCCAAACATTTATCCCTGTTAGTTATCTCGCCAGTCATGATTAGTATGTCTCTCACTGTTGGTATCCATGAATGTTGTAAATTTCTGTTAATATGTTACAAATATAGTAAAAATGTGTTAAATATGATGCTGCAAATATTGCAAAATACATAGAATTTTTCATGGAATCAATGTTGGAGAACACATGCGAGAACACACAGAGAAAACATTGAAATATATTTTTTCTCTTACTTTTCCCTTTTTTAAATTGAAGTATAGTTGACACACAATGTTACATTAGTTTTGGGTGTACAACATAGTGATTTGACAAGTCTATACAATACACTATGCTTACCCTAAGTTTAGCTACCATCTGTCACCGCACAATGTTATTACAATACCACCAACTATATTTCCTGTGCTGTACCTTTTATCCTCATGAATTTTCATTCCATTACTGGGACTCTGTATCTCCCATTCCTTTTCATCTACTTTGCTCTTCTCTGCATTCCATTCCCTCTGGTAACTATTAGTTTGTTTTCTGTATTTATGAGTCTGTTTCTGCTTCTTGTTTGTTTATTTACTCATTTGCTTTGTTGTTCAGATTATATATATATATATATATATAATATAAAATATCTGTATTTCTCTGTGTGACTTACTTAACTTAGCATAATATACTCATGGTCCATCCCATGTTGTTGTAAATGCATGATCTCATCCTCTATGTCTAGTAATATTTTAGTATATATTATATACATATATAATTTCATATATGTATATATAAAATAAATACCTCATCTTCTTTATCCATTCATCTATTGATAGTTACTTGGGTTGTTTATATATCTTAGCTATAGTAAATAATGCTGCAATAAACATAGAGTTCATATAGCTTTTTAAATTAATGTTTTCATTTTCACTGGTTGAATACCCAGTAGCAGAATCACTGTATCATAAGGTAAATTTATTTTTAATTTTGGGTGAACTTCCATATTGTTTGCCACAGTAGCTGCATCAATTAACATTATGACCAAGAGTGCATGAGGGTTCCTTTTGCTCCACATCTTTGCCAACACTTTCTATTTCCTATATTTTTTATTCTAGCCATTTTGATAAATATATGTCTCATTGTGATTTTTAGTTGTATTTCCCTGGTAATTAGTGATGTTGAGCATCTTTTCATGTCTTTTAACCATCTGTATGTCTACTTTGTAAAAAATATCTGTTAAGATCAGTTGCCCCTTTTTAAAACTGGGATTGTTTGCTTTCTTGGTGTTGAGTTGTATAGATTCTTTGTATATTTTGTATATTAACTCTTTATCAGATGTATCATTTACAAATATCTTCTTTCATCCTTTAAATAATGGTGTTTATTGTTTTGATGTAGTCCCAATGTTTATTTTTGTTGTTATTTCCTTTGCCTGAGAAAGTAATAACCAATACCCTAGAAACAAAGAGGATTATAAGAGAATACTATGAAAATTATATGCCAACAAATTGGGCATCCTAGAAGAAATAAAAAATTCTTAGAAATTTAAAATCTTCCAAAACTGAACCAGGAAGATATAAAAAATCTGAACAGATCACTTACCAGTAACAAAACTAAAATGGTAATTTAAAATCTCCCAGCAAAGACAAGTCCAGGACCAGATGAATTCTGCCAAAAATTTAAAGAAGAATTAATACCTCTTCTCCTCAGATATTCCAAAAAATAGAAGATGTAGGAAAATTTCCAAATTCATTCTATGAAACCACCATGACATTGATACCTAAACCAGAAGAAAACACTATAAGAGATACAGAGAAAGAGAGACAGTGAGAGACAGAGAGAGAGAAGAAAAAACTACAAGCCAATATCCCTGATGAACATACATGCAAAAAACTCAACAAAATATTAGCAAAGTACAATCAACAATACATTGAAAATGTCATTCACCACTAACTAGTGGATTTACACTGGGGCGAAAGGATAGTTCCATATTTATATATAAATTACCATAATACATCACATCAACCAAAGGAAGAATTAAGAAATATGTGATGCAGATAAAGCATTTGACAAAATTCAACAATCCTTCATGATAAAAGCTCTCAACAGTGTGATTTTTGAGGGAACATATCTCAACATAATAAAGGCCATTTAAAAAAAAATAACCAACAGGTAACATCATACTCAATGCTGAAAAATTAAGGCATATTTATTAAATATGAAATAAAAGGCATCCATATTTGTAAAGAAGAAAACTGCCACTTTTTGCAGATAATATGATACTATTCTTAGAAAACCATAAATACTCTATTAAAAAATAGAGATAATAAATAAATTCAGTAAAGTTGAAAGATATAAAATTAATATACAGTAATTGACTGTGTTTCTATACATTAATAACAAAGTGGTAGAAAGGGAAATTAAGAAATTTACAACCAAAAAGAATAAAATGTTTAGATATAAATTTAACTAAAGGTATGAAAGGTCTATATCCTGAGAACTATAAAACACTGATGAAATAAATTGAAGAGAATACAAACAAATGGAAAGATATTTTATGCTTTTGGACTGAACGGATTAAAATGTCAATACTGCCCAAAGCATTCTATATAATCAATGTAATTACTGTCAAAACACAAAAATACTAAAATTTTCATGGGAACACAAAAGACCCCAAATAGCTTTTTTAAAAAAAGAAGAGCAAAACTAGAGGTGTTGCAATTCCAGACTTTAAGATAAATTACAAAGCTATAGTAATCAAAACGGTTTTGTACAGGCACAAAGATAGGTATACAGATTGATATTACAAATAGAGAGCCCAGAAATAAGCTCATACTTATATGGCCAATTATCTAAGACCAAGGAAACAAGAACATATATTTGAGCACCAACAAATGGTGCTGGGAAAACCGGACAGCTGCATGCAGAAGAGTGAAAATGGACCACTTTAGAGTTACCTGGTGGCTCAGTCTATTAAGTATCTGACTCGATTTTTGCTCAGGTCATGATCCCACAGTCGTGGGATCAAGCCCTGTATCAGGCTCTGAGCTGAGTACGGAGTCTCCTTAAGATTCTGTCTCTCTCCCCGTTCTCTCTCCTGCTTGTGCTCTGTGCTCTCTTTCTCTTTCTAAAATAAAAAGAAAATAAAAGAAATGGATCACTTTCCTACACTATACACAAAAACAAACTCTAAATGAATTAGACCTAATGTGAGACCAGAAACCATAAAACTCCTAGAAAAGACATAGGCAGTAATTTCTTAGACATTAGCCTTGTTATTATTCTATTCTACTCTTTTTTCTTTTTTTCTTTTTTTTAGTTTTTACGGTCAGGCCGACTCAGGCATAACTAAAATACAATTAAATTTTCCTTTTAAGGTGAACAGTTTAATGTATTTTCACAAATATTCAAAACCATGTAATCAGCACCACAATCAAGGTATAGAAGGTTTCCATCCTCAAGAAAGTTCCTTTATGCTTTTCTGTGGTGTCTACAAATAATTTTAAGTAACAGAACTAGAACTAAATCAGTTAAAATTTGAAGAAGAAAAGGAACATACTCAGAGTGATCAAAAAGGTAAACACCAGAAAACAAAATGAACTCTATATTAATTAATCAAGGAAAGGCTGTTGAGAGTGATAATAACTTTATTATTCTTTTTTTTTTTACAAATATGACCATCATTTTTATTGTGGTTGAAAGCTGAACCTGTTGTTTCAATAATTACTTAAAAAATAAAAGTAAAGGGACACCTGAGTGGGTCAGTTGATTAAGTAACTGACGTAGGCTCAGTTTATGATCCTGGAGTTTGTGAGTTTGAGTCCCATGTCGGGCCCTGTGCTGACAGCTCAAAGCCTGGAGCCTGCTTCAGATTTTGTATCTTCCTCTCTTTCTCCCTGTCCCCAGCTCCCACTCTGTCTCTGTCTCTCTCAAAATTAATAAACATTAAAAAATTAAAAATAAATAAAAATAAAAATAAAGAAACTCTGCATTAGGATTGCCTGGCTGGCTCAGTTCTTAAAGTATGCAATTCTTGATCTTGGGTTCATGAGTTCCAACCCCTCATTGGGCATAGAATTTACTTGTGAAAAATAAAAATAAAACAATTATTTATGCTATAAACACTGAAGTAATGTTGTCCTTGATAAGGACCTTGATCCTTATATCCTTGATATGGATATAATAGTTCTTGAATTAGATCCATGCCTTCTCTCTTACTTCACATCTTACTTTAGCACCAGCCTCACTACTGAATCCCAGTATACTCATAGAATGGCACAGTGGAAACTGAGGGTCTGAGGTCAATAATTGCTGGTATATCAGTTCCATCTACAGTGCCCCAGTCTTCATGCTGGACTACTGCCTTTAGCATCCCAAGTGACTTTAAGGAATTGATTTACTTTCCAACGTGCTTGCTTCATTCCTGCCATATAGTATGTTCAAGAATTTAGGTGACTTATTTCATTCAGTGTCAGGATATGCAAAAATCTAAAACTACTTGAAGTTACCAAAAAGTTGTCACTGTAGAACTAAGAATGTTTGACATCTCTGCATCAAACTCTTGATAATTGAAGAGTAGAGAATTGGGCTTCCTATCTCATCCACAAGATTCTACCAATCTCTATCAATGTTTTGTTTTGTTTTGTCTCGATTTTCCACATTTTCCACATTTGTACTAGATTTTCTCCTCTGTTAGTGTTTTTTTAAAATTTTATTTAACTTCACATCTGATAAACTGTAAATTATTTCTGAAGACAAAACCATCTTTTTGGGGTGAGTGGTTGGCTCAGTTGGTTGAGCATCCAACTTCAGTTTAGGTCATGATCTTATGATTCATGGATTCAAGCCCCTCACTGGGGTCTGTATTGACAGCTCAGAGCCTAGCACCTGCTTCAAATTCTGTGACTCCCTCTTTCTCTGCTCCTCTCCAATTTTCACTCTTCTCTCTCTCAAAAATAAATAGTTTATAAAAAATTAAGATCTTTTTTAAGAGTAAATAAAATTTGACTGTGACATCAAGGTCACCCTAGATACAATTGTTTCCACTTAATCTAGAAAGGAATCTTTCATATACCACACTCCATTTTGTTTTATGTAATTATTTATTGTAAATAAAGTTTTCCTAGTTTTTTAAATCTTTATTGAAGTATGATTAGTATACAATATCTTATTATTTTCATGTGTATATTATAGTGATTCGATATTTTTATGCATTATAAAATAATTCCCATAAGTTAATTACCATCTGTTATCATACAAAACTATTACAATATTATTGACTGTATTCCCTATGCTATACATTACCTAGAAACCTCCAAAGGTAACATTGAAAAATAGAATTCGTTGTCATTTTTATGGCATTTTCCATATCAATTGATGTCAAATTGAAGTATAATGAAACTTAGGGAAAAATACCAAACAACTTTTCTTTAGAGAAAATGACTTTTCTTTATAAATATGTTTTCAAAGCATTTTGTATTTATGAAATATTAAATTATACACTAAAATTAAATGTTACATCTTATCAAATTAATACTGGTAATGTACACAGATATTAAAGTGTCTCCTCATAAGAATCTTATGATATAAGAAACAATTTACAAATTTTATTCTCAATGTAAAGGAGTTGTATTTTCATCAATTGATGACATCAGTGTCACCATTCACTTATTCATATATTGAATTCCTACTCTGGGAGAGATAATGTTAGTGTAAAAACAAATATAACACAGCTTTTATTATTTACATAACTATCATGAAGGTGGGGAGACAAAATGAAATTCTATCCAGTTAAATAGCAATGCATTAGGTAATTTTAAATTCAAGAAAACACAAGAATTGGGAGAAGAAAGGTCACAATTATCAATTGAATATATAGTAACCAGTGCTATAAGAGTGGGTTAAGGAGAAATTTATGAGTCTTGGAATAAACTAAAATATTACAGAAGGAGAAATGGTGTGAGCTGAGGCTTGAAGAACTCATCATTTTGGTAAGTGACAGAAATGTATGTTTGAGTTAAATATGATAATTAATGGTTTCTAACAATAATAGAGCATTGACATGTCTTTCCTAAGGTATTATATAACCACTATATGGCAGGCATTATCCTCACTTTTCCAGAGAGGAATTCAGAGCCCATCAAGGTCAATTTCATTGCCCCCGCTGCAACTGCTTGTTTGTGCCAGGACTGGTTCTGAGCTGTGGGTCAAAACCTTTTCCTCTTGTAGGGATGGCTGCCCTGGTATCTTGTGGTAAACTAATGAAGGAAGAGAACAATCCGGATTACAGAATATCACATTTTATTGATCTAAAGGTTTATGCTAATGTTTTGGGATAAGCAAATTGTGAGCCAAGGGGTGCATTTCATAAGACTGGAGTTGAAGTACATTTACTCTCTAGGACACCTTCTGCAATCACAGTTCACTTCCTCTGCTTCCTCTGCCTACCACTTCTTAAAAGTAATGAGCAGTGAAGAAATGAAGAGACCTTTCAGATTTTCAAATCTCTCCTATGAGGGCTCACTCAGAGACCCATGCACTCTTTACCTATGCATCTATAATAGTGGATTTATGGATCATAGCTTAGGTGGTCCTGTGGCTTCTTTTTTTTAAAAAATATTTATTTATTTTTTAAAGTGAAAAAGAGTGCTAGCAGGGGAGGTGCAAATAGAGAGGGAGACACAGAATCCAAACCAGTCTTTAGGCTCTTAGCAAAAACCCACTAACCATGGGATCAAAACCTGAGCTGAAATCCGATGCTTACCCAACTGAACCAATGAGGTGCCCTGGTTCTTTGATACGTTGCAGTGATATATTTTCTCAGGTGTATAGGTGGCGATATCTCCTGTCATCAACAAAAACATGTAATCCCTTATAGCATCAGGAACTGTACGGTCTGGAATAGTTACTTAGGTTTGGATTCTGTCTCCTTTCTTACTTTTTGAGTGAACTTGAGTTAGGTTCTTAACCTCTCTGTTTCAGTTTCTGCATCAGTACCTACCTGAAAGTTTTTGTATTATATAGAGTACATGCTACCAGAAAGCTATGGTATTAATTATATCTCTAACGCATACTTAATGCTCATTATTAGTCATCTTTATTCTTGTTATTAATAAATATATAAAGATTAAAGGGAATGCCAGAGGTCAACAAAAAATGTAAGATGACTGATTTGTTTATCATTAAACAGGGAAATAAATTACCTGAAGAAACATTTGGCTAGATGTATATTAATCTAATGAAAATATCATTAAAATTAATAATAACTGCCTTTTAATTAATGATTATGATATACCAAGCAGGATACTAAGCATTTTATATAGATAACATAAAATAAAAATGGTTATCTTTGTGTAGTGATATTATGAATAAGTTTTCTTGCATCACATTTGTATTTTAGAATGACTATGAATTCCATGGTTAAAAAATTTCTAGGTATTTGATGGTTTTTCGTGCAATCGTAAATGGGATCAGTTTCTTAATTTCTCTTTTGGCTGCTTCATTTTTGGTGTATAGGAATGCAACTGATTTCTGTACATTGATTTTGTACCCTGCGACTTTACTG
>NC_043708.1:16214184-16271323 GCF_006229205.1 Suricata suricatta | reverse complement strand
AATGAAATATGGCCATTTGTAGGAAAGTGGATGGACCTTGAGGGTGTTATGCTAAGCGAAATAAGCCGGGCAGAGAAGGACAGAAACCATATGTTTGCACTCATAGGTCTAGCAGGAAAACAAGAGAGACCTAATGGAGAACCAAGGGGGAACGGAGGAGGGAGAGAGAGTTGGGGAGAGAGAGGGATGCAAAACTTAAGAGACTATTGAATGCTGAGAATGAACTGAGGGTTGAAGGGGAAGGGGAGGGGGGAAGAGAGGTGGTGGTGATGGTGGAGGGCACTTGGAGGGAAGAGCACTGAGTATTGTATGGAAAACAATTTAACAATAAAATATTATGGAGGAAAAAAAATTTCTAAAGTCCTTCTAACAAGGGCTATAAGACACTTGCGAGTTGAAACTCATTTTACCCTATTCTCTGTGACACAACACTGAGTACCTGTTGTGTTTTCAACCACAGATGGTATCACTCAGTGGTGCCTAAAAGGAACTCTCTTCATAAATTCTGTAAAGTACATAAAGATCCTTTCATAAGAGATATAGCTATGTGCTACTCTCTACGATGGGTGTGAATGCACACATTTGTTTTTCCTGGGAAACCAAACATTTTTCAAGGATGTGTGAATTCATAATTTATTATGTGGATGAATGATGTTTGTATATTATATTCTTTTCCTTTCTAAAATTTACTGAAGGACAAAAAATAAAGTCCAACTCTTAAATCATTTGTGAGTACTAGAATGTAAAATTATGGCATCTTTAAATGGTGCTTATTATATATGGAAGAAAGAAAACAGAAAATGAAAATATATTCATGGGAAGCTAAAGACAGTGAATAAAATAATTTTCAACTTGGAAGTTTCCTGGTCTTAGAGATGAAGAAGTTGGGGGACAGGTATACAAAAAAAGAAGATAAAAGCTGAGGGAAAAAAATTCTTACTAGTAAATAGGCACTGGAAATGAATTGTAAAAAGAACTTTGGAATCAGAACACTAGATCCCCACTGTTAAAATATAGAACCTATATTTCAACTAAAGTAATTTACACTGTAGAGGTGCCTGGCTGGCTCAGTCTATTAACCATCTGACTCTTGATTTCAGCTCAGATCATGATCTCACAATTCATGGGTTTAAGCCCCGCATCAGCCTCTGTGCTGACAGTGTGGACCTTGCTTGGGAATCTCTTTCTCTCCCTTCTCTCTCTTTTCTACCCCCACTCTCTCTCTCTCTCTCTCTCTCTCTCTCTCTCTCTCTCTCTCTCTCTCTCAAAACAGAAAGAAACTTAAAAAATAAAATAATTTAATTTACACTCTAAATTAGACTCCTCAGTATCCTACATATGTATCTGTGACACAAGAGGCATTTATTTTTTTAATAGTTTATTGTCAAATTGGTTTCCATATAACACCCAGTGCTTCTCCCCACAAGTGCCCTCCTCCATGACCGTCACTCCCTTTTCCTCTCCTCCTCCCCCTTTGATACTACTATAAATGAGGAGACTGAAAATTTGAAGCCAGTAATTTAATGATTTGTTTATTTTAAATATAACTGGAGAAATAAAAAGGATTTTTTAATTATTACACACACCTATGCATTTTAAGAAGTCTTTCATACCATTAATTTGTGGAACTGTTTATTTATTAGAAACCTTATCTATTGATAATAGTAGGGAAAAAAAGTGTTGAGTTTAACACAATAAATCATTGAAATATATAGTATACATAGTAAAAACACATTCCTGGTATGTTTTATTTATAAAATTTGATGTAATACATACAAATATAGTTATATGCATTATTCATACTGTGTACATTTTATATAAAGATAAATTAATATATATGGGAACATATTTATGCAAGCATATATATCTGCATATGCATGTAAATACATGTATATGGATGCATGCATATTTAATGTGTATAGAAATAATTTAGACATTATATTACTTAAACTGTATGAACATGTTCTAATTTTAAAAGATGTATTTATTTTGAATTCATTTTTTGTATATGGTGTAAGAAAGTGGTCCAATTTCATTCTTCTCTGTGTTGCTGTCCAATTTGAAAAGATGTGAAATGTCTTGAATTCAGTTTTCATTTCTGACGACACATTCTCAAAGAGAAATTCTATGAACATTCCATTATAAATATGCCCTGTTATGCTTTCCCAACTCACCTCACTTGATTTTCTTCAAAGTTCTGGTCATATCTAAAAGGCTTTTCTTCACTTACTGGTTGATTTGCTTATTTTAGATCTACCTCCAACGAAACTGTGAGTTTCCTCAGAATGTTTTTCCATAACAAATCATCAGCTTCCAACACGAGACTGACATTGCAGTGTGTGCTTTATAAATATTTATTGAAAGAATAAAGAATCAGATTGAATACTAATGCAAAAGCTACCGTTTGCAAGACTACATTATATTTGGTGTCATCTTTTAAATCCTTAAGGCATATTTAAGAAATTTAATTACCGAATACTTTCATCATTGTAGAAAATATTAATGAGAATATGGTGCTACTTGAGTTATTTCCCACCCCGCCATGAGGGATGAGCTGGTATTGCATCCCATTTACTTAAGCATGAGAGGAGAGGTGTTTCAAGCAGATCCAGTCGAAAAGCTTAATATGTGTCCTTTGGAGGATGGGGACAATGGACCAAGAAATCCAAAGGGTGAGAGGCTGCGTGAAGGCTGGCTGTCATAATAGGGAGTAGACCACGGTTTGGGAGGTAACTAATCGCTTACTGATAATGTGTCCAAGACCTTATTTGGAGTTAAACCTGAAGTGGTGTGTTCAAGGAAAATCATTCATGGTTGTAGAGCTTACAGACAGTGAAGGAAGACAGGCTGGGTGTGTAGGAGACAAGATGAGAGAGGTGGCTGTATCCAAATTATGCAGGGATGTGCAAACATTTGACTTTTACCCCGGGCATTGGGGGATTTTGAGCAAATGAGGAGCATGATCAAACTTGTTAGAAATGGATCCATCTTGTTCCATGCTGAGAATAGAGAATAAGAAAAGGGGTGGAGGGAGAAGACTAGTATAATAAATAGTTCAGGAGACACGTACGATATCTAGTCCAGGGTGGTAATCATTGCCATCATGTTTCACCTGGATTATTGCAAATATTTTCTGTTTCCTTTAGCTGTCCTTCTTAGCTCCCTCTCCTAAACCAATGAGGCAGGCAGAAAGGCAAAATAGGAGAAAGAATGAAAAACCAGTCATAAAATCCCAGTTTAGGTAGCCAGCCCAATGTAGACCCACACTGGAGGTAGGAAAGAGCTCTAATTTAAAAGGAGTTGGATTATTTTGATTGTTACATTGAATTATTACAGTGGATATTTAATAACTGAACTGAGCCTTTTTGTGTATAACTCACCAGCTAACTTTTTATTTCCTAGGAGTGTACATAAAGTATGAGACCCAAGCAATGTTTCACCTGAGGGCAGGGATAAAAACTAGTTTCAAGAATGTTTAAAATAGAAGTGAACAAAAAGAAAGAAAAAAGTCTATTTGTTGTTGTTGTTTGTTTTGTTGTGTTTCATTTTTTTCTACCCTTTCTATCAGACTGGTTAAAAGGTGATTGGATGTGTGTGGTGCTGTTTTTCCTTCAAAAAATGCTACCGCTGTCAATACTGGGTAATTAAAAGCTTCAGGAAGACCTGTAGTAATGAAACCTTGATTTTCTTTGTATTTCTGGAAATATGGATATAAGTCCCTGGAAAAATTCTTTGAAAATATTAGATAAGGAGCACCTGGGTGGCTCAGTCAGTTAAGTGTCCGGCTTTGGCTCACGTCGTGATCTCATGGTTCATGGGTTCGAGCCCCATGTCGGGCTCTGTGCTGACAGTTCAGAGCCTGGAGCCTGTTTCAGATTCTGTGTGTCCCTCTCTCTCTGACCCTCCCCTCCCGGCACTCTCTCTGTATCTCAAAAATAAATAAAAAACATTAAAAAATAAAAAAATTAACAAAGAAAATATTAGATAAATAGAGTGAAATGCAGTCTTTTGAAAGAGATTAGGGACACGGGATTGCCCTCCACTTTTGCCTGTTCTTCGCAAGCCACATCATATCTTACAGACAAGCTTCTCTCCTCTGTAAATGGCAGTTAATATTCATATTACAATTATTTTTGAGGGAAAGAATATAGAATAGAATAAACATAAACTGCCTACTTCAAGAATTAAAAATGAAGTAGGTGATAGGGGGGCCTGGGTGGCTCAGTTGGTTAAACCTCCACCTTCGGCTCAAGTCATGATCTCACTGTTCACAGGTCCGCGCCCACTGGAGACTGACTCGGTGGGCCCCGTGGGGCGGGCTCTACACTGAGCATGGAGCCTGCTTGACATTCTCTCTCCCTTTCTCTCTGCCCCTCCTTCATTCATGAGTGTGTGCTCTCTCTCTCTCAAAATAAACACACATTTTAAAAAAATCAAGTAGATGATTAATAAGCACTATTAATATTAAATAGGAACAAAAAAATCATTGTCTTTTTTTCTTTTCCATAGGACTTCCAATTCAATTGTTTGAAATAATTATACTTCTCATTTAGTACAAAATTATCATCGCTGGTGCGTGCAGGGCCCATCTCTTGACTGTTTGAACATTTTATTTCCCTTTAGCTGCATGATTTCCTATTCTTGTTCAATATTACCTTTTCAAAAGTATTTTGTATGTATTATTTTGTTCCTCTATGCTTTTATAAAGTGTCTGTTTTTGTTTGAGGGTACCTATGTTTTTAATCTATACATATAGCATTCCATTAGAGATATCATCTCTTCCTTGCATTTTTTTTTCCTCTGCAGTGTTCCTTCTTTAGATCTTCCCATGTCCCTTTACGAAGACTATGTGGTTCTTTGCTTTATTATCTTCTATATATGCATCTCCCACAATTTACTAATATACACCCTTGATAATAGACATTACATTAGACCCCACGCTCCATGTCCCACAGATAAAGCAGAGGTTTAATATCTACACACACACCCCTGAACCCCACTACATGAGCATTTCTTTGGGATATATGTCCAGGTATAAACATATATTATAATTGACCTAATGCTGCTGTTCCATAACAGTCTGGAAGGGCCACAGCCACCAACAATGCAGGAGCATTTTATATTCCAGTTTCTCCATCAACTTGACTTATTCATCATTCAGAAATTTGCCAGTTTTAGAAAGTGATAACTTCTTGTTTTAATTTATGCTTCTCTGTTTGGCGATGTGACTTAGAATCCATTGCTGTTTGGATAGTTTCAGTTTTGTAAACTGCTCTAATATAACCCTTGCTTTTATACACTTTAGAATATTAGTCTTTGTTGTTGTCATTTGCCGATATCCTTTCTACCTTCTATATAGCCAGCCCTCGATGGTTTTTGATATTGCAGATGTTTCTCCCATCAGCCAAAAGGAGACTATTGAAATCATGGTAAAGAAAATGGACTCCTTATTTTACTAGCCACATGATCTTGGACAAGTTACTTTATCTCTTTTGTTGCTATTATTCTGTTTGATTCATCAGCAAAATGGGCGTAATGTAGAGAAGGTTCTTGGCACACAGAAAGCACTATATAGGTGTTAGCTCTTGTGATAGTCCTGCTTCTATGTTGTCCTTTGCTTAAAAGAAATCCTTTATTTTGAACTGTAATTGAATTCCCTATACTTCAATGTTTTGTTTTTACTTAGAAAGTCTTTCCTCACTCTTAGATCACAAAGGTGTTTTAGTACAGGCTCTTCTATTAAATTTATCATTTGACCCTTCACATGTGAATCTTTAATCTATCAGATCTACCAGGATTTCACCACTGAATGAAGTACTATATAATGATCTAGTTTTCTTTTTCTACAGGCTGA
The DNA here is from genome assembly GCF_006229205.1 of Suricata suricatta. NCBI lineage: Eukaryota > Metazoa > Chordata > Mammalia > Carnivora > Herpestidae > Suricata > Suricata suricatta. The sequence continues at coordinate 16,265,469 of NC_043708.1, read as the reverse complement.
ACTAGTTTTGACGGTCTCAACTGCTAATCCCCATTGATTTGTGGGCTGTTTGGCCATTTATCTTTCAAAAATGTAACAAAAACAAAAACTGTAAACTCAGCGTAGAACAATAGCTTTTATGTTAGAGCTGAAATGGAGAATAAAATTTGGAATACTCATGGAAAAGCCTCCGGGTTTATAGTCTAAGCCTCTGCAAGAATCAAGGATTTTACGATCTGCATTTTCTGATTATCTTATTTTATAAACACAATCATTTGACCCCAATAAAGTAATTTTGTCTCCTTTCAAAGAAGGCTTGATTAAGTGCCAAATAAGTGGAGGTACTTGGTGTTGCAGTTGCTATTGAGAAGACAATGCTTTACTCTTTAATATTTCTTTTTGTTCTTTTCATATCTTACCCAGATATAATCTGGTTCAGTTATCGGTGGACATTAATGGGATTTTATTTTATCAAGGAGAGATGAAGAGTGTCTCATTCACAATCACTAATTATCCTTTAGTGGGTGGAGGGAGAAGAGCTAAACAGAGTAGCTATTGTTTAGAAGTAATATGGGTTTTGAAAACAGATGCCATTGGGATATGAATCTTAGCTTATTAATTCTGATAGTTTTCTCATCTGTATACTGATGATGTTTGTTGCATCACTTAATGAACAATATATCTCTCAAGTTTTTTTTACCAAATTTTTGATAATATAATAGTCAATATATGTAAACCCCACCTTTTTTTCTTTTCCAAATATAAAATTAGAGAGTTCATTTGCAATTAAAATGGCAATTTATTATATGAAAATGAAGTTTTAACTCTCTCCCACTCTGTTTTTTACAGACTTGCACATTTATATTTTTAAATCAAGTAAAATAGAAAATTTGATTAACATGAAGTCTTCAAATGTCTGCTTCAAATGGGAGACCAGCTGAATCCAGGAACAAAAACCTTAAATTGTGTGTTGAATAAGAGGCAAGCACTAACACATTGGCTTCTGTAGTACCAGGTAATTAAAATGTGTCATTTGATCTTAATTAAATTACAGACTACCCAAAGACCTTGATCATGGCCTTTTGGCTTCCTCCGCCCTATGTGAAGAAAAGAAAAGGTAGACATTGGAAATATAACCGCTTATTTCTCCTTCCTCTTCTCTGACTCCATTCTACCCCAGTCGACATATACTTCTATAGGGTACAGTGTCAACGTACATCAAATGTGCCAATTAAAATCAGAGCTATCTCTCAACTACCAAGCATGTTTTTTATTTTCAACTTGGCGGCAGGGACAGTGTGTGGGCAGCAGCAGTTATGTAATTCCGTGCATACCCAACTTCCCACCAGCATTGAGCTTGATCTTCAAAACCCTCCCCAGGTAGTGCTCGTTCTCTTTTGGCTTTTGTCTATTCTTACCCCTTTCTGCCTTTCCTCCTCTGGTGTTTGATGCTTTTTTATTTTGGTAGAAGTGTTTCTGATCAGCATGAGAACTGTCCTGGAGCTTTTCTATCTTGCAGAGTTAGTTAATGAGATTGTTGCGGACCGTAGATTCTAAAACAGAGTTTTTCAATTTACTGGGTGAGGCTAAAGTCAGAATCAAGAGAATTTATGTTTTTGTTGAAGCTTCATGAAGCAGTTAAAAAAAGCAATGAACTTGGAGTCAAACATCTGGAATTGAATGTAACTCTACAGACTATGTATATATATACATACATATATATATATATATGTATATATATATATATACACACACACACATATATATATATATATATATATATACACATATATATATATGTGTATATATATATATGGGCACGTGGGTGGCTCAGCCAGTTAAGCACCCAACTTCTGCTCAGGTTATGATCTCACCATTCGTGAGTTTGAACCCAGCAGTGGAGCTCTGTGCTGACAGCTCAGAGCCTGGAGCCTACTTTAAATTCTGTGTCTCCCTCTCTCTCTGCCTCTCCTCTGCTCATGCTCTGTCTCTCTGTCTCTCAAAAATAAATAAATATTAAAGTAATTTTTTTCAAAGGGACAGCTGGGCAGCTCCCTCGGTCAAGCCTCAGACTTCAGCTCAGGTCATGATCTAATGGTTCAAAAGTTCAAGCCCCAAGTCAGGCTCTGTGCTGACAGATCAGAGCCTGGGGCCTGCTTTGGATTCTGCGCCTTCCTCTCTCTCTCGGCTCCCTCCCAGCTCATGTTCTGTCTCTGTCTCTCAAAAATAAACACTGAGATTTTTTAATAAGAAATTTACATATATACATATATACATACGTACACACATGTATATACCTCAGTTTCCTCATCTATAAAGTTATGGTAGTAACAAGTGTTTGCTACCTCACGAGATACATATAAAAGCTGAAGTAAAATCGTACATGTAGGAAATGGAATATCCCACTTATTTTATTTGAGGTGACAATCCAACATAACATGTAAAGTTTTGCCTTTTTAAAAAATTACTTCACATATATTTGATCATTAGATCTTTCTTCTCATTACCTATAACTGTGTAGTAATTTTGTGAATATAAAATATTGTTTTTTACTCCATCTTGATTTTGTCATAAGTATTTAGTAAAGCCATATCTTTTAAATTGAATGTGTTTAAATTTTTAATTAAGATTAGCTGAATTATGTTTTCTGAATGATTACAAATTAAAGTGGTATGCTTATATTTCCATAATGTCAGAATAGGATAAAAATTAAGGTATTTTAGGTAAAGTTTTGCAAATTATGTAAATGAATAATTATATAGACATGGGTAAATAATACATGGATAAGCAATTTAGGTGTGAAAATAACTACTTTCATGTTTGTATTCTTAGACTAAAGGATGAAGAAAGAACCAAGTGCTTTATTTAAAAAACTTGAGATTGTTTTCCTTTTAATCTAAAAAAGGAAATCTAAATCAATGGTTAGTGTTTTGTTCAAAAATGATCAAATATGTAAAACCACTAGTTGTGCATTTCTTTAAAATTCCTATTTAATTATAGGTGTTATATAATTATCTTATTAGAATACTGATATTGATCTTTGTGGCTCCTTACATTGCTTATGGACAGCAGTTATCTATCAAATATAGAGTTGCTGGTGATAGCTACTGGTAAATATGCATCCATTATTTTGTATCAATTCTGATATTTGTATTTTGAGCATATTTCTCAACTGCTAAAATAGCAATCCTAAGAATCACTTCCCTGAATTTTGTATTTATCATTATTTGCTTCTGATATTTGTTATATATTACATATACATGAATTTAGATTAGGTTTGATTTCATATTTTTGACTATAGTTCTTTAATATCAACTTTATTTTAGACTTTAATAAATTCACACAAATAAATTAGGTACATATACAAATACAAATTCATATTTTTTCTCATCTAGACACTTAAATTAGGGTGTTAGGGATGCATACTGTAATTCTTAGAATAACCACTAAAAATTATAATAATATAACTAGCAATCTAATGATAATTAAGATGAAATACCAGAAATATTTAACACTCCAAAGAAGCAACACAAAGAATTCCAGTAGGAATGTTGAACAAATGAAAAATAAGATGAGACAAATGTAAAGCCAACAGCAAGTTAGAAAACCTAAATAAATCTTATTCCTAATTATTCAGGAAAAGACCCCAAAATGGATTATAAAAGAAAGAGGACAAACGCTATCCTATCTACAAGAGATGCACTTCAGATACTTCAGAGGGAGTGTGTCTCTCTCTGCCCCTCCCCTGTTCTCTCTCTCTCTCTCTAAAATTAAACTAAAAAATTTTAAAGAAAATAAAATCTTGGACTCAAAGAATTCAAATCCAGTAAAATCTATTAAATATTTTTGAGAGAAATAATACCAAAACTACAAAATGTATTTAGAATAAGGGAACATTTCCCAATTTATTTTATGAAGTCAACTTTCTTCTGATACCAAGACTAGATTAAGAGATTATAAGAAAAGCATACTATGTACCAAAATTTCTCATAAACATAAAAATGTAAATCTTTATCAAAACTTTATCAAATGATATCCAACACTACATAAAAGGAATTACACATTATGACCAAATGGAATTTATTTCAGGAACACAAATTTGCTTAATATCTGAAAATCATCAGTGCATGTTACTAAATTAATAGACTAAAACAGAAAAAATAATTATAGACTATATAAATAAATAAAGAAAAAGTATTTGACACTGTTCATTTATGATAAAAAAAACTTTTTTCAAGAATGTATAAATCAACAATATATATAACGCAATAATAAAATGACAAATAATCCAGTAAAACATGGACAGAAGGTTTGAATAGGCACTTCACAAAGGAAGTATGTAAATGGTCCCAGAACACACATAAAGATGCTTATATCTGTGGTCATTAGGGAAATACAAATTGAAACCAAAATAGTTACCACTAGTACCTCATTAAAAGGGCATAAATAATTTTTAAAAGCAATATTAGGGATAGCAAATGAAATTCTCCAGTTTCTGGGGAAAATGATAATGGTATTTCATCTTTCCTCAATTTTGTTCCTATTTATTTACCAAAGGGAAATGAAAATCTATGTTTAAACAATTCTACTTGAATGTTTACCGAAGCTTTATTCATAATAACTTCAAAAAAGAAAGAATACGATGTCCATTAACAGGTGAGTAGATAAACACACTTTGAAATATGCATACAATAAAATACTCATCAGTTATCTAAAGGAGCAAGCTATAATGCATTCAATTCCATAAATAAGTATATACTTTTAAGTATTATGAGTGAACAAATATTTATGTGAATTTCTGGAAAGGGAAAAATCATAAATGACAGAAAGCAGATCAGTGGTTGAATTTGGACCCATGGTTATGGAAGGGGCTGTCTGAAAAATAGCAGAGTCGAAATTTCTGGAGAAAAGAAAGTGCTCTGTATCTCGAATTGGATGATGATTTCATGAGTGTATGCATTTGTTGAAATTATTAAATGGTACATTTTTAATGGTCTTAGTTTGTTGTGCAAAAATTATACTTTTAAAAAGTTGATTTAAAAATAGCAGTTTGTGGGGCACCTGAGTGGCTCAATCAATTGAGTGTCTTACTGAGGCTCAGGTCATGATTTCAGTTTGTGGAGTCAAGCCCCGCATCAGGCCCTGTGCTGACAGCCCAGAGTTTGGAGCCTGCTTCAGATCCTGTATGTCTCTCTTTCTCTGCCCCTCTCATGCTCATGCTCTCTCTCTGTCTCTCAAAAATAAACAAAAATTTAAAAAATATTTTAAAACATAGCAGTTTCCTCTAAGAAGTGGAGTCAGGCATGAAGGCACATTCAACTTGAAGGTGAATTTGTCTCCTAAGTGATTCCACTCACTTTGTCTTTTATAGGTTATGAGGTCATGCAATATGGTGAGTCTGGGTAGAGAAGGGTCATGAGCTTTCATATTTACTAGTATCGTTGTATGTCATTTGACTTTTATAACAATAAGAATTACATTTTCAAAAACTAAGCATAAATACCAGAGTACATGTGCCCAAACAGCGTGGAACTTGATAAAGGGCTGAAATCTTCACCCCTAAGGACAAGGTGTAAGACTCATGTGTGACTGCCAAATTCATTAGATTTCTGACAAGAAGAGAGAACTTTTCAATAGTCACAGTAGAGGTTTTCATTTTTGGAACTTTCTTTTTTAGATCCCATCGCTCTATTTTTGACAAAAGCTTGAGGAAGTGGAAATCTATTCTTTTATGAGTTCAAATAACAGTTACTTTTTAGGGAAAAAAATATTTAAAAATTCTATTTTGGAAAGTGCCTAGCTAAATATTTGCAGATGGAGAATAGTGGGGTAGCAGGCTTCACCTGTAAAAGAAAAAGAGGTACATAAACTCTTCTGCGTAATACATAAATAGGAATTAGGGATAAGAAAGCAGTGCGGATGGAGGAGAAAGGGATTGGAGAAATCAAAGGAAGACAAATTTCCATAGCTGACCCAACTGGATTAGAACAGGGCAGTGGTGTTGTAAGGTGCGGCGATGTGTAAGTAGAATTAACTTAATATATGCGGAGCTCAAAGTCAGAGGCATGTAAGAAATATATGGACCTTTCACCTAGTATCCCCAGGTAAAACAGAGAGAATATGTGACTCTCATCTTAATAGCTGTGAATAAAACTAAATTTATATGACGCTCCAAGGACTGCATACATTTGATGACATGTTGAATACAAAAAGAATACAGATTTATAATCCCCCTCTGGCACACCTATTTGTGTATTTTCTCGACAAGTCACTCTCCTCTCTGCATTTCTGATTCCTCTGCAACATAAGAAATTTAAACTATGGGTTTCAAGATCTCTCTGTATTTTGATGTTCTTATGCCATCTTGACATCCATTCCAGTAACTTTATCTTAATTTTATTTGAAATGCCTTTCATTTTAAAAATTATATATTTCACCCTCAGTTTTGAAAAGGGCACAATGTTATGGTTTTTAAGATCTTTCTTGTTTTGTTTTAAATGGGCTTATTTAAGCTCAGTAAATATTCACTGGCAACCTTTGACATTTTAAGTACATGCTGAGACTACAGTGCTGTCCAGGTTCGTGTCTTCATGAACCATTGTCCTTTGGGGGGGACAGGCATAATTCAAATTTCAAGTGGCCTAATTTTTGTAATTCTTTCACAAGGATATTATAGGGATTAAAAAACTCTCACAACTATAAAAGAAAGAGAAAGAAACAAGGAAAGAAACAAGGAAGGAAGGAAGGAAGGAAGGAAGGAAGGAAGGAAGGAAGGAAGGAAGGAAGGAAGGAAGGAAAACCTTCCAGCTTATCAAAAAATTAATGTTAATTTATGAGTATTTGAACATCAAATGATCATAAAGCCTATATTGCCAACATTTCCTCTTTTACAGATACTAAAAAATGATGAAGAGGGACCCCTCGGTGGCTCAGTCAGTTAAGCATCCGACTTTGGCCCAGGTAATGATCTCATGGTTCGTGGGTTTGAGCCCCATATAGGGCTCTGTGCTGACAGCTAGCTCAGAGCCTGGAGCCTGTCTTCAAATTCTGTGTCTCCCTCTGTCTCTCTGACCCTCCCCTGTTCACGCTGTCTCTCTCGAAAATAAATAAAACATTAAACAATATAAATAAATAAATAAATAAATAAATAAATAAATAAAATTTAAAAAAATGATGAAGAGGGGTGGAGAGAAAATCATACTCTCTCGACATGATAAGACAGTGGGCCCTGTCCTCTGCCCAGCTGTGGCCAAGTCTTTGAATCATGCTGATACTCCCTTCCACTGAAGGCAGTTTAACTAAAAGAACAAATAGGCCCAACATATGGTCAGCCTAATTACCAGTGGAAAAACTAATACTCATTAAATCTTTGGTAATAAATGATTTTGAAAACCTGCAAAAAAAGCAAAAGGAACCTGTTACATTATGTTTTATAAATATAAAATATATTAACTAATAGAGACATTACATTTCCTAATTGATCAGGACTGCCCTGTAGTCAATGTAGCTAAAATAATGTTTAATTTCATAACAAAAGTTCTTTTTATTTTTTGATTATTGTAAGTCATGGAAAAACTCATGGCTATGTTTCATCTATTCCTCCCCACTTTTTTTGTCTACATATCTGAATTTATCTCTGATGTAAACCCACTCAAATTCTCATTCAGCTCTGAAGACTTCCCTGGTACTCCTTTTAACTTGGAATCTTCTATATCTAATTTTTTTCTTTTTTAAAAAAAGGTTTTCGTTTATTTGAGAGAGACCAACAGATGGCACAAACAGGGAGGGGCAGAGAGAGGGAGAGAGAGAATCCCAAGCAGGCTCCTCACTGCCAGCACAGAGCCTAGTGTGGGGCTTGAACTGCAAAACTGTGAGATCATGACCAAGAGTCAGCCACTTAGCTGACTGAGCCACCCAGGCACCCTTATCTCTAATTTTTTAAAAGATAACTGCCCATAGCTTACAGTCTAGCTATTTGGGTTATGTTCTCTGGCTTATTGCATCACAATTGTGATGGTTCAACTTAACAATTTTTCAGCTTTGCCTTGGTGAGAAAAAAATGCACGTTCAGTAGACACCATACTTTGCATTTTGAATTGGGATCTTTTCCTGGGCTAGCAATGAGTGGCAGGATCCTCTCTTGTGATGCTGGGAAGTGGCGTCTCTCCATCAGCCATGCAATCACCAAGGGTCAACAACCAATATACTTAACAACCAGTCTGTACCCATTCAACTCTTCTGTTTTTCATGTTAAGTAACAGTAGTCAATAAACTATATGGAGTATTCAACACTTTATTATAAAGTAGTCTTCATGTTCGATGATTTTGCCAAATGTAAGCTGATACAAGTGTTCTGAGTACATTTAAGGTGGGCTAGGCTAAGCTATGATACTCAGTAGGCTAGGTATACTAAATATATTTTTTACTTATATTTTAAACTTATGATGGGTTTATCAGGATATCGCCCTATTGTAAGTCAAGGAAGACCTGCATTATTTTCCTAAGCAAACTTTAATGTTCTGGCATTCTAATTAACTTGATGCTGATTGTTGTCTGACTAGAATGCTGTTCCAATATTTAGCTTTATTTAAATGATTATTTGTTAAAATTTACTATTATGCAAAGAGGGGTTGAAATGTAATCAGAAGATTAAAAAAATGGCATTTCACTGTGCATCTTTTGTAGTTGTTCAGATGAAAAACATGTGGCTAGCCTGGATTGTTTATCAGTGTCCTCCAATATATGTACGTATTTTTAATATTACACATGCTGAAATTTTTATATTTTTATTTTTATAATGTTTATTTATTTTGAGGGAGAGAGAGAGAGAGAAAGACAGAGACAGATACAGGGAAAGCAAGCAGGAGAGGGACAGAGAGACTTGCAAGCAGGCTCCATGTTGTCAATGCCAAGCCTGATGCTGGTCTTGATTTCACGAACCATAATATCCTGATCTGAGACAAAATGAAGAGTCAGATGCTCATCTGACTGAGCCACCTAGGTGCCCTGAAATATTTTCTTAAAATAAAAGGCAGCAAAGTATGATAAGACGCCAGTTACTTGAATTAGGCTGCTAGTATTCAAATATAGTTTCTCTTTTTATTACCTGTGGGACCAAATCAAATTACTTAAATCTCATGCCTTTGTTCCACGTGTGTAAAATGGAAAGGATAATAGTACTTTCCCATGAAGTTATTATGAGGGTTAAGTAAACTTCAAGAATAATAGTTCTTTCCCCATGAAGTTACTATGAGGATTAAGTAAACTAGTACAAATAAAATACTTAAAATAATGCCCAGGAAAAGGCACGAAGTCACAAATGTTACTGTATGGGGATTTGAAATAGGAAGTCATGTACCTGGTTATCAGGAGTGTGAAAAATCATACAATGCAGAAACCATGACTTCAGTTTATCAATGAATCCCATGGCGACTGACAGACATGTTCTACGGCTGTGACCACCCACCTCTCTTGTCTGATGGTGAGGTGGTCGAGTGCCCAGGTGGAGGTGATTCTGCTGCTGTCCCTGTCAGCTGTCTTATTTATCAATTCGTCTATTCTCACTCAAATCAGTGAGGTGTTTACACTCTGCTTTACCACAGCATCTGCTTAGGAGAACTTTACTGACCAGCCTGCACTTCTTTATAAAAGCCTTTTCTCACAATCTCTGTTTCCTATGCTATATTACTGGACACATTTCACTCCATTCTCTGGAGAAGGTTATTTATTTTTCTTTTATTATGGTGTTTTCCTGTCTTGCTGTGTGTCTCACGCCTTCCTCTATGGCATAATTTCCTGTGCATGAACTTTAAATAGTTCCTCTGACATATGTGGCCTGTGTACTTTCTGCAGATGCCCATCGTGACATTTGCTCTATGTCACTGGCTAAATCAGCTCATCATTCAACAAATACTTATTAAATAAGACTGTACACCAGGCCTTGTCCTTGTATTTTGAGTTTAGTGCTGACAGAAAGGAGACAAATATCAAATAAAGAAATGCATAAATAAATGTGTGTTTAAAGGAAAAAACACAGGACCATGCGAAATTATAATGGGAAAATCTAATTTAGGTAGAGTTGAGTGTGGTCAGGGAAGGATGTTCTCAGAAGGTCCGGTCTGAGGTTTCTCTGACAGTTCAGTTATAATGTCTGGGAAGCTACTGGATATAATTTTGAAGGCTTTGAAGTCTTATTACCACGTATATGACTTGGAGAGGTATGAGTGAGGAGAGTGCTCACAGCTTAGCTCTGGGAAATTCTAATATTTAAAGGTTGGATGGACTCCCAGAAAGGAATTAATTATAAACTATCTTGCATCTACTGGGAATACCAGTTGGGTCAGGAGAGAAAGGGTGTGTATGGTCATTGAGAATTCAACCAAGATCATTGCAAGAAGTTTTAATGGAGGAGTGGAGATGGATGCCAGATAAGAGAGCGGGGTTGGGAGGAAGAGATAAAAAGTAGGTTTGGAGAAGTATGGGAGTAAATGCCTGGTGTCACCTTCATAGCTTTTCTTCTTGAGAAATTGAATCCTGAAATTTGGCAAATTCCATGGTTACTTGGAATACAGTACCTTCTCCATCCCCCTCTTCACCTTGGTAACTGTTCTTTTAGTTATAAGAGGATGCGTTGGATGGGCAGGAAGTCTTCTTAAAGGAGTGCTGCCAAACACTGACTGGTTACCTCCTCCTTTTTCCTGTCTTCCTTCCTGTCTCCTGCAATGAAACACAATGGCTGTAGCTTCAGCTGCTATTTTTGGCCAAGTTGATGAGGGCTCCACCTTCTTGATGTCACTGCAGTGAATTGGAAGGACTCAGTTTTACCACATCATTAAACTGCAATACCAGCCCTTGGTTCCATTTCAAAAGACAGAAGTACATTCCTGGTAAACCACGCTTATTTTAGGTTTTCTATCCTAGAGACCTGAGCTTAATTATGACTGAAAGAAGATACCTAGCTCTAAAGAGAAAATCATAAATTGTGCAATAACCTTTTCAAATGTGTCTAAATGCAGGAAGAAAACAAAAAGGAAGAGTTCAAAGATAAAGATGAGGGTATTCCTTAGTAAATATATAAATGGGTAAATGATTAATGATGATAATGGTGATGATAATGACGATGATGATGACGATGATGATGATACAGGCAATTATTGGAGACAGCAGCATCTAACTAATAAAGATAAAAAATATAGACAGCACAAATGGATGGATAAATAGATAGATACATAGATATATAGGTAGATACATAGATACATAAATATATATGTAGATAGATGATAGGATGGGACTGGAATCTAGAGGATAGATGGAAGAGTTGCCTTCAGAGAAGACAGATAATTCCTTAAAGGTAAGAGGACAAGTGAATATGACGACTTCAGAAACAAGCAGGATTATAAATTTCATGGTTGGAAAACAAAGAAGTTCCAATTTGGTAGCTTTGAACTTTTCTATGAAGATGTTTAGCTGATTGGTAGAGAACAAGAGAAATTTGATGAGAAGAAACTAGGCACACATTGTTACAGCAATTCCACTCTGAAAGCATATATATGGAAGAAATTCTTATAAGTGAGCAAAGATAAATGAGAATGCTTAATGAGAATCACTGTTAACTTCCTAGTTTATGAATTTATGATGGGATTATTCTCCACAGTTTGTGAAAAATATCTATTTTCCATGAAGAAATAGATTAATTTAGAGGAAAGTCTGAGTTTCTGGGCAATCAATGTCCCCAAGAGATGAGCGATTTCTTGTATTATATCCCTGACACTTTCACTTTTCAAACAATGTGGATGAGTCAATAACTTCTTAGAACAGCAGGGACAAAAAGATGAGTATTTTCTACTTTTATTTACTTCTTTACTGCCATTATATACAGATTACATGGACTGAAAATCCCTTGGTTATATTTTGAATGAGTACTAAAATACCAGAAGAATGATATTTTTGAGGATGAAATTAATATTATTGTGCCAATTGTAAAAATGTTGAAAACTAGAAAAAACTCTTATATTCAGAGATTAGGAAAGTATTTTGTAACTCTGTGATCTTTGGTAATGAGAAAACTGTAATGAATATTTTGGCTGCCTTTCTACTGATAATACTACATAATGGTAAGTGTCTCATTGGCTGAGATATTGGTTTTGTTTCCCTTGAATTGAATCGCTCGTTAGGCCACAAATCTATGTTCTGCATATACTGTTCTTAAATTATTCTCAGTAATGTCAACATTTCATGTAATGTAAAGAGTTGGGCTCATAAGAAGGGTCAGAGAAAATGAAATAGGTTGATCATGGTGTTTGCTCTTAAGCCCTTAATAGACATAAGTTGTGAACAGGTGCTTCAATTTTTAGTTATATTCAATTTGTTTTCAGCGGGAATTATATTACCTTATATTTATGATGATTGAAAATAAAAGAATATCAAGGAGAGTAAAGTAAAACATTCCAATAATTAGACATTTAGAGTAGACTCTTTGGTACTTATAGTATTTATTTATTTTTTAAATTATTTTAGTGTTTATTTATTTTTGAGAGAAAAAGAAGGAACATAATTGGAGGAGGAGCAGAGAGAGAGGGAGACACAGAATCCAATGCAGACTCCAGACTCTGATCTGTCAGCACAGAGCATGACATGGGGCTTGAACTCATGAGCCATGAAATCATGACCTGAGCCGAAGTCAGACATTTAACCAATTTGAGCCACCCAGGTGCTCCTACTTTCATTCTTGTTTCTTCATATCACTCCTTGTTATCCACCTAGATTCACTCATTTACTTATTCATTCATTGTTCATTCATTCATTCATTCATTCAAACATCATTTATTGAGCACATAATGTTTTTCTGCTATATTAAGGAACTTCTTATAGTTTTTTCACAGTTATTATTTAGACTATGAATGTTTCCATAAGAAATTTCATAGAAGACTATTTATAATTGTCTGCATAATTATTTATCTCCTATTAAACTGTAAATCTGTCAGCATTCACTCAAGAAAGGAAAAATCAGTCATTATTCTGAATAGAAAATAGAAATACAATGCATTAAAAGCTTACACAACTGTGAAAGGGCTGGGGCAGCAAAGGCCAAGGAAGTTGCTGGAATCATAGAGTCATAAAAACAGGAAGTGCAAGAGTTTCAGGGGAGACTGGATTTGAGCTCAGCTGCCTGCAGCAGAGAATCAGAAAACTGACAGGAGCTTTCAGGGAAGCCTGGGTAAAGCTCAGGAACCCCTGGGAAGCTGCCCGCTCTGGTCTCAGCTTCTTAAGCTCTGGGTCAGAAGATTCACTAAAGCTTATCTGAGAATCTCTCCAAGACTCACCTCTTCCCTCTGTTGCAACCAAAGAATAATGACCCCTCTTCCCTTCTGTGTTCCAAACGTTTCTCATTAGCATCATCACAATAATACCTGAGAGAAGTACTGAGGATGAATTCTTGGCTTCCCCTTCAAATGAATAGATGAAGCAAAGGGAAGACTGATGGTATTTTGAGTTGGTAACAAATGATGTGGTATAGTCCATTTGATAATCCAAGCATTCCCTTCTACCAGATTAAACTGGGAAAGCAATAATGACAATGATATCATTCTTCTTTTAATATGAAGCCATTGCCTTTATTCTTCTGAAGATGTGGTTATTCTTTTCCCAAAAAAAGAGTATTCTGTTGTGGAAATGGCCATTCCTTTCATAACTTGATCACTTTCTTCTTTAATAACCTGCAGTAATTTATTACAGTTTTGACTGTAATTATAATTAAGTTGTAAATTCTAATCATAAATTTAAACACAATGGGAAAATTCTGCTTAAAAGAAGAGAAAGAAAGTAAAGAACATTAACTAATGTGTGATACAGACATAACATCACTAGAAAAAGAATATGCATTTCTATGTTTTCCTCATTTCTGGGACTTATCCTGGGGTCACAGTTGGTATTTATTATTACTTCATTATTCCACTATCCATTCTTTGTCCATTTTTCTCAATCTTCTACTGTTTTTGGTGATTTACCTGTTCAATTGACCTGAATTTTATTATAGAAAATTCTGAGCCATTACCGGTTCTGATAATATTTAGTTACCATCATTTTTTATTAACATTTGCTACTTGTGATCAAAGTATTAAAAGGTACCGTAGAGATTCCCCTCAGATCCACACATACTCTTTTGTTCTTCTATCATGATTCATCACCCTCAAATGTCTGAGGAGCCTAATATGATCAGGTGATAGGTTCAAGTTCCAAGTCACTGTAACCATGATTTTGTCCCATTGTAGAAGTATTCCATCTTTGTGCAGTAAACCTTCTAACAGGATCCAAAGTTGCAGGAACAGGCATCCATTCCTTTTGGTGTCAAGGTCTCTGTATTCTGGTAATGGATCACCTAGAAAACCCAGAATAATTTCCCTGTACCAATATTCTCATTTTAATCATGTCCACAAATTGTTTTTTGCTATATAAAGTAGCATTCACAAGTTCTAGGGTTAGGAAATAGACATATTTGGAGGCCATTATGCAACAGACTACATCACATTAGTACAAAGTGATTAGTACATAGTAACCAGCCTTGGTGAGAAGAAATAAAGGTTACCCATGAATAATCCCCATCTCTGCAATCAATATAATTTTATAAGCCTGTTGCACAAGTTCAGGTTGGGGATGGGGATGGCAGCAGGAAAAGAAGCTTAATTATGTAGAATGAGTTCTCTTGCCCCCAACTACTATCGTGGATGTCTTTTGGGATACTTTGTAGAGAATTAAAATAGGGCACAAAATCCTCATGCTGATGGCTCATTACAGAGTGTCCATTCACATACATCATTCCCAGAGCTTCTTGTTATTAGCATTTCATCTTGTGATTGCTATTTCACTGATCGACCAGATAAACATTAGTCACTGCCATGAATCAAAATGGAAACTTATCTCTGACTGCCTCTCCTTTGCACTCATCCAAAGAGAGGGGACAGCTAGTTGTGCTGAATAAATTTCTTCTACTTATTTCTCTTCTCCAGGGTATGCTCTGGAATTGAGGCAGACTACTTTTGGGTAATACCAGGATATCATCTGAAATTTTTATTAGTTTTTTTTCTTTTATTAGTTAGTTTATCCCCAAGATTCCATTTGGTATGACAATTTTTCTCATTTTATAGCCATAAGAATGTGGGGTCCCCAGGTGGTTCAGTGAATTAGTTAAGTGTCTGACTATTTTGGCTCAGGTTATGATCTCATGGTGTTAGTTTCAGCCCCATGTCAGCCTCTGTGCTAACAATGCAGAGCCTGCTTGGGATTCTCTCTCTCCCTCTTTTTCTGCCCCTCTCCACTCATTCTCTATTTCTCTCAAAATAAATAAATAAGAATTTAAAATCATTTTTAAAAAAGAATCCTAAGAATAGTAGGCAATTGCTAATGCAGTTTACTTGCACCTCAGTCTCTAATGAAACCTACGTATAATGGCATATATCTGTGTGTGTGTGTGTGTGTGTGTGTGTACACATGTATATATAGACATACACTATGTGGCTATATGATTATAGGTACCATTTCTACATTAGTGATAAAGTTCTTTGGCCATAGCCAAATTTAAAGTTTGGTGGATTAGATTATACTCCACTCATGGTGGGCAGTTCAGTTCTAATAACTGGGTGGCATCTCATAAACAAAAAATCCTAACTAGGACCCACTAGTAAAGCCAGTTGCTACTTACCAAAAGTTATTCCAGTATAATTTCTTCAGGAAAAAGAATGTGGTCCCTATTGTGGCTTGAAAGAAAATGTCTACTGTGACTATTAGTGAATCAGCTGGGTTATAAGGTCTTGGTAAAATTCACTTACACTGATCCTGAACCTGGTTCAGTCTTCTCTTCATTCTCATAGTGCATTTTGTTATTAGGCACACTGAAATGGAGTATTTTCACCTACTTAAAAGAAAAAAAAAACTTGGAAAAAAGTATGTGTCTGTCTATTGATTATAGAATTTGGAAGGCCTATCTTGTTATTTTTTGGTAAAGAATAGATCTCTTTTAAAAATGTTTATTTATTTTTTAGAGGAAGATTTTTTAGAGAGTGGGGAAGGGCATGTATATAGTTAGGCAGAAGCACAAGTACGATCCTTGTGCCTGTGACTGTCCTCTGTTGCCAAAAGTGGGAAGCAATCTTGTAGGACTGAACCTCTAACCTAAAGAATCTGATGCTATTTGGGGGTAAATAGTGTCAGAATTGAGTTGAACTCTCAAACATCCTGCTGGTATCCAAGAATAGCTTGGTGTCATATGTGGGACAATACGCCTGCCATATTGGAATTGAATCTGGGAACTCTTAAAGAACGCCAGTCAACAGACAACTATGTTTCAACTGTAAATTCTTCAGGGACAGAAGGATTTTTCTAAATGAGTGCTCAGATTTTAGCAAATACAAAAATAAATCAATAGATGAATGAATGAATTGTTGCCTAGGTCAATTTGTTCACAATGAGACTTAACCTTTGAGTATTCTTAGAGACAGTGACTCCTTCTTCTAGACTGTCTTCATCATAATGGATATACAGCTTTTGAGTCAATGACTTTATCCCAATGTTTACCAGTGTGACAATTAAATGACTCTAACCCATGACACCTCAAGGCCTGTGAGAAAGCCACGATGATTTTACTGGCACTTTGTCATTTTGTCAATGTCTGTAAATTCAAGGCATGTGGGTTAACAATTGAGTTGCAGATTCATTCTCTCTTTCAAGGGATTCCACATTCAATTAAGTTGAAGAATCACTGAACCTGAACTCAATTCTTGTTACCTTACCTTACCTTGTCTTACCTTTGACTGGTTGAAATGGACTTTAAGCTTTTGGGGCTGCATCTAATGGCATCTCTAACTTTCATCATGTTGCCAAATTTCTGGACATTTCTGGAATTGATAACTTGTTATTTCTCAGTTTCTTGTTAAATTAATTATTTGTTCTGCTTTCCATTTTGCTTCTTTAACACATACTCTTGAGTCAGTTGGATTAAAACAGCATTTTTCCCCGAGATTGCAGTTTTTTTCTTTTTCTATTCATTTGATTATTCCAAAAAATGTTTATTGACAATCTGCTATAAACCAGGCATTATTTTTAGCAGTTATGAATATTAACAAGCTTTCTTCTGTCAGAAAGCTTATATACATTGCGAAGTGGTAATATGTAAATAAATGAATAATTAAAATATCAAAAACAGCATGTAAGATAGTTATTTATTCTGTGAAGAGATTTTATTTAGGTAATGGAATAAAGAATAGCCTTATATTAGCTATTCAGAATAATCGTTATAGGGCAGTAAATATATTTTAAAAGGTATATGAAGGAAACAAAGCAAAAATATGTAAAGGTAGAGGGAAGAAGTATTCAAAGGAATCAGCTAACACAGGGGTTGGCAAACTTTTTCTATTAAAAGGTCAAACATTTTAGGCTTGTGATGCAATCTGTCATGACAAATAAACTCTGTTGTTGTAACATAAAATTAACCACATCAAAAAAATACAAATGAAGGGGTGTCATTTTTTTTTCAATAAAACTTTATTTACAAAATCAGGTGGTAGTCTGGATTTGGCTCTCAGACTATATTTTGCCAACTCCTGTGCTTATAGAAAGGCCTCAAATTTGTAAACAAACTGGACATGTTCGAATTCAAAGACTGGCATGCTTGTGCCCTGATGGATAGGGTGAAAAGTTTTAGGATATAAAAAGAAAGGTATAAGCAGTGTCAGGGTCATATAGAAACAAATTAAAGCCAAGAGACTGGATCATATTTTAAGATCACGATACATTATAAATTTGGCTACAAATTCTTGCTGTCCATCTATCTATGCATCATTTTGTACATTCAGTGTTCCCTTCCAATCTGATTTTGGGCTTGAAGAGCTCTTATCCACTGGGACTAGTTTTCATTTTGGCTTTAAAAAGGATTTTATTTTATAAAAATTCAAGTTCACTCTTATTAAAACTATGCCAGTAGTACAGAAAGATGATGGTTACTTAGACTTTGTGATGTTAGCGTGATGATGAAGATTTGGGATATATTTTGGGTGTGGGTTCAACAGAATATCACAAAGGGTTGAATGTGGAGTGGAGAAACAAGAGAAATCTGGGTTTACGTATCAATGTCATAATCAATGTGGTAGCATAGTGGTATTAGACAGTGAAATAGGGAAAGTCCGAGAATCACTTATCTCTGAAGTCATTGACAACTTAAAGGTTTGTTTTGGCCCATTTCAGTATAAGGTTCAGCATGATACTTAGACTGCAAAGAGATTTCTAGTTTCATGGCTAATGTAGTCTTCTGCTTAAGTAACCAAGCCTATGTCTTATAGGTCTTTTTGAAGTTGCCAAATTTAGTCTAATACCTAGCATCACCAAGAAAATAATATTAAGCTGTAACAAGTGGAACAGTTAAAAGAGAACAAATGCAGAAGCATAAAAATGAGAAAGACTTTTCATTAGACCTAAAATTTTTGGTCACTGTAAATCGGGCTACACTTTTATTTTGGGTAATATTTATCTACCTCAAAACCCATCATGTATCTTAACTGAATGCATCTTTGGGAAGTGCAAATATTCTTCACTCTTAAAAGTCCTATACAGGCTCACCTGGATGGCTCAGTCAATTAAGCACCCAGCTCTTAGTTTTGGCTCAGGTCATGATCACATAGTTCTTGGGTTCGAGCCCCACGACGGGCTCCATGCTCTCAGTGTGGAGCCTGATTGAGATCTCTCTCCCCCTTTCTCTTTGCCTCTCTCTCTCTCTCTCTCTCTCTCTCTCTCTCTCTCTCTCTCTCTCTCTTTCTCTCCCTCCCTCTCTCTAAAAATGAATAAATAAACTGAAAAAAGTGCTAGAGAGGGAAAGCACTGCATCTGTAGTTGAGCAGGTGAGAGAGCATCCCCCGTTCCACTGTTAACCAACTCTGTGATCTTAGACAAGTTATAGAGCTTCCCCCTCAGTTTCCCTCTATCTCTATAGTAAAACCTAACAGTTCTTATGCAAAAGACTTCTTAGAAGATTTAATTAGTTTAGATTAGTTTCACTTTAATTAGATAGTGTTTATGACCAATTAATATAAAATCATTGGCTTGAGAGGTCTTCACAATCAGGCTTGTGTCCACATTATTGACTCCAACTCTACTATTTTCCTTCTTTCTTACTGCCTTTCAGTCACAGAGGTTTGGGAGATTTTTTTTGTCTATTTCTGGAAGTATACCTTTGTGACCCTTATCTGAGATTTTGCATTTACCCCACTTCATTATCACATGACCTAATCCTCCCTAATCTATAAGATGGCAGCTTAAATGTCACCCACTCAAAAAGGTATTCAGTTCCAGGATCTTTTCCCCCATATAATTTAAACTTTGGCTTGTTATTTAATCTATCTAATGTCACTATGTTTCTTCTCTACTAGAATACAAGCTTCATGAAACCAGGGACATTTATCTTTCTTATTAAAAACCAAGCCTCGCACAAAGTCTGACACAAAGTAGAAACTCAGTAATTGTTAGATTGCAGGTGAATTAATCAATGAGCCCCACCATTTCAGTAGAGTACTTTGCACCACAAATAGTAGTTAATATTATTATAATTTTTATTATGGTTTCATTTTGAGAAAAGATTTCTGAATTTCTCCTCTGCTTTATATAGATTGTCAAGGAAAAATATCTCAAATAAGCTTTTCTGAATATTTCCAGTTTATCAAAAAATGGCCCCAATGGAGCTGTCTTCCTCTGTAACAGAATCAGTTAATTTAAGAAGCTTTGGTTTGACTGAGAGGTGTTTCAGCTTCATCCACGTCCACAATTAAGCTTCTTTGGATGTCTGGGCCTTGATTTGCAGTTTTCTGGCACAGACATTTGCCCTGAGGTCCCTTGCACAACTATAGGACAGATTTCCATTAATTTGCTCCATTTTTATATATTTACGTCTTTTCCTCCCTTCTTCCCTTCCTTCTTTCCTTTCACTATTCTTTCCTCTATTATTTCCTGCCCTTCTGTATTCCTGAATTCAGTCAACTCCCTTTATGCAAAAGCCTTCTTAGAAGATTTAATTAGTTTAGATTAGTTTCACTTTAATTAGATAGTGTTTATGATCAATTAGTATAAAATCATTGGCTTGAGAGGTCTTCTGCTGTAGGCACTGCTGTAAATGCTGGAGGTAGAATCACAAACAAGACAGAAAATAACCCTGCTTTAATGGAACTCACACTCGAGTCTAGAAGACAGGGAATAAATAAGTGAACAGATAAGTGAGCAATCTGTGGAGCTGTATTCGTGCAAACATTCCAGTCCAAAGTGGCAGAAAATGCAAATGCCCTGAGACAGCAATACGTTTAACATGTTTACAGTGAGTGGGGAAGTTGTTGGAAATGACAGCTGAAGATTACCCAGAAGTTAGACCATTACAGCCCCTATGTTTTACTCTAAATACACAGAAAAAGATTGAAGAGTTTTGACAGGATAATGACTTAATCTGATTTACATTTTGACAGGGTCTTTCTGCTTTGTGTGAACCACAGAATGTGGAGGGGGAGGGGGTCAAAGTGGAAGCAGGGAAATGAGAAGGGAGCCTCCTGTTGTAGCCCAGGTGGGAGATGGTGATGGTTTGGAATGCAGTGCAATAATAAAAATGGTGAGCCTTGGGATATATTTTCAAGTTGAGGCCAAAAGAGTTTGCTTGTGGTTTATAATGTGTGAGGAAATCAAGCATGGTTTTATAGTTTGTGGTAAATAGTAATGCTATTTATTTAGAAGGGGAAGGATAAGTTAGGATAGAAAATCTAGAGTTCAGTGTTGACATGGTAAGTTTGAGGTCTGTCAAAGATTTACATTTCTGTATGAATCCAGAGTTCAGGAGAAAGATGGAGTTCAGCTATATACTTAAGAGGCATCTGCATAGCAGTGGTGATGTTAAAATCCATGGCTTGAAAAAGTCATGAAGGGTCTAGGTATACTTGGGCAGAAGGCCAGAATATTGATTTGGGGTGCTCCCCAATTGGTAAAAACATGATACTGAATGAAAGAGATTGAGACAAGGACACTTGGGTGTCTTAGTCGGTTGAGCATCCGACTTCAGCTCAGGTCATGATCTCGCAGTCTGTGGGTTTGAGTCCCTCATTGGGCTCTGTGCTGACAGCTCAGAGTCTGGAACCTGCTTCAGATTCTGCATCTCCCTCTCTCTCTCTGCCCCTTCCCTGCTCATGCTCTGTCTCTATGTCTCTCAAAAATAAATAAACATTAAAAATTTTATGAAAAGACATTGAGACAGGAGCCATTGAGATTAGAAGGAAACGAGGAGTGATTTTCTGTTGTGGTAAAGGAATAAATGTGGAGAGTGAATGCAGGAGGAGAGGCCACATGACGGTTTCCTTTCTCCCTAGGTTCTATCTAACCATTCTACCCTCCTGTCCATTACACAAGTACTATGGCCAATTGACCTTGTGGTAGATTCCATGTTCATTACCAAAATGATCTGTTGACAAAACCCTAGTCATCTGTTAACTTATATCTGACGCTGCTTCTCATCACACCTCACCTAAGACCTGTTGTCCATTTTGGACAACTGGATGTATTACCTCTTCTATAAGTTGATGATAGTATTTATTTATTTTTGTAACCAATCCTAGGTCATTCCAATGAAATGATGTGTCTTAAAACTCTTCGAACAATATTAATGCCAGGATTCTTTGCTATTATTTGCAAAAGAGCCAATTGTAGTGAGAAAAGACAAAGAGAAGAAAACAATAATGTTTGGTTTGTTTCCATTTTGATTTAGAATGAATCACTGGCTGTATTTAGTTTCTGTTCCTTTTCTTTAACATGAGTTTTCAACTTTGCTACTCATAAGTTTAAGTCTTATAAAGTGTTTCCTGCTGAAATGCCATGCTGACTGTTATTCAGCAGCAAATAAATATTGCTGTCCTCACTAATTTGAAACAGTATGAGTTTTAAACCTCTAGCTGTGGGAGATTTATTAAGATTACAGTTTTCATCACCATCCCTTCAAGTCCATCAAGATAGGTCAAAGCTGTATAATTTAAAAAAAAAAAAAACTAACAGCAATTTCCATTCTTTCTAGGGTCTGCTTTCTGAGCCAGCAATATCGTTAGAAGCACAAGCTTGCAGTAAATGAAACACATATCCACGCATCTTCATAAATATTTTAACCTGACCTGTTTTGGGATAAAAAAAATGGTGACCATTTCCTTTAATTATAAATATGAACACAAAGTTGTGTGTTTTATAAAGTAAAAAGGCATACTTACTACACATAAAATTATTTTTGTACTTTCTTTTTACATAGTTATCTTCTAATAGCTGAGTTAAAATGAAAGTATGTTACCCTGCCATTGACTCTGAAATGGTGAACATTGGCCAGGAACTCTTCTTTAATTATTGAAATGTTCTAAGTATAATTTCAATGAATTGCCCAATTACTATATTTATTGATTTAGAGAAACTGATTAAATCATCAATAATTGGAGCCATTTTGTTCTAAGTACAATAATACTCATGCAAAATGAGGTTTGAAAGTACTTTAATAATTATTATGGTCAATACACAGAAATGTCTTGAGAAAAATTTTAGAATGTTTCAAGAAATATGATCTATGGAACAATAGCCCGCATTTGAAATGACCCTTCTCTTGTTAGATAGATTAAAATTAACACTCACGTGACTTAGTACTTTGCCTAATAGACTAGTCATGATCATGAAATTTTGAGAACAAATTGTATCATTACATAACAAATCCAATTTTAAAGGCATCAATTGACTCATTTTTCTAAGATGCTTTAATGAATATTTTTATATGGAAAAATAATAACCCCTCTAAAACTAGTGACCAATTAAATAATCCAGATACCCTTGCTATGCATAGGTTTTAAGTCAATATTTACTCAGTGAGTAAATATAGATAAGTCTAAATTTTCAAACTTGAATAATTTACTTCTAGTGATTTTTTAATATTTATGCATAGCAGTGAGTACTAGATTTCAAGAAAATCACCTTATATACTTTGTAAAATGTAATGCTTCAGTTGTACTGATTAGACTTGGCAGAAAGTTATTAATTATCAAGTCTACCTTTTACCTGTGTATTCTTTCCCTCTGGGAAAAAAAGTTGGGGTACCTTGATGGCTCAGTCAGTTGAGTATCCAATTCTGATTTCAGGTCAGGTCATGATCCCAGAGTTGTAAGGTCAAGCCTCGCATCGGGCTCTGCACTGAGCATGGAACCTGCTGGGATTATCTCTCTCTCTCTCTGTCTCTGTCTCTCTCTCTCTTTCTGCCCCTCTCCTCTGCACTCTCTCTCTAAAGCTAAAAATAAAATAAAGTTTGTTTTTTATTCTAATTTTTGAAATAGTTTAGGAAAATAGGAAGCACTGAACCATTTTGTCACTTGTGATCCCAAACAAATCACTAAGTTTTTATGACTTTCTTTTCTGCCCCTGGAAAGTAATTAAGATGGTTTAAATATATGTGATCAAACTCCTCACACTCATTACACTTTTTCTTACTTTCATGAATTGCTCCATAAATTTAAGATATGAATATGGTAGCATAGTTTTCTCTGTAATTGCTAAAGCTCCTTCATACCTTTTAAGCCAAAAATCGAATGCTGCCCTTTTGAAATGCTTTACTCTTCCTTTAACCCTTCACAAATACTAGGGATTTACTTGGCCAGAGTTACTTTGGAGGTCAGGCAGACATGAAAGCAGAGTGTGGACACATCTCCATTGTTTCTGACTATCACAGAGAGTCAATGTTGAAGACTAAGTGTCTTGTCCCTTTAATATGGTCCAGCCTTTTGTGGTGCCAAGTCATAGTGCCATTGCTGGGCCACACACACAGGCTCAGAATCTCTCTCTCTTTCTCTTTCTTTCTTGCTTTTGTATTTCTCACCCCTATTCTTCCTCAAAATACGATATCTTGACCTGATGGATGGGCCTGGGGACCATTTTAGCCCAGTCCTGTTCTTCACCCTAGCTCCTTACATCATTGTTGAGTCCGGGTTACTAGCTCAGTCTTCTTTATTCAACATATTTTATTTTAGGATACTCTCTCTGAGTCTTGGTTAGTTTTATCCTGTTTTACTACAATTTGATATCCTACGAAGCAAGAGATGGTGCCTTCCATTGTAGAATTTCCTTATCTTTGAAGCAAAATAAGCTATCTATAAGGTAGGGATATCAAACAAACTGGTCAAACATTCCCAGAACCAAATTACAGAGCATTAAGTTTGTATCCATGCTAGTACTAGTAATACTAACTGCACAGGAAGATTTGCTTCAAGGGACTCTTAGTCATCGCCATAGTCATAGCAGATGTGGCCTATTAAATAATCCTTTCAATAGGTAAATTGTTTGAATCTTTACCTACACAGGTTTCATGAGAATAGTGTATGTTAAAACATTGTAAACTAAAATGTTAGGAAGAAATCGGCAGAAGACATAAACAGACACTTCTCCGAAGAGGACATCCAGATGCCTACAGGCACATGAAACGATGCTCACCATCACTCATCATCAGGGAAACACAAGTCAAAATCACACTGAGATACCACCTCACGCCAGTCAGGGTGGCTAAAATGAACAAATCAAGAGACTATAGATGCTGGTGAGGGTGTGGAGAAACAGGCACCCTCCTACACTGTTGGTGGCAATGTAAACTGGTGCAGCCACTTTGGAAAACAGTGTGGAGGTTCCTCAAAAAACTATCAGTAGAACTCCCTTATGACCCAGCAATAGCACTGCTAGGGATTTACCCAAAGGATACAGAAGTGCTGATGCATAGGGGCACATGTACCCTAATGTTCATAGCAGCACTGTCAACAATGTCAAATCATGGAAAGAGCCTAAATGTTCACTAAATGTTCATCACCTGATGAATGGATCAAGAAGATGTGGTATATATATATATATGTATATATAAATAAAATGGAGTATTACATGGTAATGAGAAAGAATGAAATCTGGCCATTTGTAGCAAAGTGGATGGACCTCAAGGGTGTCATGCTAAACGAAATAAGTCAGGCAGAGAAGGAAAGATACTATATGTTTGCACTCATAGGTCTAACAGAACAGGAGGAACCTAATAGAGGACCAGGGAGAGGGGAAGAGAAAGAGAGTTGGAGAGAGAAAGGGACGCAAAACCCGAGAGACTATTGAAAACTGAAAACAAACCGAGGGTTGGAGGGGGAGTGGGAAAAGAGGTGGTGGTAATGGAGGAGGGCACTTGTGGGGAAGAGCACTGGGTGTTATATGAAAACCAATTTGACAATAAACCATTTAAAAATAAATAAATAAAATAAAATGTTAGGCTTAATAAGGTAATTCAACTTCTCTACACACATATTCCCAAATGGTATGATGCACATGAAGGAATAATTTCTTTAGTCAATGCCCTGTTTATTTGCAAATGTGCATATAAAATCTACAAGTACAGAAAAGCTTTGCTTTGTAATAATTAAAAGATGGAATATAGGGGTGTCTGGGTGGCTCAGTTGGTTAAGCAGCTGACTTTGGCTCAGGTCATGATCTCGCGGTTTGTAAGTTTGAGCCCCACATTGGGCTCTGTGCTGACAGCTCAGAGCCTGAAGTCTGCTTCAGATTCTGTGTCTTTTCTCTCTCTGCCCCTCCCCTCCTCACGCTCTATCTCTCTTTCTCTCAAAAATAAATGAACATTAAAAAATAATAATAAAATATGGAGTATATACCTAATCTTATTCATTTCGTTATTTGTAGTGCTTTAATTCTGTTATATTTTAATATTTAAATCAATTCAATTTAGCAATATGAATTGAATTAAATTAAATATTAATTTAGGGGTGCCTGGGTGGCTCAGTCAGTTAGGAATCCAACTCTTGATTTTGGCTCAGGCCATGATCTCATAGTTTCATTAGTTCGAGCCCCACATCATTCTCTGCACTGACCACATTGAGCCTGCTTGGAATTCCCCTGTCTTTTTGACCCTACCCTGCTTGTGTACTCTCTTTGTCTTTTTCAAAATAAATAATAAAAATATATATTGAATTCAATATCAAATATATAATTTAAAACATTTTCTTGGTGTACTGAACTTAATGATTTTTTTAAATTTCAAAAATGTACTAAGTAATTCTTGTAGAACATTAAAAAAATGGAATCAAGGGCACCTAGGTGGCTCAGTCGGTTAAGCCTCTGACCTTGGCTCAGGTCATGATCCTGTGGTTTGTGAGTTCAAGCCCCACCTTGGGCTCTGTGCTGACAGCTCAGAGGTTGGAGCATGTTTAAGATTCTGTGTCTCCCTTTCTTTTTGCCTCTGCCTTGCTCATACTCTGTCTCTGTCTCTCAAAGATAAATAAACATTAAAAACAATTGAATCCAAACCAATCAAAACTTTCAGTATTCCAATCCTAATCTGTGGGCTTCAAAACAAACACCCAAAGTTACTTCTTTTTTTTGAGTAATGATAGTACTTGAATGTAACTCACAATTTGACTGTTTTATGTATGGCTTAAAAATACTAATGAGAAGACTAACAAATATTTTGCTACTGCACATATATGACATTAGCTTCATCTGCATATTGGAAAGGACCCTCAGGATTGTATAGCTTCATCTTATTATTCTTGTTTCTCACCCTAATTTTTTACCCACTCTTTCTTTTTAAGCATATGTTCATTACTCTAGCTCCGAATGAAAGTATACCTGCTAGCCCTCTTCTAATCCTTTCACTATGTGCAATTTTTGCTTCTAACATGTGAATGAGATAAATTTCTACCACAGACTATGTATCTCTCAGAATGGGACAAGAAATGTTCCGGGGGATTCCAAGTGGCTTCTGAGGGCAGGGCATGTATAAAGACTTCAAATGATTATCTGAATCTCTTAAGTCTTCTTGGAAAAGAGCCACCTTCCTCTGTTTGCTTTCTTATATCTTCTTTTCTGTCCAAAGTTTAAATTGTGGCCTCCTTTCCCAGACTTACTTCCTTATCTAATACCCTGTGTAGAATGTTGGGAAGTATGAAGTGACGTTGAACCAAAGGATTAAATTTGAATTCTTATCCCAAGATTTACTACTTCATGATTTGAGGTAGGTTTAGCTTCAGTCTTATCTCATTCTATGATATTACTACTTCCTCATCATACGTTGCTACCTCCTAGGATATCACCTCCTCATTATGTGATGTTCCTACATCTATTATGAAAAAGTTTTTTCAAGTTTATTTATCTTTTTGAGAGAGATATGGAGTGAGTGGTGGAGGGGCAGAGAAAGAGAGAGAGAGAGAGAGAGAGAGAGAGAGAGAGAGAGGAGTCCCAAGCAGGCTCTGCATTGTCAGCACGGAGCCTGATGCAGAGCTTGAACTCACAAACTGTGAGATCATGACCTGAGCTGAAACCACAAGTCAGACTCTTAACTGACTCAGCCACCCAAGCACCCCTGTGAAAATTTTTAGCAAAGATCTTACCTGGTTCATGGTTAATGTTCCATGATGTTAGCTAAAGATAAATAGGTGTTGTTGAATAGGTATATTAATGAAGTTGGCTGCATTGAAAAAGAAATATTTTTATTGTGAATTTTGATGTTTCTAATTATGTATCTTGATGAATTTTAGGTCTCTTTGAATTGATTTATTCATCAAGCATTTCCCATGTGTCAGTATTTATAACATTGTGTTAAGTATCATGGCAAAGGGAACTCAGACTAGAAAAGCAGTATGAGACCTTGTTTCTTCTCATTGGTTTAGCTTTACCTCCTCTTTTCTCCAGAGCTTTTGTGCTCAATTATTTCTCTTTCCTTAGCTAATAACAATTTTAGCTTATGGACTATATTTCTTTCACATTAGGTTTTATCAAGCAATACATTCTCAATAAGTACTTATTAAAAGAAGCACTACTTGAATAAAGCAGGAAGAGTTTAAGAGGGTTACTGATTTAACAATGATGTTAACAATGGATGTGAACTTAACATTGATTTAACAATGGATGTGAACAGATCCCCAAGCAGAGTTGGTGAGCCTCAAGCTTTCTGCCCCCAAATGCCTGAGACTTCTTTTCTACCATGAGTTTTGGCATCCAATTCCATCAATCACAAATTGGCATTATCTTTTAGAATAAAGACACCTAAGAGGGAATTGAAGTCTACTGTTCCTGCATCAATATAAGCTAATAATTTTGTGTGTGTTTGCTTCCCCAAGCCCTAGGCTCCAAAAGTATTTGTTGTAATTAAAATAAAATTGGTTTGTTTTCCTCCCACACCTAAGTAAGCCTAGGTGCACCAATTCAATGGGAGTCTGGGGAGGAGATTAAGACTCATTTGAGATCCTTGAAGGAATTGTATGCACTTTTCAGTGAGCCTGAGTGGGGTACTACATTTGATTGATGAAAGCTAATTGAAAATATTTTGTAAAATAGATTTTGCCATCCTGGCTTGAGAACCTAATTACCAATAAGAACACTGAATACATGAAAAATGAAAATATGTTCAGATTTCTAGTAACTATGGATTGCTTTGAATAGGTCCTTTCTCTAAGTTTATTTTTTCCTAATACAGAGATAAAGTTATATTGTGTGTGTTACAAAATAGTTATTAAAAAAGAAAAGAAAAGTCAGTGGTTAATCAAATAGTTATTTACTGACTAACAACTGCTAAAAAGTTTCACATTCTTTCCATGAGTTCTAACCAAATCCTTATGAGGTTAGTAATACTATCACCATTCTATAGACAAGGGAAGGGACCTAGAGAGGAGATAAAGCTAATAAATGACAGTGATAGACAGAAGTTGAAACCAGGTCTCTCCATGAACTTCTACATTGTCCCCTTGCCTGGTACCCTATTTATCTATCCATCACAGGTAAGTGTGCCCTGTCCTTCTGCACAACAAGGTGCCTAGGTAGAGTAGTGGACAATGCAGACATTCTTGTTCTTGCCTCTTAGAATATAGAACCCCATGGAAGGAGAGAAATTACACAAATAAATATGCACTTACATGTTGGCATCTATTATTTGACATAAAAAGATAGGTATGATGAGATAGAAAAATGGATGCAACTTAGTTTAAGTAATGTAATTGAGGTAATGGTGAGATTGGAGTGGTCAAGAAAGGCTTCTTGGCTTGTCTAATGGTGGAGGCAGGGTCTTGGAGAATATGATGTAATGGGAGAATATGATGTAGATAGACTAAAGGAAAAGAAAGGATTTGTATAAGGACAAATGTTTTAAAAATCCATGAGAGAAAATCTCTGTAGAGATTGTGAGATTAGTCTGGGTGGGCTGTGTGTGTGCTCAGCCATTGAACTGGCTGCAACATCAAAGCCAAAGGGTTTAGAGATCCTGCCTGAACTTGTCTGCCAAGACCTTCTCTGGACGTCCTTATACCATAAAGTTAAAGCAGTTGATGCTGACTCATCCCCATCTCGTCTCCCTTTGGTAAGCAATGCTATTTATCTAAATTTCTTGAATGTTTTCTCTTATAAACATCTTCACAGTTTTCCAGGGGCTTTTTTACAATAGTTTTCTCACAGCTGGAAAAGGAACAGATAAACTTTGAGTTCCACCAAATAGTTTCATTTTCCACTAGACTTTTGGAAAATGTCTATCTCATGGATTATGTTCTGTGGTATATGTGTTTATACTCGATGGCATATTTTCCATGGGAAAAAATCAGTTTGGAAAATACTGTATACTATATCACCCTCTAAGATCATGGTCTCTAATAAAATATATTTAAAAATTTTTAATAGACAAAAACTGATCAAAGTTTCACCAAAATTCATGCTTAATTTTCTTCGATACAACATTTCTCAAACTCATTTGATCGTGGAAGATTTTTCTTCTGCTGTTGAGGTTACCTTCTTAACACATTGTTTGAAAAAAGCACACTTTAACCTTAATACATAGAACTCTCTCTAAGAAAGGCATTTTGCTTCTTCGATTACAACTAGACTACGTCAGATATGAGTAAGCAGCTAATAATTCAACCACATTGATATTTTGTTGGCATGTAATCAGATCAATTCACATGGCACTGAAAAACTACTCATGCTTAATCTCATCTCTTAAGTTTTTATTATTTTAATTGACGCACCTAGTAATCGATTTGGGGGAAAACCAGGTCTATCAGGCGGAAAATATGTATATGTATTTCATTTCAAAGTCTCTCCTAATAGATGATAAAAATATATCCTTGTATATTTTTAGTATCTACCCTTAACATACATTTTTAAATTAGTGTTCTCTCCTATCACTTAACCTAACATGTTGAGGAATTAACAGTTTTTAACAAATTAAGCCTAAACTTTCATTTTTCAATGTGTAAATTAATTCCAATTCTTAATTATGTTTTAATATAATTTTCTTCCCTTTAGCCATATGTACACATAAAAAAGATTTTAAAGATTTTCTTGAACTGTATTAGTATATCTTAATTTTATATTAAAAGTTTACTCTTTTCCAAAGTCATAAAGTCTCAGGATCAATGAACTTGGTAATACTTACTTTGTTTTGTTCATTATATCTTGAGGTGTCCCCTAGGTTGCCCTGGACTTCAAACACTCCATGCTGGGATCATCTCTTCTTTTTTATAAATCGAATTTTCCAGCTCTTTTTTTTCTCTCTCAAATTTGTTTTGAAGTAAAATTACCATTATTTTGAAACACTTGGAGAAAGATAGTTCTTGATGCAATTTCTCTTTACTTCTATCTGAATTAATTGTGCTTTATAAATTTTTTCTGATCCATATTTGGGTGAAACAAGTAATATTTATTGAGACATGAGTAGTGGTACTCAAGATACTTATTCAAGACTGTTTCAGAACTCTTCCTAATACTTTGAAATAATATAGATATAAATCTGGAGCTCCAAAGTAACTTATATAATATCATACAGCTAAAAGAGGCAGAACACTGCTTAGAATTTTGGTTTTCTTGAGTATAAGTATTTGAGTGAGATGTGCTCATTCTTTCCTACCACAAAACCTCATTTCATTAGTAAAATTCTAAGGATGACTGGCTTGGTTGTAACCCATGAAATGTTACTTGCCATGATTTTCCAGATGTTTCTTTAATAACAATAGGACCTCGATGGTTAAATGTTATTCCAGTATATGTATATGAAGAAGGGAAAACTAGCTTTTATTTTACAAAGACAAAAATGATATCATTGTCATCAACAGAGAGTAGCTCATGGCTAAATATGAAAATTTGTGTTTTGAGGCAAAATGCATTTGGATTGTTTAGCTGATTTTCTTCCTATTCACTATAGGTTACCATACTGATTTCTAACTAGATGGATGCCGTGTGTGTGTGTGTGTGTGTGTGTGTGTGTGTGTGTGTAAGATAGACAAAAATGATCATCAGATAGTACTTTTTAATTAGTAATAAAATATGTAGAACTTTTGAAGATGCCTAACCCTTCAAGAAATACAAATAGATATTCTCAAATCAATCCATATGTAATATAGCACCCCAATTTGTATTAATGCCTTTTTAACCAGTTTGGTCAATAATAATTGATACAATTTACTGATTTGTATTTATACTCAACACTTATTAGTGGGGTGGTTAGGTAAGACTTTATTCTATGCATTGGAATCTATTCTATAATAAGACTGAAATGGTCCTTGCCCTCACAAAATTTATTTTGAAAGAGTTAGAGACAAACAGTAAACTTGTAAACAATTTACAGATTGTGAACAGTGATATAAAACTGTTATACTGGAGAGTAACAATGTGGAGGTTGACATTTAGGCAGAATCCTGAAGAATGAGAATGAACTAGTCATGCAAAAACCTCACTAAAAGCAGTTCTATTCAGAAGGAATAACAGGTGCAAAGCCCTAGGTCAGGAAATATCTTGACATGTGTAAAGAACATTTAAAAAAAATCTTGTACTGAAATGAGCAAGAACAGAAGTGATAAGAAGTAAGATCAAAAAGTGGTGCTGCAGCAGCACCTGGGTCGTTCAGCTGGTTAAGTGTCTGACTTCAGCTCAGGTCAGTATCTCATGGTTTATGAGTTCAAGCCCCACATAGGGCTCTGTGCTGACGGCCTCAGTGACCTGGAACCTGCTTTGGATTCTGTGTGTGTCTCTCTCTTTGCCCCTCCCCTGCTCTCACTCTGTCTTTCCCTCTCTCAAAAATAAACATTAAAAAAATTTAAATGGCAATGCAGATCCTGTAGTGTCAGGTAGACTATAATAAAATGTATTAGTTCTATTTTATGTGCAACTGGAACACTCGCATGTTTTTAGGCAGAAAGCATGATATGATCTCTCTTACGGTCTATGACTATTCATCTGGATGAAATACAGAAAGCTGATTATAGGAAGTGTGGCATAAGCAGTAGTTTCAACCAAATATTCCATGTTTTGTATTTCTTAGAGTTGGATGAGGCCTTGTCACTGGTGGCTTTAGTCATCAGAATCCCCATGAATAGTGCTCCAGTCCTTTCTGTTTCATGCCACAGCAGTGGAAGAGGCTGAATATTCCAGATGCTGCTTCTGTAGGATGTGGAGTCTCACTCAGCCTGGAGCTCTAAATGATGATAGGCAACAGAGTCTTGAAAATCCATAAGAAGCATATAGCAAGAGTATGAAAAAAATACAAGTTGGGATAAGCCACTGCAATTTTGGAATTGTTTGTAACCACAGCATAACCAGACTTATTATGGGTAATACTGAGAGCAATGTGGGAAGAGGAAAACAAGATAAATGTTGTAATAGTTCACATGAGAAGTCATGTTATCTTGAATTACTGGCAGTTGCAGTGTGCAGAGATCAAATTGAAATGGATTTGAATTACATTATGTAGGTAAAGGAGACAAAACTGGTGGGCAGATTGGATGTTATGAGTGTTTTCTAAATAGTCTATTTTATCAATTGTCTGTTGGAACCTGAAACCCATTCCCACACTAATCACTACTATCACCTCCATAGGAGGGGCCAAAAGCCAAGAACCTCCATTCTCCAGACTCTCACTGATGCAGGGTTCCAGTTTTTGCCTTGCAAATCAAAAACTCTTGTTTAAAGATTTGATAGGATGAGAAAAATGGACATTTGCCTTGGCTCAATGCATAGGGTGTCACAGGTTTGGAAGATGGCGGGCAGGAGATTTTTGCCAACAACTTCCAGGCATCAGAATGTGAATCGACCTATTTGATGCCGAGAACCTTGTTTGGGGTTGACAGTGATTTTTGCTCATCAGGATTTCTGGAAAGGTAGCAGCAATTTCCATGATCTTCACTGTCCCCACTCACCCAACAGTTTTACAACCCTCTAATTTTTTGTACGCAAATCCCTTCTTAATGGAAATACCTAGAGTTGTTTCTGTTTTCTACACAAGCTATTCATTACCTAGTATAATCCAACATATCTAATTTCTAACAAATCAGCTTTATAATCAGAGAAAACCAAGGCTCAGAAAGTTAAGCGCATTGTCTAAGATTCTTTCATTATAATTGGTGTAACTGGCCCATAAAGCCAGTTCATAACTTGTGATTCATTACTTGTGCTCTTTCTATTATAGCATGTCTCTCTAAATCTTAATATTCTTCTCTATAAAATGGAATTTTAAACAATTCCCTTGTAATCTTAGAGCCTATGATTGACACAATCACAATTTATGCATTCTTACTCCAGCAATGAAATTTCTGCTTATAAGGAAATGATGCCTACTGGTGCATCTCAGCACATTTTTATTTTCCATCTGATTCTCATTTTAGCATAAAGCTACCAAATCAGATTTCATAATTTGAAACTCTTTGAATTTGCTGGTTTAGCTTACAGGTAAATGATACTAGGCAGAACTGCTGTTACGAATCCAATAACACCACAGTGGGAAATGAGAAAATACACATTATTGAAGAAGTGAGGGAAAGGGTTTTAAAGAACAGATTTTTGAGTCAAACGCCTTTCATCACAGAAAGGGTGACATTAAAGAAATGCCTAAAGTAAGCAGAATGTTACACCTGAAGTTTGGTGTGTGTGTGTGTGTGTGTGTGTGTGTGTGTGTGTGTGTGTGTTCCCTAAGATATTTTTCTCAAATATCCTTGGAACACATTTCTTTTCTAACTTATTAAAATAAACTAACTTTACTCTTTCTTCTTCAGAGCCAGGAGTTTCCTTTTCATTTAAGACAAGCTTTAGGTATAAATAAAATGGGCCAGCACTTGGTTAGAAAGAGTTGATTAGGAAAGGTAAAGAGAAGCAGACACACATACACTTAAAACAGGTGATACACATACAGAGGTAAATAGACCATGTTTTTGGTTTCACTTAGTGGCAGCCCCAGAAGAACTGAAAGGTCCTAAAAATCAAGTGAGATTATTTAAATGAAGTCCTATTATTTATACTCTATACAGCATATATAGTCTGCTCAGGCTACCGGAACAAAATACTACAGACTAAGTGGCTTACCCAACAATTTATTTCTTCAGTTCTGGAGGCTGGAAGTCCAAGGTCAAGGTGCCAGCAGCATTGGTTGCAACGAGGTTTCTCTTCCTGGCTTGAGATGGTCACCTTTCCACTGTGCCTTGCATTGAATTTCCTCTGTGCTTCCTATTGAATCAGAGCCCCACCCTTAAGACTGCATGTAACCTTCATTGACTCCTGAAAGGCTCTATCTCCAAATATAGTCATGTCGGAGGTTCAGATTTCAACATGTAAAAGGGCGGAGAGTTATAATTCAGTTCAAAGCATACACATAACAAGGACTCAATAAATGCATGTAGAAATTAATTTGAGACTAACACATTAGAGATGGAAATTATGATTTATATCATCATATCAATTTATAATGGACATTTTTCCAACTTCCATTACAAAATATTTCCATAAAATATGGTCAGGAATACTTCTTTGGTTACAAAGTTGGAGGACTCAGAAAGGAGATGCTATTTTTATACTTTACCAAACTTGGTCAATATTTTTCTTTATAGTTTTATTCACTGAATTTGTGAGAGAGGCTAGTATGTGATTTTCATCTTCTCTTGGGTCCATTCTCTTGTTCATTTTAAATATAATTAATTAAAAAAAGCAATAACATTCACACACAATGCTCCTGCTCTCTGGAGGAAAAAAAAGCACTTCTAAGTTTATAAGTGAAAAACACCAAGAAAGGATAAAAGCCCGGATTAGTCTATGTAAAATTAAAATGTTCTGTCAATAATAATCAATTTTAAAAACTGTACCACATACTGAGGAAAAAGAATTGGCCACAAATATAAGTTTTAAAATGCAGAAAATTTACCAGGGAGGAAACAGAAAAATATTCTTCCTTAGTAATAATCAAGAAGACACAATTTATATCCTAATTCTCACATGAAATACTAATTCAAAATGCAAGCAGCTTGCCAGTGAAAAAGATACTCTCTGATATTGTCAGCGTGGCTATAAATAAGAGCTATGACTTTGAAAAATGTGATCATAATACATATCAGGGCCTTAAGGGATACAGAAGTGCCGATGCGTAGGGGCACATGTACCCCAATATTCATAGCAGCACTTTCAACAATAGCCAAATCATGGAAAGAGTCTAAATATCCATCAACCGATGAATGAATCAAGAAGATATCGTTTATATATACAAGGGAATACTACATGGCAATGTGAAAGAATGAAATCTGGCCATTTGTAGCAACGTGGATGGAACTCAAGAGTGTTATGCTAAGTGAAATAAGTCAGGCAGAGAAGGACAGATACCATATGCTTATACCCATATGTGGAACTGGAGAAACTTAACAGAGGACCATGGGGGAGAGGAAGGGGAAAAATACTTAAGGAGAGGGAGGGAGGCAAACCATAAGAGAATCTTAAATACTGAGAACAAACTGAGGGGTGATGGGGGGTGGGGGAGAGGGGAAACTGGGTGATGTGTATGGAGGAGGGTACTGGTTGGGATGAACACTGGGTGTTATTGGAAACCAACTCGACAATAAACTGTAAAAAATTAAAAACTCCCTTCAACAGTAACGATATATATATATCAGGGCCTTAATGTTTTATCTCCAGGTTGTGCTAATTTCGAGAATAAATTACAAGTGACACTATAAATAGTGTTTAAAAGCCTGAATCCTGACCCCCAAAGATATCTCGTCCCAATTGCTGGAACTCATGAGCATTGCTTTATGTGGTAAAGATTTTGCAGGTGTGATGAAGTTACGGATCTTGGGATTGGGGTATTATCTGAGAATATCCACCAGGTCCCGCACTTTATCATAAGTGTCATTATAAGAGTGTGTGGCAGAGAGAGACATGCACGCACGTACGTACGTGCACACGCACGCACACCAGGAAGTGATGTGGCATCAGAGCAGACAGAGATTTAAAGAGGGCCACTTTGACAACTGCAGTGATGTGGCAGTTCCCCGGGAATGATGGCTGGGAAACGACACAGACTGAAAGAGAGGAGGTGTGCATCCTGCCTTGGAGCCTTCAGATGGAGCACTTCTCTGTGAGCACCTCAACTGGGGCCCAGTGAAATGATTTTGGATAAACTTCTACCATTTTTACCCAACAAGTTTGTGGTACTCTTACACAGAAAACTAGTACATTCTGATTAAAAAAGAAACTTTATTGCAGCATCATTTATAAAAGTAAGCAAAAATCAAGCAGTTTAAATTGTAAAACTATGGATATGGTCAAATTAGTCATGGTACATTTACACAATTGGATATTATTCCATTATTTTAAATGTTTATTTATTTTGAGAGAGAGAAAGAGAGAGAGAGAGAGAGAGAGAGAGAATGAGAGTGGGGATAGGGCAGAGATAGAGGGAGAGAGAGAATCTTAAGCAGGGCTTGAACTCATGAACCTTAATAGCATGACCTGAGCCAAAATCAAAAGTCAGAAGCTTAACCAACTCAGCTACCCAGATGCCTCTGGATGTTCTTCTACTTTTAAGAGGAATATCTGCAATTTTAGATAAAATTTAAATAAACTTTCCAAAGTTAGTCATAAAATGGGCAAAAACTTATGTAACCACTATCATGTCTACAAAAATAAGTGAAACATCTTTTATTTTTGATATTGAACTTTTAACAAGGTAGAAATTAACCATGAGCTAGTATGAGCCTCTCTAACCTAATTCTGGGGATACTGCAGAAGCTAAAGGAAGGAGTCTGCAAAACATTGAGAAAAGCACAGGGTAAGGGAAATGTCAAGTAAGTCAACTCGTTGCTACCACCAGAAGCAGGAAATCCAGGAAGTCAGCCCACTGCATTCAAGGCTCACAGGTGTCAGGGATGTCAAGATAGGACTCACACAGGCACTGGATGGAATAATGCTTTATTTATGTAGAGCGAGATAGAATATGATCGGCATCAGGGGTGAGCATAGGTCACTGATGGCCAGGGGGTCTCATCCCACAGCCATAGCAGGGAGATGGTCTGCACATGCTCTTCTACTGCATGTGAAGGATAAAGCAGTGAGCTGGACAGGTGTCATATGACACACACCTAAGCAGAACAAAGAAAAGGGAGCCCAGAACAGAAGAAGGCATTCCCAAACAAGGTCACATGCACAGCACAGGGTATGAGGGCTCCCTATTCCCCTGTAAGGAAATGCTCTCCTCTGCTCTTCTCAGTTCTCTTGCTAATACCATGCATATTGATACATTTAGACAGAAATCGCAAGGGACTTTGAAATAATCTCAACATAGGATAGCTTAATGGATGGAGAGAGGAATGAATAGATGGACATAAAGTATTAATGGTTGAGTCTAAATAACAGGTATAAAGATGCTCAATGTAAAATTGTTACAATTTTGTTCTAAGTACTGTTTATATCCTTTATAATTAAATGTTGAGTGAGAAAAGTAGGAAAGAGAAAAATTTTGTGCCACAGTTTTATTTATGTACACAGTTGACCCTTGAACAAGGTAGTGAGAGGGGTTAGTTGAAAATTCACATAGGACTTTTGAGTCCCCAAGTTCTTAACTACTAATAACCTACTTTTGCCTGGAAGCCTTACTGATAACATAAATAGTTGATTAACACATACTTGGTATGTTATATGTATTATTAGAATAACATAAAAGAAATTTTATTGGTAAAATCATAAGAAAGATAAAATATATTTACAGTATTTGTCAAAAAAATAATCTGTGTATAAGTGGACCTGTGTGGTTCAAACTCTTGTTCAAGAATCAACTGGGTTAGAAACATACACACACAAAAAAAGTTATATTATACTGCAATATTAAAAAAAATGTGAAACAGTAGAGGTGAGTGGAAATGATAAGTGGAAAAAGCATGGATTTTTTTTAATAAAGATTGGAGATGACCAAAGCCAATGAAATGAGAAGTGCAATTGGATCAGCTCTCCATACTGAGGTTCAAAATAACAAATATTTCTCTGAAAGTCAGTGAGAGATGATGTTGTATAAAGCAAACATCACATGCCCCCTTCCATATTATGTAACCGAGTCACACGTGAGAATGGATGGTCGATCCACACTAGTTTGATGTAAAGTGACTGCATTCTGTTATCAACTCTATATTCCAGGAACCATCTCCATAATGATTCACTTCTGGGTCTACATGAAAACATTTAAATCTCTTTGTATGTTCCATATTAAATAATACTACAAAAAGAAATATGGCTTCTCTGATGAAGTCAGAGTGCCAATATTTAGTCCTGACATTTTTGTGTGACTTTTGTACAATCACTTTAACACCTGGCCTCATGTGTAGGGTGGGAGGGCTAAGACTGACTATGTTCTCAAAATCTTTTTTCTAGTTGCATCGTTTTCTGGGGAGACATTAGGATGGAGTAGGAAAAGCTCTGAAGTCATTGGGCTTCTAATTCCAATTCTGCAACACGCTGGTGATATAACCATGAGCACATTCCTCGCTTTCACAGAGCACATTTTCTCATCTGTAAAATGGAAGGAAATCAGTCGAGCCAGAGCTGAGTCTTTCTGAGAATAAGCTAACAAAACAGGTAAAGCACATGGCAGTAGATTCTTTATATAATATGGTGTCAACAATTGCTTTTGCTAAGAAAAACTTCCATCTAGTTTTTCTCTATGAATAGATTTCCCAGATCATCAAAAACTCATATTAGCCTTTTAACTTAGGCCTGATTTGAACACACTTTGGAGATAGTCACTAAGTACTTGGTATTAGCAGTTCATTAGATATAATTTTTCTCCTGCTCCCTGTAAGTGGAACCCTTGTTCTGACTCACCTGACAGATGCTGAACTCCCAAAGAGAAGCTTGTTAAACATCCAGCCAACTGGATCTTTTTTTTTTTCAGTTCCAACTGCAAATGTACCAACCAAATAAGCATTTGTTTAACAAGGAGCTCAAAGCATTTGTTAGTAGTTACTGTCACCGCAGTTCTGGAACAAGCTTTCTGCCAAAACTAACCCAGCCTGTCCCAAACTCCTGCTCAATCCTCCCACGTTTCCTTTGCCCTTCATTTTTCTCTTAAACATTTTTCTTAATTTAGTTTTAAAATACAAGAACCATTTTATCAATGGTGAGCTTTATGTCGGGTCCTCCCCCACTGTGTTGGAGGAGTGCTGACTGGAAACTGACAAGGAGGTGGTGGAAGCCAAAAATTTTTTGTTATATTTTGGATTCTGTTATTAAGTAGCTAAGTAGACCTTAGTCTGTCACTCATCCTCTGTGGGTTTAAAGATCTGTATCCCCATCTTTGAATAGCAGGTCCATTGTGATCATGCCCTGAAGAAAGAGTCTTTGTTTCTGAACTGACACTTTTGTGCAAAATATAAGGGTCATATTCATATCCATTTCTCCCTGCCCTTGGGACATTGTAACTCACAGCTGATGAAGGCACAACATTCTGTGATCTAATGTAATTCACCATGAAACCGCTATCCATTTTTGACACTTCGCTCTGCTCGCCAATTTGCAAGTCACCTTACAGACTGTCCAACCGTGGGGTCAAGCAATTATTCTGTGGGCCATTGTGAATTCTCTGATGTGGTTGCTCTCCATATGATTTGATTAAGTGGGTGGCCTGAGGCCATATACATACACTTCTTAACAATGAACAATTAGATAGAGAAGGTTTGAGCATAAACGTTGTGATTTTAAGGACCTGGGACAGTCCTTCTGTTCCTGTCTTTCTACCTCTCTAAATGTTGATACTCCAATCAGGTTAACAGGTAGAAAAAAGTATTTCATTCCATGGCTAGAGGTTAGTATTTAAAAGCAAATGCATGAGGTTAACTAGGACCATTTAGCTGTTACTTCTTGTGCTTTGTTGGATACTGTTTCTCTCTCTTTCTCTTGCTCTTTCACACACACACACACACAACCAGCTAAATCATATCATTTCTGGAACCTCAGAATTTGACTTTATTTGGAAATAAATCAATTGAAGTTGTACTTAATTCAGTAAAATGAGATCATATTGAGACAAGGTGGACCCTTAATCCAGTATAATTGGTGGTGTCTTTTTAAGAAGAGAAGAGACACAGAAGCATTCAGGGAAATGCCATATGATGACAGAGACAGCATTATGGGCAACAACTGAAGCTAAGGAAAAGGCATGGAACAGAGTCTTCCCTGAAGGCTTCAGTGAGAGCAGGGTCCCGTTGACACCTCGATTTAGGACTTCTGGCCCCCAGAACTGTGAGACGGTACACTTCTGTTTTTTTTTTAATGTTTTTTATTTATTTTTGATACAGAGAGAGACAGAGCATGAGAGGGGGAGGGGCAGAGAGAGGAGACACAGAACCGGAAGCAGGCTCCAGGCTCTGAGCTAGCTGTCAGCACAGAGCCCGACGTGGGGCTCGAACCCACGAAGGTGAGATCTGACCCGAGCCGAAGTCAGAGGCTTAACCGACTGAGCCACCCAGGCGCCCCACACTTCTGTTGTTTTTAACACTCAAGTTGTAGTGATTTGTTACGGTGTTCCTAAGATCCTAACGCAGTATATGTTGGAAATTTTATAACATAAGTACGCTGAACCCTAGGGTTAAGGAGCATAGGAAAATAGATGAACATAGTCAAAAGTAGTCCTTTATTCCATTACTTCGTAGCTTACCAAAAACTTTTAGAACTGGAGAGATTGTCCACGTAAATTCTAAGAATGAGATCCAGGCTTTCCCCTCCCTTATATATCTATCATCTCTGCTTCTTTCCCCTTTTCCTGTGAACTCCATAACCTTCATCCATGCACTCTTCAGGTCATCACATACCATGTTTTTAAAACTACTTAATTTCTGTCTCTGTAATTCTTTGAGCTGTCAAAAAAATTTTCCCTAGGGTCTCACTGAGTAGGAAAATCCTGCA
This sequence comes from Suricata suricatta, assembly GCF_006229205.1. Lineage (NCBI taxonomy): Eukaryota > Metazoa > Chordata > Mammalia > Carnivora > Herpestidae > Suricata > Suricata suricatta. Next base: position 16,224,249 of record NC_043708.1, on the reverse strand, counting down.
AAAGAAAATAACACCTCTCTTCATAAATTGCCTTTCTTCAGTCATTGGCTATAAAAGAACAGCCGGTGTTACCATAAATGTGACATTTTGAAGAAACCATTTTTAGTGGCCCGTTGGATAGAGATAGTTTCAGGAAACCTAAAAATTAAAGCTTTGCTTAATTAGTCTTTAAGGTATCTTGATTTGCACAGCACATAAGCTCGTGTTTATCCAGAGTCTTTTCCCCATCCTGGTTTTCCCCAACCAGGCCTGATCCTCAGCCAGACAGGAAAATGGGATTGGACTCAGGCTGTGAGGGCTGATGCTCTCCGTGGGTGTCCGTCATGGTTACAGTCAGACAGAACAGACATCAGATGAGGCTGCAGAGTTGAGGTGAGACCAAAGAACAGTGGCCAGTGTTTCAGTTTTGCAAGCTTTGAAGTACTGTTGTCATCAAACTCACAGATTATATTCTCTTTGTTAACACAATCATACTGTTCTTTAATCGGGAGAGAACAAAAAACATTTTCATTTGATGTAAAAAAATGCCTTATTCTTCCCATCTTGCTTGAGGTTTACTATTTAGGTGTTTGTTTGTTTTCCTTTCTATTTATTTTATGTTTTCAAGGTACTATTTATTCTGTGTTCTTTTATCTATTAACTTCTTTTTCTGATCATTCAAAGCAAACACACATTTCTTTACCATTTTCTGAAAACAAGATGCCTTCTATCCCTTCTAGTAAAGATGTATTTTTCCTCCTACTGTTCTCTCCCTCCTCATTAAAATAAAACCTTTAAAATATTTTTACTCACTGCATCTTCCATTCCTACTCCTCAGCCCCTCTGTGTTGAAATGATCAAAACCACATGAAATTATCAGTATCTGGGCTTTGTAAAAAAATTAAATTTGCATATGAATCAACATGTATTTATGTTATGCTCCCATGGGAGGTGTTCCTTCATAGCTCACTTATTCTCCATCTTTTTCTATATTGAGCTGTTTGTTCCTAATGGTATTTTGTATTATTAGAATTAATTCTTAAGTATTTTCTTCTTAAATATAATTTGATATTTTATTTTATTTTATATTATATATCAAATAATACATAGATATTATATACCAAATAATATTAGTGACATTCCAAGCCGCTAATAGATCTCTAAACTGAGGACTTTCCATTCTGTTAATCTACTTAATTCTATATTTTAAAAATACTGTGTATTTGGATTCAGAAAGACTTTCCGGAATTATAATAGAACCACTTTATTCTCACTTTTTATTGTTCTTCCTTGTTTCTATTGTTGTTTTGTTATCTGTACCTTCAATAGTTTATTTTTGCCACAGAGAACAGGTTCTTCTTAACCTTGCTAAATTGTCGTCTCTCTTGGTGCCGGATACCCGTAGCAACATTGAAATGCTCTTCCACTGTCACTTTGAGGCTCGGCCATGCATGCTACCTTTCGGGGGGAAGGATGATGACCCTGGACCAGTGTTAGACTTGACTTGAGTTCCCAGGTCTCTACCGAGGCACCAGAAAGGGCTTGTCTGTATCTCGTTTCTAAGCAATAATGCTGTCAACATCAGCCTGCCTGACATGTTTCCCTGGAACTTCTGAAGGCGGGGATGCCAGGGGCTTCTCCACTATGGGGTGGTTATTCCTTTCGTACACGAGTTTATAAGTCCCAAGAAGTCAAGCTCTTTCTGGGATCCGCACTTTTATATTTGCTTCAAGGTTTTCTGGCAGGAGTTATCAAACTTTCTTCCTAGGCAGGGGGGACAGTCTTGCATTAACTCTCTGGTCTGGACATTAGGGAGCGCCATGTTGTGTTCACAGTCTCCCAGCCTGGTCTGCCCACCCTTGCCAGCATCTTGGCAGGACAGAGAATGATGGTTGGACAGAGATTAGGAAAGGGAGCTGCAGGGAAAAGGTCAAGTCCCTGATATTTTTAGAATTTATGCTAATTTTCTATACCAGATTTTTCTGACATGTAAACCCATTTAATTGACCACTCTCCAATATGTTTTCCTAGGTGATGGACTAATTGTTAGTACAAATGTATTTCTGTATTTTCTTGTGCTACCTGGTTGCCTCTCTGGGGGCAGAAACAAACTAATGCTTTTTTCTTTCTTGTATGTTTCATGGTCAAGTGACCATTATCAGTGCAATCCAGATGTTTAATAAATACTGTTTGATTTGATAAGATCATTTTATAATATCAGAAAAGACATACATACAAAGTTTAATAGTGCTTTAGAAGAAGAATGTTTGAACATTTTACAATAAGCATGTTTTATTTTCTTTAACTTAAAAAGACACACACACACATAAAATAGTAAAAGTTATGACCAAAGCTTTTTGAGTTCAATTTGCTAGATCCATGTATATTTAGCATACTAGACCTTACGTTACACTGAGAAGGTATAGAGGAAGGTAGGAAAAAGAAGAGAAAAAAAGAAAGTAGGGAGGAAAGTAGGGAGAGAGGGAGGAGGGAAAAAAGAAAATGCTACAGATAAATTAATTTTCTCTGATTTGGTTTATGATATAACTACAAACAATAAATTCATTTTTGGAATATTTGTATGACCCAGTCACAAGAGCATATTTAAGTGAGATGTCTTATAATTTGCATTATTTGGAAAGTTATTGAAAATTATAATTGCACTTGTTCTCATGGAAATATTAGCCAGAAAAGCATCTATAATGCATCCATAAAATAAGTTGCACTTATTCTAGTCCTGAGTAATTAGTAACCATCTTTAATGGACTGCCTCCTAATTGTATAATAGTTTTATTATTCAGTTTTTATTTATTATTATTTATTATACTGCAAATGTATACTGCAAATAATGTAGACCAGTTTAAGATTTACACGTCCTATCTTACATGACATGGGTTAGAGGAGACAGACTATTATTGAAACCAAAATTAAAATGGAGAATTCTAACAGGAATGGGATATTTAGCAAATTTTTATAGTTTGAGTTATAATTTCTGTGTTTTTCTAATCATCAAATATAAGGCTTTGAATGGAGTGTGATGCAGTCTGTCACTTAAAGAATCTGTCAGAGAAGTACTTGGGTAGCTCAGTCAGTTAAGCTTCAGATTCTTGGTTTCTGCTCAGGTTGTGATCTCATGGTACCTGAGAGCAAGTCCCCATCAAGCTCTGCTTTGACAGCTTGGTGCCTGCTTGGGATTCTCTCTCTTTCTCTCTCCTTCTGCCCCTCCCTCCTTCTCTCTCTCTCTCTCTCTCTCTCATAATAAATAAACTTTAAAAAATGAGTATGGGGTATGCCTGGGTAGCTCAGTAGGTTGAGTGTCTGACTCCTGGTTTGAGCTCAGGTCATGATCTCATGGTCCATAAGATCGAATTCTGGGTTGACTCTGCACTCACAGCACAGAGCCTGCTTGGGATTCTCTTTCTCCCTTTCTCTGCCCTTCCCTCATTTGTGTGCACACTTTCTCTTTCTTTATCTCTCAAAATAAATAAACATAAAAAAATAAAACAATTTGTCAGAGCATGTAGGTGCTCTGTGGTGGGAACCTTAGATAAAGATAGCTATTTGTCTCTTTATGTTAGAATACAGAAGGAAGTGATTGTGTTTTTTCTTCTGTTGACTCCGAATGTTTGACTCTCCTTTCTAAATATGAAGACTATTCACAAGATGTTGAGGTTTGGTTTGAAACAGTGTCTAGAAGGCATTTTCTGTATTCATGCTAGAACTTATATAAGACCCCATTAGAAGGAGCCCATGCCAAGCTAAAACTGGTATAAAATGTTTTCCCTCATGCTTGTAAGAGACAAAATACTGATGATTATAACTTCTTCTAATGTCTCCATAGCACTTAGTGTGTTCTCAGAATAAAGAAACTGTAAGAACAATGAGAATGTAAAGCTTTGTCTTATTTCAATTTCCCCCAGTGACACATATTTGGCTGGAGATAACACTTTACAGATGTTTTTGCCTCCTAACATCATTTCATCTTTCCATACTCATTTTTAATAAAGTATAAAACTCTACATTTTATGTTATTTTGTAATTTTTAAAAATATTTATTTATTTTTGAAAGTGAGAGAAGAGAGACAGAGACAGAGTGTGAGCGGGGTAGGGGTGGAGAGAGAGGAGACACAGAAGCAAGCTGCAGGCTCTGGGCTCCCTGCTCTTTATGGAGCCAATTTACAAACCACCAGTAATGCAGTTAAATGTAGTCATATAGTGAGGTTTATATGTTTTTTTCCCATGTGATCAATTAGCATTTATCACTTTACTTTATAGAATAGACCATCAAGACTTGTCTAATTCTGGGGTGTCTGAGGGGCTCAGTCCATTGAGCTTCTGACCTTGGCTTAGGTCATGTTCTCACAGTCTGAGGCCTGGAGCCTCACATCAGGGCCTGTGCTGAAAGTTCTAAGCCTGGAACCTGTTTCAGATCGTGTCTCCCTTTCCCTCTACCCTCCCCCTACTTATGTGCACTCTGTCTCTCTCTCTCTCAAAAATAAAAAGTACACACTAATTTTTAACAGTCTAATGTTATAAGAATTAAAATCTAATTAACCAATAATTAATTCGCTACTTAATTTTTTAAATGTTTTGTTTATTTTTGATACAGAGAGAGACAGAGCATGAGAGGGGGAGGGGCAGAGAGAGAAGGAGACACAGAACCGGAAGCAGGCTCCAGGCTCTGAGCTAGCTGTCAGCACAGAGCCCAACGCGGGGCTCTAAACCACGAACGTGAGATCTGATCTGAGCCGAAGTCGGAGGCTTAACCGACTGAGCCACCCAGGCGCCCTTCACTAATTTATTATACTCACATTCAGAACAAAGCAACTTGAAAGATTTTTTTCTTAGATATTTTTTGTACACGATCCTTGAGATCTATTCAGTTTATTAACAAACTAACATGTTTGAAACTTTCTACCTAAAATTAGAGTCCACAGAATCAATGGAAGTTTTGCAAAATCTTGAACAAAGTTGGTTGGCACTGCCAGTTTGGGGGAGTGTAGTCTTACCAACCTGAGACCCAAAACCCCACCAGAATAAAATGAGTACTAAATTGTTTTCAAAACCTAAAAATATAAAAGAATTCACTTACTTCAATGTTGTGTAACATTCTTTGGTGATAAAGTGAATAAAAAATGATAAAAGTACAGGGTATTTGATAAAGAAAAATCTGCCTCCATGGGAAGAAAACAGTCATAGCTAATTGTTGAGAAGGAACCTAGGCTGAGTCTCTATAATATTTCCAATATGCTGAGAGATCTTAAAAATTAGCAAGTTTTTTCTACATCAAAATAAAGATAAAAATAAAAAATAAGCTAGAATAAATTGAAATGGAATATAATAAAATAAAACAAAGAGGCTTAGTTCAATTTTCTCTTTGTTCTTGACTTGTCTTTTATCTACTCTGAATAAGATACCAAGAGATAGGTTAAACTCTAGAATGTTAGTGGAAAGATAAGCACAGAATCGCTGCCTGTTTTTCCAAGAAGTTCTCATGTAATTGCATCTGTTGGCAGTAGGAAGGGACACCATATGCATTTCTCCTCCCTCCCTCCCTCTCTCTGTCTCCCTTCCTTTCTTTCATTCTTCTTCCCTCCCTCCCTTTTTCCCTCCTTCCCTCTCTTCCTCCCTCCCTTCTCCTTCTTTCCCTCCTTCCTTCTTTCTTTCCTTCCTTCCTTCCTTCTTTCCTTCCTTCCTTCCTTCCTTCCTTCCTTCCTTCCTTCCTATATTTTTTCCTTCCTTATCTTTTCATTCCGTTAGTCAAGAACCCTAAAAAAAAATGATGGCTTTATTCATTTTTACGTTGCATTTGGAATAATATAAAGTCTTATTTTAATATCCAGTCTTCCTATAGAACTCTTGTAGATACTGAAATGGCCTCATAACCAATCTAAAAATGGCGAATTAAAAATCTTTCAGAGATTTTCTCCTGGTTTCTTTATCATTCTTATCAGCAACATCCTTACCCACCTTCTTCATTGTCATCTGAAACCTAGAAAACTTCCCCCTCCTCTAGGAAGTACTATGTCCTCTTCTCGGAACCTAAAGGTAATCTCTCCTCTTATCTCAGAGAGACTTTATAAATATTTTTAATACTTTTATCTCTTACCCATTTTTGTTTGTTTACTTTTATTGTTATATATGTGCTTTCTTTGTTTCTCCTCTTAAATCAGGGCTCACAGATTTAAATGCCATAGAATGCCAAGCTGAAAATGAATTAATAATCTAATATGGACAATCTGCAGTAGTGACTATGGCGGAAAATCAAGAAGGCAAGCTTAAACTAAGTGAAGTGTACTAAAATGCTGTTTTAACACAGCTATGCCAGATCCTGATCTCAGCCTGCAAGCTACAGAAACAGATTGATTCTTCTGTACAAGCTCAATGTATTGTTCAACTTTATATTTGACATAGCTAAACATTAGTATGCTCACTAACCAACGTGTCCATTGTCCATTGTCAGAACTGGCAAAAAAATATTGTCTCAAGTACTTCTCTTTCCTTAGGTCCTACCACATTATTTGCCTCATATTTTCATTCTTGGTTCATAGGACTGTCTTTCCTAAGTTGAGTGTGAATTTCTTTCAGAGGGAAGCAAAGGATGGGGTGCCTGGGTGACTCACTGGTTAAGTTTCTGACTCCAGATTTTGCTCAGGTCAAGATCTCACTGTTTTTAAGAGCCCTGTGATGGCTCTGCACTGGTGACATGAAGACTGCTTGCGATTCTCTCTCTCTGTCTCTAAGTAAATAAACTAAAGAAAAAAAGAGAAGAGAAGAGAAAAGAAGAGAAGAGAAAAAAAAGGAAAGGAAAGGGAGGGAAAGGGAGGGAAAGGGAAGGGAAGAAAAGAAAAGTAAAGAAAAGAAAAGAAAAGAAAAAAGAAAAGAAAAGAAAAGAAAAGAAAAGAAAAGTAAAGAAAAGAAAAGAAAGAAAAGAAAAGAAAAAAGAGGGTGGTAAGGGAGAAGATCAAGATATAGTGATATTCATTTCCCCAACATGGTGTCTGCTCTAGAGAAGAGTCTGCTAGGGAGCCATAAACATTTGATGATCGCCTAAGAGAATGAAGACATAATTCAGGTAGTAGGACTATCGGGAAGTAGAAGTGTTAGGTAGCATCATTTGTGAGCCTCTACTCTATGCATGATCTTGTACTAGGTAGTAGGAAAATATAAACATGGATTTGAATTATATGTATGCACACACATTCAAATACATGTATATTTATGTATAAATACAGTAGAATACTGTAAATGTGTTTGTCTCTTATGATTTTCTTGATACCATTTTCTTTTCTAAAACTTACTTTATTAGAAGTATCTAATACATCATGTAGAAAATATGTGCTAATTGACTGTTTATGTTAGTATTAGGGCTTCTCATCAACAGTAGTAGTTAAGATTTGGAGAAGTCAAAAGTGATAGATTTTCAACTGTGTGAAGTCTTGGAGTCCCTGACCCCTATGTTCTTTTAGAGCCAAATGTAGAGATAGATGTTTCTAGCATTTTCTTTATACAGATCAGAATATTTTAAAGAAAGGATGAAAAAGGAATATTATTTATTAAATTTTTTTTTCATTTACTGTTTGCATGTATTTTAGTGAGTGACTTTATCTACGTAAGCCAATGCCTCTTCATCTTCTATGAATAAAAGTTTGGCAGGGTTAAGAGGAAGGGGGCTAAATAATATTCAAAGTCCTTTTTTAGCCTAGAAGCCCAGAGAATCACTGCAATATGTTTTTTGAGAACATATGAAAAACAAAAACGAAATCAAAAGACAAGTATTTGTACCTGGAAGAATTGTAATGAACATAAATGCAGATATTTTTGTTATATATTTTGCCTTTTATTTTGAAAGAAATTCAAGCTTCTAAAAATATCCAAAACAATACAACTGTTTCCCTTATACTGTTTACTTATATTCTCCAAATGTAACAGTGTATCACGTTTGCTTCCCGTTTCTCTCTCCCTTTCGCTCTCTGTCTCTAACCCTCCCTCCCTCCACTCCCTTTTAGAAGTGTCTTTGTCTTTGTTTTAAAGTCTTGTGACTCTGAAGAGTACAGGCCAGTTATTCTATACAGAGTCCTTCACTGCAGGTTAGTCTGATATTTTTTCAGGATGATGTTCAGTCTCGGTTCTCCTGGGGCAGCTATCAGAGAAGTGAGGTCCTGTTTTTCTCAGTGCATCACATCAGGAGGCACCTGGCTTCCTTTCGTTCTGTATTCCACTTATGGTTAATTTTGATCACTTGAGATGGCTATTGTCTGCCAGTTTTCTCTACTGTCAAGTTCTTCCTTTTTGCTTTGTAATTAGTAAGTACCTGTGGGCAGAGATTTTGAAATAATGGAATCATCTTATTTCTTATCATACTTTTGTTCACTAGACTTACTTTAACATACTAGTCTTGCCATAAGAAGTATGATGTCAATTTGTCAATTTTTTAAATATATTACTCAGATCACATAAAGTATGTGGTCACATATTAAGTTTATCTAGACCATGAGAATATGTCTACAATCAGAAAACAGTAGTATTCACAAACTCCCACCATAGATTTACAAGAATAATTCTCTTGTGACTATTAGAGCAGGCTTGAAAGTATAACTAATAATATCTTAGGAATTTTGTTTAATAGTTGAGACAACTGTGCCACCTTAGGTTTCAAAACTATTTTTCTTAAGTATTACAATTGTGGAATTATTTATTCATCTCTTTTTCCCTTTTTCTTTGTTTTGTTATTGATTGGTCTTTGGGCTTAGAAGCATAAAATTTATGATAGAACAAATAAATCTGTGCGGGTACATTTTCTTTTTTCTTATTTTTAAATAGATTTCAATTTTTAGAGGATGTAGACACATTCTTATTCTTTTATCTCTAATGCAGACTTTGTAATGTCACATTACATCCTTTCAATGTTTTTGGCACAAGTGTTGATATATAAGGATGCAAATCTGTACGTTATTTTGATTTACCAAAAAGGAAAATAATATGAGCTAATGCTTGGTTTACTGGCTGCTGGCAAAGATTGTATTTTTCTTTCTTTACTTTTTGTTTTTTAATTACTCGTTTAAACATTAACTGACAGCTCTGGTCTCTCTTAAATACTTTATTAATGAGGTGAAGCTAGGGGTAAGCAGAATATTTATAACGTAGGATACAGATTTCTCTGACTCATAAGATGCTGTGAACATCAATGACTGAATAATAACACAAATGATCTCACAAAAATATAGACAAGTATAATCAAATAAGATTTAATTTAAAAATGAAAAACTAATCCAAATTACTTGAGATGCAATTATCCAGGAAACTGAATAAAAGTAAATATACTTTCACAAAGCAGCTGACAAATCATTGATATTTGCCAAGTAACAGAAAAGTTTAAACAATAGCCCATTTCAATTGTTAATAAGAAACTATTAATAAAATAATGTTTACTTAAATATCTTTTGGGGGGAGTTATGTACTATAACTATCTTATTTATATCACCTTCTTGTATTGGACATGATTTCATCAAATTTTTAGTGTAGCTGTTTATTAATAAAGGTAATAACAACTGGTATTATTTTGAGAATATATTTGCAGACCTGCTCATTTTGTTAAATGGGTCACAGTCAGAATCACATTCTAGGATATTTGATCTAATATTTCTTTTTTCTTTAATGTTTATTCTTTTTTGAACAAGGGAACTTGAGCAGGGGAGGGGCAGAGAGAGAGAAGGATAGAGGATCTGAAGTGGGTTCTGCACTAACAGCAGCAACCCTGATCAGGGCTCGAACTCACGAACCGTGAAATCGTGATCTCAGCTGGAATAGGATACTTAACCAACTGGGCCATTCAGGCACTGCTGATCTAATATTTTTCATATTTGCCTGATTTCTCCAGAGAAACTGAGCCAATAGTATGGATGGATGGATGGATGGATGGATGGATGGATGGATGGATAGATAGATAGATAGATAGATAGATAGATGATAGATAGATAGACAGATGATAGATAGATAGACAGAATAGATAGATGATAGATAGATAGATAGATAGATAGATAGATAGATAGAATAGATAGATAGATGATAGATAGATAGATAGAT
>NC_043708.1:16205758-16214084 GCF_006229205.1 Suricata suricatta | reverse complement strand
TAGATAGATGATAGATAGATAGACAGATGATAGATAGATGATAGATAGATAGACAGATAGATAGATAGATAGATAGATGATAGATAGATAGATAGATGATAGATAGATAGATAGATAGATAGATAGATAGATGATAGATAGATAGACAGATAGATAGATAGACAGATGATAGATAGATAGATGATGATAGATAGATAGATAGATAATAGATGGATAGATAGATGATAGATAGATAGATAGATAGATAGATAGATAGATAGATGATGATAGATATAGATAGATAGATAGATAGATAGATAGATAGATAGATGATAGTTGATAGATAGATAGATAGATGATGATAGATAGATAGATAGATAGATAGATAGATAGATAGATGATAGACAGAATAGATAGATAGATAGACAGATGATAGATAGACAGATAGACTTACTATAAGGAATTGAGAAGACGGGTTTCTTACTCAAACTTTCATTCTATGTAGGCCTTGCACTGATTGCATGTAGACCACACCCACTGGAGTGAGGAATCTGCTTTACTCTATCAGCCTGAATGTTAATCCCATTCAGAAGCACCCTCACAGACATCCTCATAAATAATGTTCAACCAGATATCTGCACAGCCCACTCCTCAATCAAGTTGACATGTAAAGTTAACCGTCACACTTGTGTTCAATACTGCTTTGGTACTAGATAGAGAAAATTTGAAGTGTTTGTTCAATATTAAGAAGGAAATATTGTGCAAATTTTCCAAAACAAAGTTTATAACTGGAAGAGAATTTCTGCTGGAGCTTAAAATTTGCAGGACATTTTCCCAGAAGTAATGGCAGATGCTCTAAGATGCATTTGGGATTGTTAAAAGAGACAGTAAAAAGGGAATGAAATAGTCTAAGATGGGTCTCTGAGTTAGTACATTCAGTCCAGTGGCAAGTACAGCCTGAAGATTCTGTGCAAATGAGGGAAGTTGGGAAAAATTTGAAGACGAAGAATCCTGAGTTGCAGTATCACAGACTCAGAGAGGAAGGGCACGCACTATGAGGTACAGAGGAGAAGAGGGCAGGGCTCAGCACCTGGGACTGGCCCAGGACAATCCCGAGAACAAACTCAACAGTCTGCTGGATAGGGAAAAAAAAAGATGGAACAATCCTAGATTTTGTGCTTTAGTCCTAAATTTCAAACAATACATCACGAGTTGGCTTTCAGAGCTTTTTCTCTATTTTCTCATGCTAAAATGAGTTGATAAAGTGTTTTTAACTGTTAACTGCTACAAAATGGATTTGGAACAAAGTAACCTTTGTGACAATCTGTCATAGAAACTAACAAGTAATTACAAATGGCTCTTTTGCAATATGGATAAAAGGGAGTAAAAAGTCACTGATAAGAATGGAAAAAGGAAGGAAATATTTCTCATTTCAATGCATATTTCACTAAGGGCTTTGTTGATTTTAAAGATAATCTAGATAGAGAAACAAAGATACATCTTCTATGTACATTTTCTTCATTGAGGTGTATATACTTGACATATTTTATCAAATGGCATATTGAATATGAGAAGCTTATTAAATGTCAATTATACCTTAATAAAGATGCTAAAAACAGTAAACAAAATCATATATATCTATGGAAGTCATCATGTCATCATGATGTCTTCAGGTGGTGACTGTCTAGCTACTTGTGAGTGGATTGCATCAGTTAATCAAGTAGCTCATTAATATTCTCATTAACTTTCTATTGAGTTAACTCACCTTTCCTAACTGAATTATTTGTATTTCACATATCCACAATTGTAACAATATTCTTTGACATTGTGCCCCATGGTTAGCTTTGACACCACAGTCTGACACTAAAGAGACTTTTTATCAATACTCCCCAATTCTAGGTTTTATTGGTAATAACATTGAAAGTATAGGATATACAGAATGAAGGTGGGAGGATATGTGTAAAATCCAGTAATTTCTTTGTCCCCAGAATCAAAGGAAGGATTTTTTTTAATGTCCAGGCTTTACTTTTTCCCCCTTCCTTTTAAATAGGGTATCAGGATACGTTCAAACATTTATTCTTTCAAATGTTAATGAAATTCTTTAAAACTACAAAATATATTAGATTTTTAAAGAGTAAGATTTATTGCACCATGTCTGTTTCATCAGAAAGAAGAAAAAAGTCATTTCTAGCTAATTATGCTTCACAGTTTATAGGTGTGTTTACATATATATACTTAAATTTCCCTAGGACCTAGGGAGGTGGGCAAGGCTCACATTGATATTCTAGCTTTTGAATCAAGTGACTGAGACTTGAAGAAGTTAGTTACTTCCTCATCTTCAAGAGATAGTAAACAAGCTGAAACTGACAACCTAGACTTATTTCCTTGATGCAAGAACACAGTGCTAAAAATATGGTCCTGTGTTTCTGTCCTAATGAGAAATTCGTAGAAGTTCAGTTTCAGGGCATTTCTTAAAAACTTGGAAGATTTAGTGGAAAGTGACAGTGGCTTATCTTCATTGACCTGGTCTGTTTATCCATAAACATCACTGAAGGCAGAAGAGAGATAGGCTTGCAATGAGAAATGAGAAGTGGGCACCTTGGTTCAGCACAAATGCAAGCCCTGAGTACTAAGAATACTGAATGGCAAACGGCCAACGAGAACTGCCAACTCAACATCTTCAGCAAATGGAATGAAATTCAGAAGGCTGCTCAAACCTGTGTGAATGTTACACCAGGGAGCATTCTGATATCCTGGCTATCTTTCAACGCAACTCTCCCCTGAGATTCTAAGATCACTTGAAGGAAGGTTAGGACAGTTTTTCTGGAGAAGAAAACGTTTTCATCGTCTGACTCAAAATATAAATAAAGACTCAAAATATAAATAAAAATAAATAGAAATTTAAAATAAAGACAAGTAAAAATCTGAGATGTTTAAAATCTTAATAAATACATGAATAAGAAAGAACAGAAATGATTTTGTTCATCCTTTATCAAGTGATATTTATGGGATTTCTGTAGCATTGATCTCCTGATTAGCCAATAAGATGTCTTTGGTAACAGTCAACTATATTATTTCAAGATGAACAACAACCCTTTAAATATATATTTTTGGAATTACTCTTCTAGATAATTAACTGAATAAAATATATTTGTTAGGATACATTTTTAAAAAAATATTTTTGTTCTCCTCCCCATTTTTATTATACTTATTATCTTCAATAGATACAGCATCCAGTATATTCAGGATTATATATATATATATATATATATATATATATATATATATGTAGAGAACTGTGCTGGAATCTCCATGGAAGGAAAACAGGTTGAGGGTAAACACTGGGGGATCCGAGCTAGAGATATTGCCTTGAAAATTCAAAGGTCTAGGTTAAGTTCTGTTTTACTGACTCATTGGTTTTAAAAGCATTATGGAAGAGGAAGACTATACCTGTGCTAGTATCAAGTTCAAAAGAAAATATATATTTAATGTAAAGCACATGCATATATTATATATAAAATCAAGAAGTTCGTTGATATCAGAATCCTACATTTCAGTTTCATGTTTTTAAATGAAAAATGAATATTTGATGCATATTCATTTCAATTTTAAAACTTGAACTGCTGCTGAGTCATACAACCCCAGGATATGTGCCTTTAAGTCTATAGGAAGGGGGTCTGAGATATGAATTAAGGGGGGGACAGTTTCTACTGGGTAGTAAAGACTGGCGGGGGTCCTGCGGTTCCCTTTGTTCAGCAAGGATCAGAGCACAGAGCACAAGGATCTGAGACTGCCAGGCTCGTTCTTCAGTTGTGTTCTCTCTGTAGGTTTCTTGAGTCAGAGACTAAAGCCTGGGGCCCTTTAAGGCTACATATTTTTACACATGATACTAACATCACCTTTCATGTTGAGAGACGATCAGGCCTACTATTTCAAGTAAGTTTAGGAAGTCATCAGTGCTATATATAATTAAAATAATTTGAAGAGGAATCTTTGCAGAAAGCATTCAGGGAATTTTCAAATTATACGATATTCTAGACCAAATTAGAAACTGTAACTGACTTCTCCTTACCTGAATTCAGCAATGGATTATATCGGTATCTCAAAATAATTACAATGATTTGATTTGTTGTTTCACATTTAAATTATATGTTGCCTCCGTTTGTATTGTTGGCCCATATGTAAGAACAGAAATTGAAAATGAGGCACCCTATCAAATGCCATCACTAATTGAAAGCTTTTTCTCATTATTACTTTTGCTTTGTTTTTGTGTTTTATCTCTGGACTTCATCAGGAGTTGCTATATATACTTCCCAGGTCACATAGTCATGCTTAAAAAAAACCTGCAGGATTCCCCTGGGTGAGATGAAGCCCTGCTTCTAAGGGTAGAGTGACAAACCCAACCCTGTTTTATTTTCTTTGCAGTAAATTATATTACGAGCACTGATAAGCTTTTGTAGACTAGGTCACTCAGTTACTAAAATGTTGTGTATTTTGGACTACCTTTAATTCAGCTTTGCCTCCAAGTTTGCAAATCTTCTCATCCACAAACCTGAATGCAAAGATTGATTATCTACCATTGTTTTTGTTTCATGTCATCTAACAAACTATGTTTTAGTTTATAACTTATGAAGGGAAGCTATTTTTCTTCATCATCTTCATTTGCATTATCATTTTATCATCATTACTGAAAAAAAGAAAATCTTCCTAGCACTGACTCATGTCAGAGGCCAACCTAGGATCTATTAGAAATTCACATATAAGATCATAAAACACTTTCCTTTGCAAATATCCCAAGCTTTACTTCTCCTAACAAGAATTCTATTTTATTTTTCCCCCCACTGGCTGAAAGTAGACGTTTATTCCAATAAAGCTGTTCCTGCTCTGGAACTCTGTTTTGGGTCATTGTTCTCAATATATTATTTTTAATTTCTTCCAAGAGGGTGAATTTTTTTGTCTTTAATTGGTATTTTAATATGGATCCCTTGAGGCAATGTAGAAATGAAAATCAGAGGCAGCTTCCTGGCTTAAGATTCCTAGGGCCGAGCCACAGTCGCTACATGCACTAGCTTTGTGATCTTGACTCTCCTCAGTTCAATTTTCTCACCTACAAAATGAAAATGTTAAGAATAGTTAGCTCCAGGAAGCCATAAGGAGTAATAATAGCGTGACTAGTGTCTAACCAGGGTAAACAAATGTTAGCTGTTATCATTCTAAGTCAAGTTTAGGTAATACATGGTAAGCTCAGTGATACTAAGATTGAATAACCTATTTTTATTATTGAATTAGCTTATAAATTAGAGGAACTTCTTAAGACTAATCCCCAAAATGAGTATATAATTGGAACAAATATATGAACCTCCAAGAGTATTGTTCTTAAAAGGATACCATGCATTATACATAACAGTTATACTTGATAACGCATTACACTTTTTTTTTTTTTTAGTTACAATTTCTCATTGCTTGGGAGGCTGCCCTGCCCTCTTAGAGTTGCCAGTACAGAAAGGATTCATACAGATTTGAAATATATAATGGAGCAGTTGGGTGTCTGCACTGGGTATGTGATAGGGGTTTGTCCGTCTTTGGAAGCCAGGAGGAGTAATCTTCATAAGAGAACATTTGACTCTTGAAGCTTCCATAAATTTACTTAATAATAGTTCTAGATGGTCTTTTTACATTCCATTTTATCATAAATTTTGCTATAGTATGTTGTTTCTTTCTGCACATTTTGAAAGCTAAGTAGAAAATTCTACCCTTTCTAATAGGTATTCATAGGACAGTTTTTTTTTTTTTTGAGGCATCCTGGCCCTAACACCCTTGGCATTGTTTCCCAATATTTTAAAAGGGCTTTGGTGAATGGGGTTGCTTATTATTTGCTTAACTGCCTGGGAACTGTGCACATACACCATAAAACCTCTCTCTTCTAAACAGGGCCTCAAATTACCACCTTTGCCAAAGACCAGGAAGGATTTATCATGGTGCTACATCATGCATTTGAATATGAACTGACACAGATATATAATATGGTTTAGTGGAAGTAGTTGATGTTGTCTGAATGATAACTCTTGACCTGAGAAGCTCTGAAGTAATGAAAGGGGGATAAATTTGCATGATTTGTGCCATAAGCAATATTTATAATGTAAGAGGGCTTTAAAGATTAATACATTCCCAGAGCTACACATGAAAGAGACAGGAAAGGTTATTCGATGATCATCCAAATGCACTATTTATTTGCCATGCTTTCATCTAAAAGATTTTCTTAGTTTTTTTCCTTTCCCCCATTAATTTAGTATACAAAGGGGACATTGATATCTCCCCAATTTCAAAATATTCTCTGCCAGTTTAACTCTTTTAATCAAGGAGAAGAGGCACATACTGCTTGAAGAAATAGTTGATTGATTGCCTCTCATTAGTTAAATGGCCTACGGTATTTTGCAAGTTCTTATATCATTAACTACTTATTTTGAGAATCAAACAGCTTGAAGTATTTTTCACAAAATAGTTACATTATTGCCTTATCTAATTATCAACCTTTAGAAGAAAAATTGATTTATAAATCCCCTAAGAAGGTATATAATTACAAAGCTTGAGTACTCAAGTCTGAGGTAGACAACTCACTTAAAAATAGTCCTCAGAATAATATCCTCTGAATTACTTCTCATGCACTTTTAACTTTCTGTCTAAAAATATGGAAAGCTTCCAAAATGGCTTCATACTCCTTAATTATTTTCCCTATCAAAAAATCAAATGATCCTGGGTGCAATGCTGAAATGAAAAGATTGGTGGGAAGAAGCACTGATGAAAGGGTTCCACAGAAATTTATGTAATAAGTCAGTTTTAATACCTACATATATTGTGGTTTTAATTCCTTTGGCAAATGATGTGATAATGTAGTTATGTCTGCCCACTTCCAAAATAGCTGAAACTAGTTGAAGAGCAAAGAATTCCATCTGTCAAACATTAGATTTCTTCATAGTGTCAAAATGCTCTCACTGAAGATACAGAAAAGAAACGTGGACAGAAAATGAGCAGAGTGCCTGCCACACCGGCTCACACAGTAGCCTGCTTCCCTCACAAGCCTTGTGTAAGAGACCTATTTTCATTCTCTTTTTGGCAGATTAGATCTCAGTGAGGAAAGAGTTGTGGATATTATGACTTACTTCATAATATTCCTCTGAGGGAAAAATAAATTCATTCTCCCTTATCTCGTGTCTCATGAAGCATGATCTAATATTGCTTCTATTTTACAAATGAGGGAGATTATGTAGAAAATTTAGCTAAGGTAATACAAGAAAGAAGCAAGACCAGAACCAAAGATCTCTTACTTTTTACATTTTTCTTACATATTTAACATTAATATTCCTGGGATCAGCTGCAAAATTTTGAAGAGTAATTTAAGAAAAATATTTCTCTTTTAATTTTAGAGGCACACAAAACATATAAAAATGACAGTTGATCAAGGATAATCACTTGGAACCATTCTAGAGTTTTTAAGGAGAGTAAGATTTGTGCATACAAGGGAAATATGCATCTATTAATTAAGTTATTATAGCAAATGAAATGGATCCAAATTAAATTATTTCCCAAGAATTATGCTCTTGACTTAAAATCAAAAGACTGTTTTTCTCCAGATGCTCTCTGTTTCATCCTAGACCTAGAAGGATAAGCTTGCTTACTGCCACTATGAAGACCTATTTTCAACTGAGCACCATAGACTCCCTAGAAAGATTTCTCAGCTTTATTAACCTACATTTAATAGGAAAATTCACATTCTATCTACTTTGTTTCCATCACACCTGAGAGCATGTGCTATAGCTAAAATTCCAGGCTGTGGAATCAGTCAGTTCTCAAGTTTTACTCTTTAGCTGCATATTGGGTACACCACTGCCCTCTTGAAGCATAACCATGTACATTGTTGTAAAACAACGATAACTCTGCTCTTGTATTACAGAATTATTGCTGGGATTTGAATAAAAAATGCATGATGAGAAGCGCCTGAGTGGCTCAGTCAGTTGAGGATTTCGGCTCAGGTCATGAGCTCACATTTGTGGGTGAGAGCCCCATATCGGGCTCTGTGCTGACAGCTCAAAGCCCAGAGCCTGCTTTGGATTCTACATCTCCCTCTCTCTCTGCCCCTTCTCCTTCTCCTCCTCTCTCTCTCTCTCTCTCTCTCTCTCTGAAAAGCAAATAAGCATTTAAAAAAAATGCATGATGATGTAAAAGCAACTTCATTTAAACATAATCACCCCACCACCAAAAAAAGAAGAGGAAAAAAAAAGTAATGAAAATAATAAGGGAAAAACCCAAGACACACTTCCTAGGGGGAAAAAAAAAACAACAAAAAAAA